>NW_020172633.1:2537641-2626929 GCF_003031525.2 Neophocaena asiaeorientalis asiaeorientalis | reverse complement strand
TCCTATATTTATAATGGTTTCTATTTTCAGAAACCTTATTTTAATATTCATGTACTGCATTCATTTTCTGTATTCTAATATTCTTTTTTTTATAATACAACCTTCTTATTAGACTAAAATATATTAGGAAATGTGCCTTCTTCAGCTTTATTTTTCCATCACCAAACAGAATGTCTGCAACATAATCAGTACATTAAAAAGACATCTTGAGTTAAACTGCTGACAGTTGAAATAATCTCATCTGAGAAGAGCAATCCAACATTTACATATGCAGTCTCAGTCTCCTACCTGAACCCTAATTCCTTTATTCCAATTACCTGATAAATGGTGTCTACTGAATATCGTATTGTATCACAGATATCAACATGTCTATAACTTTCCACAAGATTTAGTTCTCATTCCAAATAAACTCTTTCAAGTAATCAATTGTATTATCTCAGACACTGTGGCTTAAAATGTGGGATTATATTCTCTGTACTTTATTACATTATGAACTGTACTAATTTTTCATTAATTCTTTTAATCACTCATGCATTAGTTTATTCATTTTTTCATCCACCGAATATTTGAGTGCCTGCTGTATGCCAGAGTGAGCAGTGTATGCAAAGGCTATGTCCAGGGGTATGCATGATACTTTTATTAAAAATTTTTATTGGGGTATAGTTAATTTACAATGTTATATTAGTTTCAGATGTACAGCAAAGTGAATCTGTTATACATATACATTTATCCACTCTTTTTTAGATTATTTTCCCATATAGGCAATTACAGAGTAATTGAATAGAGTTCCCTGTGCTATACAGTAGGTCCTTATTAGTTATCTATTTTATATATAGTAGTGTGTATGTCAATCCCAATCTTCCAATTTATCCCTTACCCCCTGGTAACCATAGTTTATTTTCTACATCTGTAACTCTATTTCTGTTTTGTAGATAAGTTCATTTGTACCCATTTTTAGATTCCACATATAAGCGATATCACATGTTATTTGTCTTTTTCTGACTTACTTGACTCAGTATGACAGTCTCTAGGTCCATCCACGTTGTTGCAAATGGCACTATTTCGTTCTTTTTTATGGCTGAGTAATAAGCTGAAATACAGCAAGGATTTCCAGAACTCAGAATAGAAGGAGGAAACCTGGTGTGAATGTAGGCTGAGTGGTAGGTCAGGGCCAAACCTCTAGGGAATTATAGGCTACATTAAAGATAAGGTAGGGTATATTAATTACTCGCTCCCTGTTCTGAAAGCAATCCAGAGCCCTTAGAGTATTTTATGGCAAGGTTGTATGTTGAATTTAATTTTGTAAAGATCTGTCTTACTCCCTGTTGAGAGGACATTGGTCAAGGAGTTGGTTGCACAATACATGCAAAGAGAAAATCTAGATTATTGCTTGTCATTAAATGATGGCAATGGAATAGGTTGGTTGTGGTAGTAAATCTCTATAGTAATGATTAATTACAGAGTGGATTAGAATAAAAGGATGCATCAAAAAGTATTTCATTATTTCTTTGTTCTTAGGTATTCTGATTTTTTTCAGGTTTCCCCTATTATTATCTTAACACGGCAGCAGTTCTCTCTGTACATAAATCTTTGAAAACCTCTCTGATTACTTTGTAGTATAAACTTCTATAAGTGAGATTACTGGTAACAGAGTATTGATATTTTAAATATATGTTGGCATCTACTGACTATTTGTTCTCAAGAGAAGGTGTGGTAATGTGCATTTGCCTTCAACTAAATAAGAAAATATGTCACAGTATTGAACGAACATTTTGTCAAGCTTTAAACCTTTGCCAAGTTTATAGATTAAAATAATCATTGTTTTAATATACATGTGTAAAAATTTTATGAACACTTTTGTCTACTTAAATTATATAATTATATGATGTTAACCACGTATCTGATTTATATGTGACAATTTTTTCCAGAGTCTTGTCTCTCTTTTGATTTTATGCTTGTTATTTTTAATATACATTTTGTCAATTCTTACTCAAATCTCAGTGTATCAATGAAGTCTATCTTTACTACTCTGTATTGTTAACTGTCCCTGTCCATTTGTACCAAAATGTAGGTTCCATAAGGGCAAGATCATTGTATGCTTTATTCACTGATGAATCCCAGACATTCACAACAATATATAATTATTGATCAATAAATATTTGTTCAATGAATGTTAAATTTTTGTTTGTTTCAGTCCTTTTTTATGTGACTTCTTCTGTTGATATATCAATAGAATATCTCTCTCCATCTATAAAACTGACAAATACTCAACTATACTTTCTTTATTTTGAGTATATATTATTCTTTCAATTCTGTTAAGGTAATATAATCTTCTTGCTTAATTTTGCAAGATTTGCTTATTTGTTCATCCAGCTAACCTTTAAAAATGCTTTCTTTATATTATTACAAAAATCCCTTGAGGTTTTGATTGGAGTTCATGGTATACTTCTGAATTTATTCAATTTGTAAAGCTTTTAACATTAGAATTTGCAGAGGATAATGGCACAAAGCATTTGAGTTAGACCATAATCACATATCCAGATTGTCACAATATCACAATTTCATAAGACGGCAAATGGAAATATAAATATTTAGAGCATTTGAAATAAAATGATTAAAACTTAAAAAAGAGAATTTCAAACTGTACAGACATATTGAGAAATTATCGCAAGTAGAATCCTAGAAAGAGTATGGACAGTGAAATTCCGTGGTCCACAATGGTACTTAGATTGGGCACAGATCAATAGAAGTTCAAAACTGTTTTGCCCACAGTGGAGAGGCTTTCCAGAACCAAAACAAACATATTTCCACAGCCTTTTCTAACTAAGAGTTTCACTCTTACCCGAATAAATTAGAGAATAATGCCAGGGCCACACTGTTACTTTACATGTGTATTATTTATATATATTGTCAATTTAGGTATAGAAGTGAAGTTATGTAAATATGAAAAATACTTTAAGCATATAAATAGCAGCTAGACATGCTTTTGCTACATTTTTTTGCCTAAAATCTTTCAGTGGCTTCTCATTTTTCTTGAAATAAAATAAAAATCTACTAGCATGGCCTAAATAGGATCAGTATTATCTTGCCTCTGCCTACCTATTCAACCTTCTTTGATACTCTGGGCCCCTTGATCACCACTCTCCAGAAAAATTGTTCTCTTTTATTTTTCCTCATGTATCCCAAGCCCTTTCAAATCCCAGGCCCTTTAGACTTGTTCCTACCTCCTCCTGCATATATCTCAGTGCTTCTCATCCACCAATACAATCTCAAATATCAACTCTTCAGAAAAGCTTCCCTGGCCATCATATCCAAAGGAGTCCAAAACCCAACTCTCCAGTTATTAACTCTCCATCATTTTACCCTTGATATTTCCTTCATCTCACTGATCATAACCTGACATTATTATATCTATTTATAAGAAGAGACATTATGAAGTCTAGTAAATCTTTTGGTCAAACCAAATGCTCTGGTAGCTTAACAGTAATTGATGATTTAACTAAAATTTTAGTGGTAGAACTTTCAGAGGTGTATTTATCTCTTTCTTCCAACTGCAGTAGTTGACCATTAATGTTACTCAACTGTCAATTCCATCTTTACTTGTTTCTAAGTGCCTTTCTCTTTCCTCTTCCTGATGGCATGTAGTTTATCTCTTATCCAAACACACCAAGATAGAGAATCAGAGTTGTGCGGCAAAGCTGTCATATAGCGCTTCTCTTTGGTTTCTTAATGAAGTCTATGATTGGGTGCCTTTGGGTCAAATTTCTTTTCTTCTGATGTAAACGACCATGACCAGGTTAGGGAATAATGTATAAAACCTTCCCAGGGCTGCCTCTCAGCTAAGAGCTATGAAAGATAGCCAAGAGCTACCTATAGGAGAAAAAGGTGGTAGACAGCCAAGTGGAACACAAGAAAACTGTCCCTACTATAGTAGACAAGATAAGTTATGTTCCATTCTCAAAGATGACCAGGAAAAGTATAATCCAGTTTAAACAAGCTACCCTGACAACACTTTCAAAAAAGACTGAGTCTTTACTAAAATGAAAGAATAAGTAAGTGAATTAGAGGAATTTCTATCATCATAGTCATAGGAATTTTCAGATGACTGGAACATAAGATTTGTCGTAAACTATATGCTATCTAGCTAGATGTCTCTTTCCTAGATTTAATCAAAAGTGATTTTAAAGAAAGAAGAAAAAGACAACAAACACCATTCCTGTTGAGGTTCTTCTTTCACATGGAAGAGGCTCATTGTGAATTAAGTTGCATTTTTCTCCATTGCAGGTTTTAAATTCTGCAGAGCATCTTCATAAACCACAAGGGAGGCTGTGAGATTTTTGAGCTAATACTCTTTTCTTTTGTCTTATTGAGGATGAGAGTGATTTACCCAAGCAGCAATTCAACCCTTAAAATAGAAGATGCTGAAACAATTATAGAGACCCACAAATATCTGTTGGCTTTGAGTATACAAGTGAAGTATTGTCAAGTCACCACTAGGGAAAAAAAATAACCTCAAACTGCTCTAGTGTAGCTTTACAGTTATAAATTGTCCCATTGGATATTCAGGAGGGAGAGAAATGTAAATACCTATTCAAGTGGAATCTCCTTGTGGAAGGAGAAGAACTTGAGCGCACATTTGAGACCTTGGAGATTGCTGTGAATTTCTATTTTATATTACAAAATATTCATCAAATTAAAGGATGAAAGTGCCTCAAGTAGATATGGATATATCAAAAAATTACTATGGAAAGTGATAACAAAGGTGGAATAGACAATAAAAAGCCTTTGGAAGTAGACTTAGATTCAAATCTCAGTCCTGCCACTTTGTGTATGTAAATCGCAGATTTTTCCCTATGAGTCTTTGTTGCCTTAGGTCTTTTAGAAGATTACAAATTCTCTCTTGTAAAATTTTAAGTTAGGGAAATAGTGAACATAAAACAGAAAGAATAGCGTCTGACTCTCAACATATGAAAGCTATCAGACATTAAGATGTATAGGATTCACTAGGTTTATTCACTCAATCTGATTTGCTTACTATAATGATCTGAAATCGATGCACTCAGCTAATGTTCAGGCATTTCCAGCAATATTGATAATATTTATCCTTAATATAAACAGTTGCTTTTTTGATTCACTTATTTAAAAAAAAATTATTTTCATTTGTTTTAAATTGTCCTCCTGTAACCCTGAACTGTCATTAGGACTTTCACTCTCTTTGACTCTCTAGACTTTGTTGTGCTTTTGACAGGTAATTTACTCATACACAAACAGACACAAACACACACACATAGAAGCCTCACTACAGTTAATACTTGTACGTAATTACATTTATAGATTCAGATTCATTCATTAAGGCACTCTAAATGGTTAAATGGTTTACAGTCATTAGTTTAGTCATTAGTTTAGAAAAGAACAATGAACCAAGAATGTGTTCTCAAAACATGTACACACACACACACACACACACACACACACACACACACACACGTCTTAATTTTGATCGAGTGCCTTGTGTTTGTTAACATTAGAACTCAAGGTGTTATTTTAAATATAGGTATATAAAAGAGATTAATGATTTGGTGTCTGTGTACACACAGCTGTTATTGGTTTTCCAACTGTAGAGTCTACTTAGAGAAAACATTTAGTTTGAAAGGCAATTTGTATTTATTCAATATGAATTTTTTTATTATTGTGAAATGCTATACATACAGTTAAGAACTATAAAAATGTACAGCTCAGTGATTTATCAAAAAGTGAATATCCATATGACCATAACCCAAAACAATATTAAAACATTATCACCTCCCCAGATGACACCCTCATTTTCCCCTGGTCACTACTCATTCCTCCCCACAAAGATAACCACTGTCATCACTTGTATTTCTTTATAAATATGGATCCTTGAAATAAAAGTTTTACTTTTAAAAAAATATATACTTGGAATCATGATATATATTCTTCTGTGTCCGAGTTTTTTCAATCAACATTTTAATAAATTTTACCTATGTCATTGTATATATCATTGTGTATAACAATGTCATTGTGTATATCAATGTCATTGTGTATACCAATGTCCAATTGTTGACCTGAGTTTTCTATCTTCTTTTCCTAGTCAGTCTAGGAAAAAGAATTGCAAATTTTGTTTTATTTTTTCAAAGAATCAACTTTTGGCTTAATTGATTTTATCTAATGTTTTCTGTTTTTGATGTCATGGCTTTTCATCCTAATCATTTATAGCCTTCCTTCTGCTTGCCTTGGATCTAGTTTGCTTTTCATTTTTTAGATTTCTAAGGTGAAAGCTTAGGTTATTGATTTCAGATCTTCCTTCTTTTCTAATATATACATATAAAACTATAAATTTCCATCTCAGAACAACATTTCCTACATCATACATTTTAAGTAGTTTTAAAAATTACAATTCAACTTAAATTATTTTATAATTCCTATTAATATTTATTCTTTTAGCTGTTGATAATTCCTGTTAATATTTATTCTTTTATCTGTTGTTTATTTAAATTTATGTTATTTTATTTCAAGTATTTGTAGTTTTCTGGACTGTTATTGTTTTCTAGTTTAATACCTTTGTAGTTGGAGCTGTGCTTTGTAAGAATTTAATTATTTGATGTTTACTTCTATTAGTTTTATGGCCTAGCATCTGGTCTATCTTGGGGAAAGTTCCATGTACACTTGAAAATAATTGGCTTTTATATTTATTGGGTAAAATATTCTAAAAAATACAATTATCAATAAAAAGTTATTTGACAGTTATGTTCAAATATTTAACATCTTGGCTGATGTCTTTATTCACTTGTTTATAAATTTCTGGAAGAGAAGTATTAAATCTGTTTTCATTGAGGGTTTGCCTATTCTTCCCTTTAGTTCAGTCAAAGTTTTTGTGTATTAAATGCTATTTTTAGGTGCTTATACATATAATATTATTATTTTTTTAAACAGTGACAATCGTAAAATGCTTCCCTTTATCTCCTTAAAAATCTTAATATAGAAATATACTTTTTTTATGTTAAGATAGCCATAGCCACTTTAGCTATTTTATATTTGATGTTTGCAGTTATATCCTCTTCTACATTTTTATTTTCATACTCATTTGTATTTAAGTTTTGTTTCTTATAAAGAGCATAAAATAGGTTCTTGCTTTTCTATGCAACTGGAATTATCTAGTTTTTAAATGGAGTTTTCATTCAGGTTATTTTTGTTATATTTAAAGTTGCCATAGGATATTAACTATTTTGTCGCTCTGTAGCTCTTTTCCTAATTTCATTTTTGTTAATTGTATAGCATTAGTAATATATCTTATCTCCTGCATTTTTTTTTTCTTTTGACTATACCTCTTATTTTCATTTTAGTGCTTGGTTTTTCTAAGGATTGAAATGTTAACCTTTAGGTTACCCTATTCTACCTTCAAATAATATACTGTGGTGAACAATGTAAGTATCTCACAACAGTATATTTTTCCTTCTCTCATATCTTGTTCTCTTGTTATCTTACATTTCACTGTTCTGTATAACTCCCTACTAATCTGTTTTTATTTTTACTTTGAACAATTAATATTTTTATTCTTAAAACCATCAATTTTGTTTTATATTTACTTTTATGCATACTATAACACTGTCATAACTTTTGCTTTCAACCACTAATATTTTTGTAAGGAAATTCTTCAACTTAAATGTTTTCTTTAAGCAATTTTTGCAGTACAGGTCTGCTGGAAATAAATTCTCTCACCATTATGCTGAGAATGCCTTTACTGAGACTAGATTTTTGAAAAATATTTTTACATAATATTTTCAACATGTTTTTTCTTTATATTTATTGTAAATGTTAGTCCCAATAATAGATTTGTAGTTTTCTTTCAATTTTTTCAGCTCTTAAACTTAAAATTCCATTCTATTTTTTCTCTGTTGTTTCTACTTAAAGTTAGCCATCATTCACAGATTTGTTTCCATGTGTGTAATGTCTTTTTTTCTCTGATTCCTTACAAGATTTTCTCTATATTTTTCTTTTCATCACTTTTTCTCTGATGTGCTAAAATGTTGTTTTTTAAAATATTTGAGATATTTGATATTCTTGTATCTGTAAGTAAATATTTTTCACTAAAATTTCAAATTTTACATTTATTTCTTCAAAAATATTCTGTAATGTCTTGCCTTTCTTTATCTGAGATATATCTCATTCCATCTGGACACATTTTAACATTTCTTTTATGATCTGCTTGTCAACAAGTTCAGGCTCAGCGGCCATTGCTCACGGGCCCAGCCACTCCACGGCATGTGGGATCTTCCTGGAGCGGGGCACGAACCCGTGTCCCCTGCATCGGCAGGCGGACTCTCAACCACTGCACCACCAGGGAAGCCCTATTGTATATATTTTTAAACATACACAACTTCACTAATTCATATTCAAATTACCAATTCTTATTCACTAATTCTCTCTTCTTCTGTGTTTAATCTGTTCTTAAATCAATCAGTTTGTCTTTATTCAGTTATAAAATTTTTCACTTCTTTAACTTAAATTTTTTTCCTTAAATATTGTTTCAGGATTGTTTCAAAGAATTTTTTCTTTAGGTTTATATAAAGGACTCACTATAATGCTAGCAAAAAGTTAACTATTTTTAACTATTATTCAATGGACACTGAGCAATCATTATGGCTTTTTAAGCAAATTAATGATTCATAAGGAAATGAAAAGAATTGTTTCAAACAATTCAAACAAAAAGTGATAATTGCAAAGCTCATTATAACACAAAGAGAAATCTAAATATCAAGAAAAGTGGGGCAAAGAACTGTGATTTTACAGCATCCACCATTAAGCAAATTATAAAATATTAAAGGGAGATCATGCAAAGCAGCTAAGATTAATTGCTGCTAATTGATGAAAATCACAAAACCAAGTGTTGGTTTCATTTGTGATGCTAATGTCATTTACAAGGTTAATTACTAGGTCACCTCACAGTCCCCAGTTGTTTTTCATATTGTGGCAGACAATGTGTGAACAGATGGACCAAAATAACATCTGGCTTAGGTGAGCAGTAAGACTACAGCTGACATCCTTGAATGATTTCCTTCACTTGCACAGTCTCAGAAATAGAAAGTAATAAGAGAGAAACACGGGTGCCAAAAATAAACAACTTGATACATACTTGTTAGCATACTGGCCCTTGCCAAATCCCAGAGTGAATGTCATAATCAACATCTAACAGGACTGCAGTAAAGTCCTTATCAATATAATCTTTTAAAGAATACTTATATTTGATTTAGTCAATTTGTCAATTAAATCTTACTTTCCCAGCCTTGCTCCCAAATATGCTTTTGCATGCAAAACAAAATAATACCTTCTATTTTATGGGAAAGCCACAGTATTTAAAACCTGCAATATCCTTCCTGATCCTCGGGATAACCTTATAAATTAGATATTACTAACATGATATCCAAATTAATAATCAAAACCCAGAAGTACTGTATCCTATGTTAAAAAGGTAACAAATGGCAAGACAAGGACTCAAAACCAGAATTATTTCCTTTAACCTATTGCACTCACATTTAGAGCTATATTATGTCAGCACCAGGAAGAAGAAAGCCTTTTATAATAATAATTAGACTATTAGAAACTTTAAAGTTACAATTTACAAATTACATTTTTTTACTGTGTATTAAATAATGTTATAATAATTTTGCTATTCATAATGGCACAGATCTAAGGAATTCGATTCCACATACTGTGGTCTAACATGATTTCAGTTTTATTTCATCTGTTAAGTACATTAATCTTTCAATGGCCCAGAAGTGTGCAACAATGTAATTTCTAGTTTACAGAATCATCTCACACAATTCAAGGTGAAAATATACACCCAAATAACACACTGCAGTGTCACTAGAAAAGAGATCATTGTCAGAAATATGAAACTGTGGCTATTTTTTAAATGTATTTGAATTTATCCTTTAATTTGTTTGTGTGCTATGTTTGTTTTTGCTGAAGGCCTGCCCTGTTCTGGTTTTGCTCATTACAGAGAGCACAGGCTGTACATGACACATCAGAGAGATAGTTCAAAGGTAAGCTCTCTTGCCTTAATCTCTCTGCACAAGATATAGTAGTGTTGCTGCTGTCTTGTCAGTAAGGAACACACTGAACACTGCACATGGAATTATCACTGTTGTTGTTATCACTGAGATCCAACTAGGCATACTCCACCTAGCTTTGTTGTTCTCTTTTAGTCAGGGATATCTCATAATGTATTCCCTTTCTCTCTTATAGAGCTCCAGAGACAGTTTTTGTCCTTAGAGCCAGTATTGTTTTTGTACCTTTGAACATAAGAAATTTATGGAGAAGGATGGTTATTTAAGCTGTGTTTTTTTTCCTAAGATGATTTTTCAGTCATAATCTTTCTTTTTGCGTTCATCAGTATACATGGATCTCAAGGAAAAATATTTTATTTTTCAATAAAAAGGATAATTTCAGTATAAAGAATAGTTCAGCAGACTTATATCTGTATAAGTCTGTATCTGTGTAAGACTATAAGTAATGCTTTCTAAAGAAAAATGGAGAATTACCTACACCACTGAAATCTAGTTTATTCAAATTTATTAGGAATACAGTAGTATGTAGGCTACTACAGATTATTTTTATCAGCTTGATTGAGATATAATTCACATACTATGCAATTCACCCATTTAAAGTATACAATTCAATGAATATTTTAGTATATTTACAGTTTTACAACCATCACTGCAATCAATTTTAGAACTATTCCAACACTCCAAAAAAAATAAATAAATCCTATGATCACTAGCAGTCACTCTCCATTTCCTCCCAACCCAGTCCTAAAAAATTATGAATCTATTTTCTGTCCTTGTCGATATGCCTATTTTGGACACTTCATATAAATGGAATTATAAAATATATGTTCTTTTGGGCTTCCCTGGTTGCGCAGTGGTTAAGAATCCACCTGCCAATGCAGGGGACGTGGGTTTGATCCCGGTCCGGGAAGATCCCACATGCCGCGGAGCAACTAAGCCCATGTGCCACAACTACTGAGCCCATGTGCCACAACTACTGAGTCCCACGTGCCTAGAGCCTGTGCTCCGAAACAAGAGAAGCCACCATAATGAGAAGCCCGCACAGTGCAACAAAGAGTAGCCCCCGCTTGCTGCAACTAGAGAAAGCCCACGCACAGCAATGAAGACCCAACGCAGCCAAAAAATAAATTAAAAATAAATAAATTAATTAATTAAAGACTAAAAAAGAAAGGAGAAAAAATATATGTTCTTTTGTAACTGGCTTCATCCACTGTGCATGATCATTTCAAAGTTCATCTTTTTGTAGCAAATATAAGTACTTTATTACTTTTTATTGCTTAATAATAATCTGTTGTCTGGACAAGCTGCATTTTATGTATCCATTCATTAGTTGATGGGCATTTAGGCTGTTTCCACTTTTGGCTACTATGACTAATGCTGCTATGATCATTCGTGCTCAAGATTTAGTGTAAACAAATATTTTAATTACTCCTAGACATAGGCAAAGGGGTATATTTACTGAGTCATAAAGGCACTTCTGTGTTTAACCTTTGAGGAGCTATCAGACTGTTTCCAAAGTGGCTGTACCATTTTACATTCTCACCAGAAATGTATTAGAGTTCCAGTTGCTTCACACCATTGTCAACATTTGTTCTTACCTGCCATTTTGATTATACCCATCCTAATAGCTATGAAATGGTATCTCATTTGTTATGTTGAATTGTATTTCCCTAATGGCTAATGAAATTGAGCATCTTTTCTTGTATTTATTAGCCATGTCTTTATCTCCTCTGGAAAAATGTCTATTCAGTTCCTTTGCTCATTAGCCTTTTTATTTTATTTATTTATTTTTTTGCGGTACGCGGGCCTCACACTGCTGCGGCTTCTCCCGCCACGGAGCACAGTCTCCAGACGTGCAGGCCCAGCGGCCATGGGCCCAGCCGCCCCGCGGCACGCGGGATCCTCCCTGACTGGGGCACGAACCCGCACCCCCCAAATCGGCAGGCGGACCCCCAACCACTGCGCCACCAGGGAAGCCCTGCCTTTTTATTTTTGAGCTGTAAAAGTTCTTATATACTCTAGAAACAACTGCTTTCCTGATATATGATTTACAAATATTTACTCCCAGTTTGTGGGTTGTGCTTTCACTTCATGATGGTGTCCTTTAAGGTACAATGGTCTTAATTTGGTTGAAGCCATTTCTTTTCTCTTTTTGCTGTGTTTTTGGTATAATATTTAAGAAAGTTTTGTTTAACCCAGATCATGAAGATTAAATTCTATGTTTTCCTTAAAGGGTTTTATAATTTTAGTTCTTATGTTAGGTTTAAAATACATTAGTAGCTAATTTTTGTATACAGTGTAATTCTTTTCCACGTGGTTACCCAGTGCCTTAGAACCATTACTTGAAGAGACTATTTTTCCCCTCTGAATTATTTTTTGCACATTTGTTGAAAATAAATTAAACCTTAAATATCAGGTTTACTTCTAATTCTTTATTATTTTCCCATAATCTTTATGAATATCCTTATGTCAGTTCCTTTTTCACCCATTCACTTCAATAAGTGTGTTTCATAAATTTGTGAGAGAGATTACTTTGTCATATTTTGCATTATATCCTGGTGTCCCTGAATTCCTAATTGATCATTTCTTTAAATTAGCACACATTTGTGTTGTAAAATTATATGAATTTTGACAAATGCATGGTGGTGTATGTCCACCATTATATTCAATCTCCTTCCATCCAGAAACAACCACTGATTTGTTTACTGATGCTATAGTCTTCCCTTTTCAGGAATTTTACATAAATGGTATCATACAGTATGAAACCTTTTCAAATTAACTTCTTTCATTTAGCAATATACAGTAAGATTCATACATGTTTTTATATGGCGTGATAGCTCTTTCCTTTTTCCCGCTGAATGGTAGTCTGTTTTAAGGATGTACCACAATTTGTCTATCTATTCACCTACTTAAGGGCATCTTATTACTTATACTTTTTGGTTATTATGAATAAAGTTGGTATAAATATTCATATACTACTTTTTCTGTCGGAATAAGTTTTCACATCTTTTGGTTTCCTCAATCATATTGTAAGATTTTCCTTCCTTTGAAAGAAACTGCTAAACTATCTTCCAAATGCCAAATGTAAGATTTTCCTTCCTTTGAAAGAAACTGCTAAACTATCTTCCAAATGCCTCTTGTGTTCCCACCAGCAACACATGAGAGTTCTTGCTCTACATTGCCTCCAGCAATTAGCATGGGCAAATTTTTGGATTTATGCCATTCTAATCAGATTATAATTTATTTCATTTTTGACTTATTTTGCAAACTCATAATGACAAAGAATGTTGATCATCTTTTCCTATGTCTAATGTCCATCTATATTTCTTCTTTGGTGAGGTGTCTGCTAAGATTTTGAGTTGTTACTTTCATGGTTGAATTTTAAGAGTTCTTTGTATATTTCAGATACAACTCTTATATCAGATATGTGTTTTGCAAAGATTTCTTCCAGTTGTGGCTTTTCTTTTTTTTTTTTTTAATATAGTTGATTTACAATAGTGTATTAGTTTCAGGTGTACAACATAGTGATTTGATATTTTGATACATTACACACAATCCAAAGTTATTACAATATTATTGACTACATTCCCTGTGCTGTGCAATACATCCCTGTGACTTATTTACTTTATAACTGGTAGTTGGTGCCCCTTAATCCTCTTTACCTATTTTACCCATTCCCCTGCCCCACTCCCCTTGACAACCCCTAGTTTGTTCTCTGAATGAGTGAGTCTGTTATTGTTTTGTTATATTTGTGCATTTGCTTTGTATTTAGATTCCATAAATAACTGGAAACTGTGGTTTTTCTTTTTATTCTCTTAATAGTGTATTTTGCAAAGCAAAGGTTTGTAATTTTTAAAAAATATTATTTATTTATTTGGTTACACCGCGTCTTAGTTGCGGCAGGTGGGCTCCTTAGCTGCAGCTTGCAGCCTCCTTAGTTGCAGCTCGCAGGCTCCTTAATTGCTGCACACAGGCTCCTTAGTTGTGGCATGCTAACTCCTAGTTGTGGCATGCATGTGGGATCTAGGTCCCTGACCAGGGATCGAACCCCGGCCCCTTGCACTGAGAGCGCAGAGTCTTAACCACTGCCCCACCAGCGAAGCCTCAAAAGTTTTCAATTTTAATAAAGTCTAACATATTTTTTTTTCATGGATTATTTTTTTGATGTTGTATCTAAAAACTCTTCAACAAACGCTATTTCATATAGATTTTTCTCCTATATTTTCTTTTAGTTTTGTAATTTTGCATTTTACATTTAAGATTATATCTAATTTTTTGTACAGTGTGACATCTGTGTCTACTTTCATTTTATTTCCCAATCCAGGGCAAGAGCTTGCACATTTTGAACGTCATTCTGCAGAAGCTGCAGGACGGCCTGCATAGGCTTTCTTATCCACTTAACCAGATGTAGGGGAAGAGGGGAAGAGGGAGGATGAGGCTTGAAAATTGTCCACGGTTAAACATCAAAAATAAAATCAGACAAGATCTTGAGTACCTCTTTTCTTTTCGATGATATAGAT
This sequence comes from Neophocaena asiaeorientalis asiaeorientalis, assembly GCF_003031525.2. Taxonomy (NCBI): domain Eukaryota; kingdom Metazoa; phylum Chordata; class Mammalia; order Artiodactyla; family Phocoenidae; genus Neophocaena; species Neophocaena asiaeorientalis. The sequence goes on along the minus strand of NW_020172633.1, from coordinate 2,612,321 downwards.
TCACTCTTATTTCTTCTTGAAGTCATAATTTTATTTCATTTCCCCCACAGAATTTTATCCCAATGTAGTATACATTTTTTATGATCTTGAGGACATCTTAGTTCTGGAAAAGGGGTGAGGAAAAGGGATTGGTGTGAGGATAAAAGGATCTGATGATTGGTCCAATATAAGTATTATTAAAAGCAACTAAAATATGTATAATTTTAAATTTTTACTTAATACAATTAATTCAAGTACAACATTGAGAAAAGTACAACTTGGGAGTATCTTTATTTCTCCTGATATTCTCCAAGGACCTCAGCTATTACCACATGCCTCCAGATTTTGGAATATTTGGACCATATCTGATATACCTGTTGCCTAAGTCAGAACCAGACACATAGGCATGCAATAAAATTTTTTATGTAGCATATGAATATATTAATTGAATCAAATGTGCTGCTACCACAAATGTGATTTATGCCTTGGGTCTTATAAGTGGTTAATGGCCTTATTTTAGTGCCTAAGCTTGCACACTGGACCACATGTCTGATAATGTGTTCCTATCTTATACCATTTTGACTAAATCCCCTCTTGGTTTCCTGCACAAATCCACGTTGCTCTTTAGCTGGAGCTCCATATTTGCTATCACACAGCATGCTAAGGACAGATGTTTTGCCCTAAACCTTAATCTATCTAGTGTTTGAAGCTACCTCCCTACTCCATCTTAACCTGCTGCCCGAAGCCCTAGTCCTTAACAAATTGCCTCCTGGTAAATCCAGCTTCTTCTTATTTTAAAATCTATCCTCCTTTAAAATTCATTTCAAACTTAATTTTTTACTCAGATTGCTGATACAGTCCCTTCCCTGATGTGCTCCATCCTCTGGCCTATCTTCTTCCATGCTTCTGCCAGACCAATCATTCTATCCCATCTAATCATTTATCAGTTTAAAATACTGTACTGAATTCCCATTAACTAAGTTGAGACATAAACCCTTTAGCATCAGTTGTCTTTTAAAAACTCTACCTCCACCTATCTTTAAAGGATTTCTATCACCATAGCCACAGTAACCTACCTTGAGCCTGAACATTGCAAAGAAGATAGTCATGGATTGGTACTCCAGGAATTAAATGTTGGGATGCTAAACTCATGGGTGATACTCTGGTGATACTTTTATGTTGCCAAGACATCCACTATTAAGTATAGGAATACTGTGTGTTTTCACCTTCACTAGGTTTCTTCTCATAGTCTGCAGCTGCAGCTGCCTTCAGGAATCTACTAGTAATAGTGGCTAGTACATTCCTTCAGGTCTAATTTCTCTAAGTAATATCCATCCTACAGGCTTCTTTGTTTTTCATCCTACACTCTGACTAGAGCTTTTATGACTAATAATGATGATACCAATACAAAAATAGTACCAAACACTTCTTGAATATTTATTTATATTACAGAGAGTGCATTTAGCAAAACTAATTTAATCCTCATGAAGATCATATTGATAAGTATCATTATCCCCTTTTTACCAGATGTAGAAACTCAAATTCAGAAATGTTACTTGTCTAAGGACGTACAGCTATTAAGGAACATATCTGTTATTAAAATCTGATTGTACCATATCCCATAAGTTGTGCTCTGAATGTTCTGTTAGGATACTACATTCTCTCTATCTCTTTCTCTCTCACTCTGTCTCTCTGTCTCTCTGTCTCTCTGTCTCTCTCTCTCTCTCTCTCTCTCTCTCTATATATATATATATATATTCTTTACAACAGGACAGCAGCAGCAACAGTATCTTTTGATGATTGAGAGAAGAGCAGTAGATTGGTTAAAACTGCAAGAAATGGGGCACACAAAAACAAAAGCATGAGTAGGTGGAAGGGAGTGGAGAGAAGAGGAGGGAAAGTTCACTAGTGTAAGGGGATTTGCGATTTCTGAACGCATGCATCTCTTAAAGGGATTTACTCAGCATTAAAAAAAAAATCAAGATGCTCTGCAAATGTGTTGTCTGTACCATGTGTCATACTATGCTAGAGAAGTGAGGCATGGTAATGATAATTAGAACTCTTTACAAAATACTTTCCAATGCATCATTTCATTAAATTTCAAGTAAATTAGGTAGTACATGCAAAAGTTTTTCCTCATTTCACATAATGCTCATGAGCCATGTGTCATATGTTAATAATCTGGATGATATTCAAGGCATTGTAGCATACATAATATCACTCCAGCTAAGAGTGAATATCCCAAAAGCTAGCTGAGCTGGAATGTTTTACCTTAAAATCAATTACGTATATCATGGATGAATAATAAGTAGATTGAGTACCTCTCCAACTCTTCCGTAAATATTTAATGTTCAAAATAATCAGGGGAATAAACTTGTTCAAAAACTCTAATATGTCTTTTGGGCCTTGTACTGTACCCTGTGCTTCTTGCACGTGGTTGGCTCTGTGAGTACTAACACTAAACAGCCTTGTTCATAAAGACAACTAATAAAATAAGAAAAACAATATTAATTTTAGGAAAAGAAGGCACTTGACACTCATTTGAAATTATTTTAAGCAGGTTATACTGTGTGATACTTTAATTCCTAGAGATATCATTTCTGTATGATACAAAGTCACTCCATTCCATGTCTGTGTCTGTGTGTGTGTGTGTGTGTGTGTGTGCGTGCGTGCGCGCGCACGCATGAGAGAGAGGGAGGAGAATGGAGAGAGGGAGTGAGAGAGAAAGATTGTATGTATTATGAGGCTGGGATAAATGTCAGGTAGTTTAGATTTATTTGTTATGTATGGAGGTGTTACTACTAGATTGCATAATATAAATTAGAGATAATAAGTAGAAAATTGTGCAATAGAAATGAAAGTAAAATTAAAGTCCATAGGTTCAAACACATAGAATAATCTTTTTTCAAATAAACTCACAAGAAATGTATTCATATCTGCTAGCAGCTGACATAATCTTGCTGTCCTTATTTGAAACATTCATATTTTTATACTAAGAATCATCAGTTTTCATGTCGTAGCAAAATCCTCTGTTAAATTGATCCTGCAGACCTTCCATCACAAATTCTCAAGTGTGTTGATAAATCACCGCTTGGTATTTTGTCATGGTTTTTGTATTTCAACAAGTTATGCAGCATCTGGCCCAAGTTAAAGGCATGTAGTTATTCTACCTAAACAAGTTTTTCAATAGCATTTCATAATATCTTCCTGCATTAGTGGATATGAATTTTGTAAATCCTTCTACCTCTTTTTGTTTTATAATTTCACTTTCCTCTGATCTAATAAAAAAAAGTTTCATTTGTACACAAAGGGAAGGATAACATAAGTCACCAAAAGAGGATAATTTACATTTTTATTGCTGTTCTGTGCTAATTTCACATGTGTTGAGTAATCCTAAGGGATGTTATGAATGCTATTAATATGCACTGAATATACAATGCACAAACTGTTGTGTGACATTGTTTAATTTTTTTAACATAAATTCAATTTCTCCTTGTGGTGGCCTCTATCCTTTGCTGAGAAAACTATAAACATTGACATGGAATTTTAGACAAAGATAAACTACATGGAGAATTGTGGGCAAAGAAATACCTTCTTGGAAGTTTTAAACACGTGTTACATATTTAGAGTCTTAAGGCTGCATTAATTCCTCTTAAATCATGACTCATTATATTTGTTATTTTTTAAAATTAATTTTATGTATTTATTTTTTGGCTGCGTTGGGTCTTCATCATTGCGCACGGGCTTTCTCTAGTTGTGGCGAGCGGGGGCTATTCTTCATTGTGGTGTGTGGGCTTCTCATTGCAGTGGCTTCTCTTGTTGCAGAACATGGGCTCTAGGAGCACGGGCTTCGGTAGTTGTGGCATGCAACCTCAGTAGCTGTGGCTCAGGGGCTCTAGAGCACAGGCTCAGTAATTGCGGAGCACAGGCTTAGTTGCTCCGCGACAGGCATGTGGGATCTTCCCAGACCAGGGCTCGAACCCGTGTCCCCTGCATTGGCAGGCAGATTCTTAACCACTCCGCCACCAGGGAAGTCCCATTATGTTTGTTATTTAAGCACAGAAACCAAGGTTGTCAGACTACAGCCTACAGCCCAAATCTGATCCACTGACTGTTTTTGCAAATAAAGTTTCATTCAAACATAACCATGCACATTCATTTATGTTTTATGTGTGGATGCTTTCCTGCTACAAAGGCGGAGTTAAGTTGTTGCTACAGAGAGATCATATGGTCCCCATATTTGCTCTGGCCCTTTAAGAAAAATTTTGCCAACAATAATATAAACAAATATATAGATCTGTTTTTAACTGTAAAACTATCCTTAATAATAAAAATTAATCTTTAACATCTGTTACTTACATGCTATACCAGGTGGTTGTGAACAAGTTACAGTAATTAACCTCATTTAGTCCTCATCTTATGAGATGGACACTATTAGTATCCCTACTTTACAAAAGATGAAAAAACTGAGTCCTAGAGAATTTGGATAGATACCGAAGGTCACACAGCTAGTAAAGGACAGATGCTAAGATGTGAACTGAAGCAATCTAATTCTAAATAGAATCATGTATTTGTGCATCTTATATTCAACCCAAGTATCAGGAAATAAATTAGATTTCAGAATAACAGTTAAATATAGAATAATCCAATAATTTTATGTTGACTTTTGTAAGCAATCTATCATTAAAAAAGGATTCGTTTCAGAAAGAATTCACCATATTTGTAGATATTTGATTCTGAATTCCTAAATTAAGAATCTTTGAAATATTTTCTTGCATTCTATAGTTTTCATTTTGTTCATTGTTTCCTTTGTTGTACAGAAGCTTTTCAGTCTGATGTAGTCCCACTGACTTATTTGTGCTTTTGTTGCTTATGATTTTGGTGTCAAATCAAAAAATTGGATCTCTGTCAAGATCAATGTCAAGGAGTTTTTTTCCTATGTTTTCTTCTAGGAATCTTATAGTTTCCGGTCTTAAGTTTAAGTCTTTAATTCATTTCGAGGTAATTTTTGTGAGAGGTAGAAATTGGGGACAAATTTAATCTTTCTGCATGCAATTATCCAGATTTTTCCAGCATTGTTTATTGAAGAGACTATCCTTTACCCATTGAGTATTCTTGTCTTCCTTGTCAAATATTAGTTAACTGTATATGGGAGGACTTATTTCTGAGTTGAGAAAATAGTCGCAAACCATCTAACAGATAAGGGGTTAATGATCAAAATATATAAGGAAGTCATACAACTCAACAGCAAAAAAAAGATAAAAAGAACCTAATTAAAAAATGGAAAGAAGACCTAAATAGACATTTTTTTTTCCAAAGAAGACTTGCATAAGGTCAACAGGTACATAAAATGGTGCTCAACATCACTACGCATCAGGTAAATGCAAATCAGAACCACAATGAGGTATCACCTCACACCTGTTAGAATATTCGACCATCATCAAAAAGACAAGTGATAAAAAGTGTTGGCAAGGATGTGGAGTAAAATGAACTCTTGTGCACTGATGGTAGGAATATAAATTGGTAAACCACTTGGAAAAACAGTTTGGAGGTTTCTCAAAAAATTAAAAATAGAACTACCGTATGATCCAGCAATCCAACTTCTGGTATACCTCCAAAGGAGATAAAAACAGTATCTCAAAGACATTTCTGTACTCCCATATTCATTGGATGAATGGATAAAGATGTGAATTTTATATATATATATATATATATATATATATATATATGTATATATAATTCAGCCATGAGAAAGAAATCTTGCGATTTATGACAACATGGGTGGACCTTGGACAGAGAAAGACCAATACTGTATGATCTTATTTATATATGGAATCTAGAATAGCCAAACTCACAGAAACAGAGAGTAGAATATTGTGGTTGCCCAGGGCTGGGGGGTATGGGAAATGGGGAGATGTTTGTGAGAGGGTACAAACTCCCACTTATAAATAAGATCTGAGGATCTAATGTACAGCATGATAACTATAGTTAACATTACTGTGTTACATACTTGAAAGTTGCTAAGTGAGTAGATTTTAAATGTTCTCACCAAAAAAAAAAAAAAGTATGTGAGGTGATGGAGTCATTAACTAACCCTACTGTGGTAATCATTTCATAATATATATGTGTGTCAAATCATCACATTATATACCTTTAACTTACACGGTGCTCTATGTCAATTATATCTCAATAAAGCTGGAAAAATATTTGAAATAATGCCTTAAATTATAATACATGACTGATTACTAAGAACTAGTTAACGCCATGAGTAAACAGTAGAAATGTAAGGCCAGTATCTAAAGTTGGTGATAAACCTGAAATGCACAGAATTCATCCAAAATACAGATTTTTGTATTATAAATTCACACAGTAACCCAATTCAGTAACCTTAGGACCATGAATTAGATTTGTCTCTAAGTGAACTATTTATGAACTTATTTATTCCTGACAGAAATGAAGTCCTTTGGAATATGACTTCTCAATAAAGCAGCACATAAGTGCTATAGCAGTAATTAATTATTTTTTAAAAACTTTATTTTAGTTTCTTTTTTTTTTTTCAATACATGGGCCTCCTCACTGTTGTGGCCTCTCCCGTTGTGGAGCACAGGCTCCGGACGCGCAGGCTCAGTGGCCATGGCTCACGGGCCCAGCCGCTCCGCGGCATGTGGGATCTTCCCAGACCGGGACACAAACCCGTGTCCCCTGCATCGGCAGGCGGACTCTCAACCACTGCACCACCAGGGAAGCCCCCTATTTTAATTTCTTACCTGGATTAATAATGTCTTCCAGTGAGCATTCCTCCAGACCTTTCCTTTCTTGAATAGAATGGTCCATCACTCCAGCCAAAACTGTCTCTCCAAAGTTTCTGGAGACCAGTTTCCTGTCTCCAGGAATGTATAAATTAGTATAAATAATGGAATGGACTCTAAAATAAGTTCTTGGAAGACCAATATCCTATTTAGTTATGTTGCTGTTGCTATTTCCTTTGATTTTTGTTTTCTGAAAAAAGGTGTCCTTCTGTTTATAACTTTAAAAGAAGTATTCTTTGTTATCCACACTTTCATGATAAACATGACTTTTATTCAGACAGTAGTAAAAAGGAGACACTAAATGTAAGGAACAGTAATAAAAGGGAAAGACAGAGGTGAAGGAAAGGCAGGCTAACATTACTGAATAGAGATGCAGGTCAATTAGGATTGAATATAAAGTAAGCCATAAAGTTTAGAAACTTTAGTAGAATTTTCTTAAGTTGCTTTCAGATTCAGGGAAGATTTGAAGCACTACATTTCATCTGCATTAGGTGCTGAATCTCTAATATTCAAGTTTTTATCTGGTTAAAGGAGGTGACATCTTTTAACATGTCTGAATCACTGCTTTCTCGCTTGAAAAGTGAGCAGTCATTACATCTGTTCTCTGAAAATCCCAAAGCTGTATAAGGATCAATGATAAAATAAATCGCAGAAAAATTTGAAAATGTAGAGGATTTAGTTTTCTGTATTGTTATTTAGAAGATGGAAGGTGACCGAGGGACTCTTGTACAAATAAATTTGATAATGAAATCAGAAGAAAGAAACAGTGATTTCCAGTAATGGTTTTGCAGACACATGGAGAACCTTAGGTGAGGGTCTTGAACGGACCAGGCTGAAACACAGAAGCATGTTGAGGAGGGAACTGGAACAATTCTGATAATAAATGGGTTAACAGAAGGTCAAATAATCTTCATCTGTGATGAAGCAGGCCGAAATTCACTCACAACTGGATGGAAGGGGTAAACCTTAGATGTGGCAAAGATTCATACATTTTAGTGGAGGAAGGACTTCTAATTAATAATAGATAAAAAGCACCAACAGTCAGTGTGCTCTCATGTTAAATTTGTTAAGGATTAGAAAGTGATAACACTTTTTAACCTAAAGTAGACAATTCTTATTAAATACCTTTTCTATATAAATTGGTTGGTTCTTCAAAATTTTGACTAATTAGAAATAGAAAGTGGAGATTCAAATAGTCATTTGTCAGATGCATGCAGTCTCTGTAGAGCAGTACTGCTTCATCTGTATACAAGCTGTCTTTCTCTCTCTGTCTCAATGTCTCTTTCTCACTCACCTACACACACACACACACACACACACACACACACACACACACACACACACACCCATAATAAGCAACCATGACAGTTGTTTTATTCAACATAGATTGGGAAGGAAATCCATTAGGGACAAAGTCCACAGTGTAATTAAAACTAACAAATTTTCTTTCGCTTTATTTCCAGGCCTCTGGCTTCTAGGGGAAAGGACTCTTACTACCCTAATATTTTTTCAGTTTTAATTTCTTCACTGACTTTAATTACCTTCTCTCAGGCCTATAAATGTATTACTTCTTTCTAAAAGAAAAACAAGAGAAATAAACTTGTTTGCTGAAGGCCTTTACCAAGCTTTCACAGCTGGAGCTATTTCAAATAACAGTATTGCTAGTAATTAAACTAAACATGGAACTCCCACTTCTACTTTCCACAAATTTTAGCCCCGACTCTGTTCCTCAACTCTAAAATTAACCCTTGTTTAATATTTTGATGAGTATCTCATATTTCTTCTCACATCTTGGTTTACTCTAGGGTTTTTTAAATTGCATTCAAGTGTGTTCTATGCCTGGGTATATCTGCATCAAGATGCCTATCTTTTTCTAGAGGAAAGATTTCTCATCATCCTGTTTGTAAATCATTAAGCACGTTCATTGCATAATTAAGATGTTATTTCTTTTAAAAGCAAAAACCATTTGAAATCTCATTTATTCAATGTATTTTATTTTATATTTTATACAACTAAAAGACAATAATGACAATACTACAGTGGATTTTCTAATATAGTATTTTTATTATTCAAATTGAATTATATTACTAAAATGAATTACATGGGTGATTCCTAATGATTTTAAACATGGAAATGTTGTCTCTGCACTTGAAATAAAACAATAATTAAAAGCAAATATAGGGTTTCCCTGGTGGCGCAGTGGTTGAGAGTCCGTCTGCCGATGCAGGGGACACGGGTTCATGCCCCGGTCCGGGAGGATCCCACTTGCCGCGGAGCGGCTGGGCCCGTGAGCCATGGCTGCTGAGCCTGCGCGTCTGGAGCCTGTGCTCTGCAACGGGAGAGGCCACAACAGTGAGAGGCCCGCGTACTGCAAAAAAATATATATATATATAATTTGGGAGTATTATGACATACCGAGATGTTCGCATTTTGATAGGATACTCTAGAAAATACACTAATTACAATAATAACAAAGCTATTGCTGAGATACAGTGAAAGTTCCTAGCACAGTGCCTGGCACAATTAGCTTGCTCACAATTAAATAAGGCTATAAAATGTTTTCTTTTGCCTCTTGCTGAATCAGAAGTTCAGGCAAAAATAGGCCTACATTCTTGATGGACAGCAAACTACTAAAGACGGACAGAATAGGGTTGCCTTTTATGTGGGGCAAATGATCTCTAGTTCATGATACCTCCTGTGCAGCATTTTTAAAAACCAAACAATATTCTCATTTCCCTGAACTACATACTGCAATTCTATATCCTCTCTCCCCCGACACATGTTCTAACCTACACTCATTCCTAACTCTCAATTCTCCAAATACCTTTTTCTTTCCAACATAAACATGTCTTTTGCTCACGCTCTCATTTCACCTGATACAACTCCTCTTCTTTACCTGTAACTTTTTTTTTACTGATTCTTGAAAGAACAGCTCAAGTATCCTTGCCTTCATGAAAATTCTCCGACTCATTCAAAGCAAGGTGTTGATTCCTTTTAATTTACCAAGAACAGTTTTGTTTTATATTATTGCACTGTTACACAACTTTAACACCTGTCCTTTCATACTAAATAGTTACACAAGTGCATGGACCATATATTATTTATCTTTGAATACTCAACACTCAATAAAGTGCCTGACATATATTAATACTCAAATCAATGCACTTTTGTCAAAATTAGTTACTCACTGAACAGTGATAAAGATTTGTTTTCTTTTCTTTTTGCATACCACCAGGTGATGTTGTTTAATTCCATTTATTTCTTATTCCATTTGAATTCCTATATTTAGGTGTATTGAGGTCCTATATCTAACTGCTTAAAAGTGAAACAAGTAAGTAATGGCTTAGCTTTGTAACTTTTGTGTCAATAGAGGAATATAATTTTCTTGTCTCATTTTATATTATTACTTGAACATAATAGTAACTGAAGGGTCAGTAGTTAGAAAAAGTCAGATTGTGGACAGAACCAGGACTAGAACACAGGCTGCTTCTCATTTATTTCCCTGCCCCTTGTTTTGTACAATGCCACCTCTACCTCTAAATGGATCTATGCATATCTACAGTGATTCATGTTACAGATGCCAGGGCTCATGAAATATCAGGGAAAATGGCTTACTTTACTGAAAATTGGTTACAAATGCATATTACCAAACAGTTATTTAAAACTAATAACTATATAAAAGCAAGTCAATTTTAATCCAAACTATATCAATATATATATATAAATCCTCCTAATAATTTAAATTATGTTTTGAAGCCCTGTTCACAAAAGGATAACTTGAAAAGTGAATAAATCTTTTTCTCATTCATAGCAAGTGTTCTAATTTTCTGGTATGTTTAAATCATAGAGATGTTTTCATTATATACATTTTTCACCTGAATATGAAGATAATGTTTACAATGTAAGTAGGATCTGAAGTTTTCCACTATTTTTCCAGTGTTGTTGAAATAGTTGGTGCTGAGTAATAAATACTCCCAAATGATTTTCAGCTGAGGCCAGTGGCAAATTTCCCATGTCACTGTCTATGAGAAAGTAGTTTTCTAAATTAGTGATACTAAAAAGGGGGTTTCTCTGTTCAAGATGTGTAGGGTTTTAAGGTGATAATATCCACATCCTTGGTTTAATTATCCATATATTCAACTAGATAAATAATAAGATAGAAAGAGAGTGAAAGGCAAAGAAGGGAAATAGGAATTTGTATTTTGAAGATTTTCATGTCTCCAATTTTAATGTGGGAAGGATGTAGATAACTAAAATGCAGCTATTGAAAAACATTTTATTTTATTTTGTTTTACTTTTTAATTTTATTTTAATATTTTGTTTTAATTTAATTTTATTTTATTTTATGTTTACATAGCTCTTAGAAAGTATCCCTCTTACAGCATTTTAGCTAGCTAATTTTATTACATGGCTCAGAGATTATTAGTAACTGGTTTACATTTGTTATTTATCTCTGCATAATAGATTATCTCCAAATTCAATTGCAGCTTAAAACAGTAAATATTTATTATCTCAGTTTCTGTGGCTCAGGACTTTGGGAGCAGCTCTTCTGGGTAGGGTGATTCTGTCTCAGGGTCTCTCTGAGGTTTTTTCAGCTGAATCTTCAGTCATCTGAAGACTAGGCTGGGGCTGGTGGATACACACTTCCAAGATGGCACTCCCACCTGGCTGGAGGAGGGCTTAGTTTCCCACCATGGGGACCTCTCCATAAGTCTACTTGAGTGTCCTCAAGTAAAGCAATATACTAGTTGGCTTCCCCCAGAGCAAGTGAGGAAGAGAGAGAGAGAGCACAAAGAAGTCTGCAATGTCTTTGTGATCTATCCTCAGAAGTCACATGTTTTCACTTCTGGTTAATTCTATTCATTGAAAATGAGTCACTAAGTTCAGTCCATGCTCTGAGGAAGGAAAACTGACCTCTCTACTTTTTGAGGGGAGAATGTTAAAGAATTTTTGGACATATTTTAAAAACTACCACACGGATCAAAATCACAGAGGCTCTATAAGGTAAAATAGAACAAAACTTGTTATACTTCACATGAAGTGCTTTTTTTAACTGAATCATGCTATTGTCTTATTGGGTGGGGCATTTTTTCAGTACATCCTCGATCTTCTTATAATATTAAGAATACCACCTTCCTTATAGATGAGTGGAAATTCCAGAAAATTAATGGTAGAAATTTGGGAAAGGAAAGGAAGGCTTTGGTAAAGGGACATGGATGGTTGGAGAGACGTTAGGTTTATAGTTTGAAGGCAACACTAGATATATGAAATATTGCTAGGATATTTTGGAAATCCGGAAAGACTGTGTCAGTTTAGAGAAACAGTTCAGATTTGGGAAGACCAGATACCAGTGAGGTACATCTATTTTCAATATTTGCTTTTTCAGTGATAATAGTTAAGGACCAATTTACCTCTCTCTATGAATATTAACAATAACGCAGCCAGAAGCCTTATCTGAGTAGCTATTCAATTAGCTGTCCAAACAGATGGCTCTCCTTGACTCTATTCCTTACCTTCGACTCTAGTTTGATAGCACTGCTATTTTCTTGATGCCAGGCTCCATAATGCAGGAGGCAGTATAGACTAGAGGTCCAAAGCGTGAAATTTTAAATAAGATGGCTTAGGTTCAGATCCCAGATTTGGCTACTTACTAATTGTGTGCATGCAGGTTGTGAAGTAACTTATCCCCTCTGTTATAATTTGCTCATCTATAAAATGGAAATGATGATGTCAATCATAAAGCCTACCCCATGTAACTGTTGTGAGAGTTAAATGAGATAACACAGAAAAGGTGATTAGAAGCTTGACACATAGTAAGAATCATGCAGTTATGAAATATTATTTTCACTGACCAAATATCCTGTGACCTGAAGATTTATACACTATTCATTGAAGAAATGTTTAAACTTAAAATAATAATTTCAGCTAAAATTATTCATCAGCTGTTATTCATCAGTATTATGAATGATAACATTTTACAAGTTATATTTTATCCTCTCAACAACTCTATTACCTTTATTTATTTAAATGCAGAATTAATATTAGATGACTTTTCTGAGGTCACACAGATTCAAATGGTCAAAGCAGGGTATCTGTGTAAGGAATTGTGATATTATTTAGGGGACCTACAGATATATCCAGAATATTCTATGAACATAAGAAAAATGTCTTTTAGTAAGGCACTCATATCCAAGTGCCTAGCTCTGTGTCTAATTTTTATCTAACTGCCATGTTGACTAACTAGTGCATTTAGAACAAATGGGAAGCCTTTTGCTGGTTTCCCAGTGTGGTCCCAGTCATATTTTTCCCGTTTTTAATTTTTATTACTTTTACCCAGCACATTGCCAAAAATGATTTTAAATGGCTGCTGTTTCTTTAGTAGCCATATTAACAAATGAAATGAGAATGAGTTCAACAGAAAATGTTCTGCTGCTAAATATAACCCTATCTATTTCAAAAGGGGAATTAGCTTGAAAAGTATTTTTAATAACACTATGAAGCATACATTGCCAAAACTTATGACCAATGGAAACATTTTTAAAAAGCATATTTTGATACCCAGTATGTTTTCTTGCCATTGGCTTACATAGTTTATTAGTGTTAAAATAACTGATCTTAATTGTTTTAAAAACTACCATCTCAAAGCAAATAAAATCAATTCTTTCAAAGTCTACGCAGAAACCACACTCTGAGTTGGAGATTTGCTTGCAGGAAATTTTTTTTGGAAAATAGCCATGGTCTCAACACCTAAGGGAGTAGAGGAAGCAGAATTGGGCAGTTGAAGAATGATTCAGTCACAATAAAAGCCTTGGCTAATCCAATGGGGAGCTCTGGAGCTGGGAAGGTCCTCAGGGTTGTTCCAAAATGAGGTAAAGTGACTAGAAGACATTTGTACCCCCAATTGAACCATCACTGGATATGGTCTGCCCCCAGGGAGGGAGGACAACTTTGGATATGGCAGTTCCCTTCATCTGAGAGCAAGTCTCATGAAATAATATCATCTACCTTGCAGAAGAATGAGGGCATCTGGTCAGTTTACCACAGCACATACAAAGAGACCACCATGTTGCACCACTTAGAGCCACTTGCTACACATTATAGATTCATCTCATCTAGAAACAGCTCTTCTAGAATTCTGGTTGATTCTTTTGTTTGTTTGTTTTTGGAAGGGAAATCTGTAAGAGGAATGTTAGTGGATGAGCCATAAGCTGAACTTCTGCAGCTGGTCTCGTAAATGCAGGTGATGCTCATCATGCTTCTTCTCTACTATACATTCTAGATTTGGTTCACCATCTACTGCTCTAAATGCTTGCCTGGTGCTGTGACCCAGACCCTTATTCCTCAAGCGTCTGAGTCAGTGACATACTCAGACCATGGCTGCTTCACTTATACACATACTATCAATATTGGACAAGGAAGTAGAAGAATACACCTCCAGGGATAAACCTAGGTACCAAATATAATCTTTCTTAACCTACTGTATAGCAGCAGCTCTACTGCCTCCTCATCGTTAGGGCCAGTCACCCCTTCCAGGATGGTGGCTCCTTTTCCTTGTTCTTTGCACAGGAGTCTGGAGTAACCAATAAAGAGTAGTTTAAGACGTTTTGGGAATCTTGCTGTGTCCTCTGGTGATAGTGTTTTCTTTCTGGAAAACAACACCTCTAAATCCACAGAGACCAGCATTGGAAAAAACAGGGAACAAAAAGTGAGCCACTGGGAGTGATGGTAAGCCAGATTTCATAGGTAGGATTTCATGCCCCATGAGCTTCAGCCTCTGGTGTTACACCTGTGAATAAGTTACATTAGATGATAAAAGGAAATTAAGGTTGCAGATGGGATGGAATTAAGATTGCTAATCAGCTGACATTAAAATAGGGAGAGTAGCCTTAATTATCCAGGTGGGCTCAAAGTAATCACATGGCTTTTAAAACTGGAGAAGGAAAGTAGAATGGTGGGTTAAAGAGATGTGATCATGGAGAATGGGGCACAAAAGATTAGAAGCCTGAGAACAACTTGATGCACCATGGTTGCTTTTGAATATGGAGGAAGGCCACAGGCCAAAGAATGTGGGTGGCACTTAGAAGTCAAGAACAGACCTAAGCTAACAGCCACAAAGGAAACAGGTTTTTACAACCATAAGAAATTGAATTCTGCGAACTTCCTAAGTAAGCAAGGAAATGGAGTATCCCCTGTGACTGGAAAGGAGCACAGTCTATCAATACCTTAATTTTAGTTCTGCTAGATCCATTCCGGACTGTTGAGCCACAGAATTGTAAGAGCAAATATTTGTGTTGTTTTAACCTGCTACGTTTGTGGTATTTTGTCATGGCAGTAATAGCATTAACTAATATGCAGGGCTGCTCCAACTTTCACCCCTAAAGTTATTGTATTTGAAATTTTGGGAATACAGACCATGTAATGATCATTGAATTGAATGGCAACCCATGCTGGTGGTGCATGCTAGTAAGGTATATTCTTTATCACTGCTCCCAAAGCCACTCTGTTCATGCTCCCATCATATCAGCACTAGGGAAGCTGAAGACTGGGGCTGGCTGAAAAAAAATGGCCAAATCATTATTAGTACTTGATTTTTAGTGCCTCCACCATTGTGGATGCTCGCAAAAAGACATTAACAGGTGATTCAAAGCTCTTAATTTACTGTCTGCAATCCTAAGTGTATCCACACACCTCTTCCCTAGACCTTCCAGTCTTTCTCCAACAGAGACCAGCCATTTACCACTGTCCATGAATCTGTGTTATAAACTTGGACTGTTTCTTTCCACACCTTTCATGAAGTCATTAAAAATGCAAAATATTTACTTCAGATAGTTTTAAATGCTTTCATCATTACTAAAACAATGGGGCTTAATTGACTCAAAATTGAAGCAGTCAATGTATACAGACCAAAATATGTCGCAAACATCTGTAGTGTAAAGTGCCATCATATGTATGGACTTTGCTTCATACAATGGAGTCTGAAATTAGTAATCCAACGAGATCAACCTTTTTTTATTTTTAACAGCAAATTCTTAAATGAGGACATCTAAAATCATAGTGGTTTTCTTTCTTTTGTTGTTGTGATAGTTAAGTATAGTCATCAAGGGCCAAGAATAACAGTTGATAATAGAGTTCCCCTGACCTTGAAATCTAGTCAGTTTCCTTTAAATGAAGGGTTTAGACTAAATAGGCTATAACTTATGTGGTGTTGTAAACTCTCCATCACTTACACCTCTTGCATTCAAGGTTAATATCATTGGAGAAAATTGTTTGAGAGGCAGCACTTTTAGCACCATAGCTCCTGGCAGTTTACAATCTCAAATGTAATAAGCTGGGGAACTGAAATTTATGAGTGCGTATTTGTGGTGTGAGGAAAATGTGGGCAAAAGGTGAGGGTCAAGAAATTCAAGGTTATAGGCAGCAAATTAGCCTGAGGAACAAGCATCTAGTGCGTCTTTCTCTTTGCTTCTTTTCTCCAAACAGCTGCAACATCCTTTTCAATCAAATATCAGCCACAGTAACTTTCTCTACTGGTTAAAAAAAAAAATGTGTCAATATACAGGGCCGATAACATTTTTAGTAGTGGAACTAGATCAGATTTAGTTGAGGAAACTGTAGAGTTGTTTTTCTTGTCCTTCTTTCCTTTAAACTGGTTATATTTCTAGCAAGAAAGCTTTATTGTTACTTGAAAGCCCATAAATATCTTTCTTGGAAGCATAAACTTATCGCTTTCATAAACCCATTAAGAAATGCTTAATCCATAAATTCAAATATAATTAAAATCAGCTTTGGAAATTACTAAAACATAAAGCTGGAGAATTTTTATTCCATCAACCAAAAATATGCATGTTTATGAAGTTTGGAATCTACCGAACCACACAGAATAGAGGATCAGTAAATAAATGTTGATTCATTTATGTAAAGTCCTGTTTCTTTGTGGAATGAAATATTCCACAAAAGGAAATATCCTGTAAACTAATGTTTATATCTTTGGATGCCAATTTTAAACTTACTTGATATTTCCAAAACAAACCCCTATTTGATTAAGTAAATTAAATAGAATTTAATGTTTTCACTGAAGTGCTTTCTCTTTAAAGCAAGCACACTATACTTTTTGAGAAAATGTGTATCTTTTATTCAATAAGGACTTTTTCAGTGGTATTTTGCCCCCCTTCACCTCTACTCTCCCTTCCCTTGTGAATAGTTTGCCCAAGGTTATATAATTTGCAAACAGTAGAGTTCCGGAGTGACATTTGATTCCAAACCCATGTTTTTAAACAATCTGCATTCCAGAGGCCAAGGAAATTAAGCTTTCTATATGTAGTCCTAGAGAGTTATCTACACTGTTACAACTAAAGTTTTTATTAACTTTAAATAAAACAATTATATTTCCCTTTACTATAAATCCAGATGTACCAGAAACAAAGAAACTTGTCTAAATCATTTTAGTTATAATCAACTTTTTTACTGGATTCTATGAGTCTAACCTTTCATTCTGTCCTCCACAGTGCAGCTAGAGTAGTAAATCAGTTGCTTATAACTAAAAACCGTTTAGTTGCTTCCCATTGCTCTGGCAAGGCAGTTCAAGATCTTCAACATGTCTACAGTTCTGCATGATGGGGTCCAGATTTTCTCTGAAGTTCCACCAAAATCATGACATTCCTTCTTGTCTCAGGATTTCATACATGCTATTCTTTCTGCCTGGAAGAGTTTCCAACCTTTCCACCCACTGCCTTCCTCCTGCTTTCCCATCTCACCAAACTACCTTTACTCTTTGTAATGCCTTAAGTCTTTTTTTAGGATTGCTTCTTTGATCACTCCTCTTTTTAAACTATCTTAATTACCTTTCATATGCCCACTTAACTCTCTCTACATCCCTTTTGAATTAGATATCAAAATTGTTCAACATTTACAAACTTTTAGCATCCCTTTCTCCTCTACACTTAAACTTCCAAAAATAGTCAACTTAATTACTCCCATTTTTGTTTCAGTGTCTAGTAAAATGCTTGGCACATTGTTCATACTCCACATTATTAACCAGATGAAGAATATAAATGATGTAAGAAATTCTATAGCAATACTGCTTCAAATGCAATACTCCAGTCTGCATTGTGGTTGTCTTCTGATACACGAAGTCTTATCACCTGAGTTTTAATCCCCGCTCAATGTCTCACTAGCTATGTTTGGATGAAACATTGGACAGGTTGCTTAACTTCTCTGCTTTAGTTTTCTCATGGGTAAAATTGAAATAATAGTAGTTCTTATAAGGTTACTGTAAGAATCAATAGTTAATACATCTAAAGCTATTATAATAGAGAGTTAAAGCTATTAGAATAGTTAATACATCTAAAGCTACTAGAACAGTGCCAGGCACAGGTTAAGCACACAAAATATTAATTGTTAGTATCAGAATCCTTCTATGTATGTGGAGAATCTGTTTATACTATCATATCCTGCTAATGTTTTATATTTCTTAATTTTAATTATATTACAATGAATGCACCCATTCTTGACAGTTATAAAAAGTAGAATCTTTACTAATTAAGAATTAAAATATGATTTCTGATAGGACTACTCGCTGAAGTAAAATTATAAGCTGTCAAGGAAATAATATAAGATTTTAGTCATTATTTCCCTAGAACCTAGCTGGTTCTTCTGGTTTGAAGCTGTGAGTTAGTAGCTGATGCCGGTTTTTCTTACTGCAAAGTGATGGAATTGTATAGCCAAGTGGGCCACAGATAGATATTTAAGAGAGACATTTAAGAAGTTCATATTTAAGAAGTTCAAGCAGTTAGTAAAAATAAGAAAGGCTTGTGGTAGACATGGGAGCCAAAAAACGTCAAGGAATTAAGAAACCACGAGGTATGAGAAAAAAACAAAAATTCAGACCAAATGGGGAAGTTAAAGGGTGAATGTTAGAGACTAGGTGCTGGTGTTTATCTGGAAAGGTTTGTTTTCTGCTGTACATTGACTAGATTTTTATAAAGTTCCATTTGAATCCTGAATACAGGGGGAAAGTAAAGTGGTCTTTACAAATAAACAAACATTAATTAAAATTTAAGGCAAATAATAATCCATCTGTGTGGTTCCAAGATAATTAGATGATGGATATTGCAGTAGGAAATAAAATTCAAATCTATTCTTTCTCAAAAATGACCTGTCCAAGCAGCTGAAATAATGACCTATGGAGACTCACTAAATAATTTGCTGCAACCAAAGTTCTCTCTGATCTAAACTTTTAGAAAGCATGCTCATCTGGTTTATTAATTGCAATTTCAGGAAAATAAAGGCAAACGGTTTACAGTCCCTCTCTCTAACAGTACTTCAAGTGATTACTTCAATATGGCATTTTGTTAGGACAAAAATGTCTGAACTGTGAAGGTCTAAAGACACATCATGGAAATAACTACGCATCTTGCTTGCAGGTTGTCCATGCAGCAAGCAGGACCTAGGTAAAATCAATATATACCATAGTGGACAGGCATTGTGTTCACTCTAGGAAATAAGACACCAGAGAGATAAGTGCCATGAGGAGGAAGTTTGAAATAGTAAGGGTACAGTGGAGAACAAGAAATAAGACTTTGAAACTAGGGGATTTAGCCAAGGAAGTGACAACAGTGAAGTAAATAGTCATTATTATCATTCAAATAATTGACTTCATTATTCAGGGATATTTTTATTGATTTAAGAAAATGTGTTCCTGCTTTAATGACCAGCACTGGATATAAGTTTAATAACAGTTGTTATGGTATATAAAAATATAATCAGTGAATTATAAACAATGCACATATTTACTACACTTAAGCCGTATCCAGTCTATGTGTCTATAATTAGCTTGTTAATAGACTAACAAAGCACCTAATGAGAAAATAGTATTTCTCTTTTGCTCCCCAAGGAGCTTCTCCTCTTCTTCTAGTGTATGTTTTCAATTCATGTTATTTCTCTTGTGACTCTGGATTCCTTCCTGAAGATAAAACTCAATCACTGTTGGCGGGAATCCTCCTACTTTGACTATAATGGCTCCAAATCAGCCCAGAAAGCATTGTGCTTCTAGTAACCTAGAATGATGTAGCTGTTTTTATCTAAACCTGTGTATTTTATAAGCTTCAGAATGTAGAACGATTGTAAATGATTTTATACTATAACTTCAGAATGCAGAACGATTGTGAATGATCTCACTAGTTTACATAAGGGGAAAAATAGAAAAGAAAATCTCCAAGACTGAGTAAAGCTTCAATAATTCAATTGAACAAATGTTTATGGGATGCCTTTAATAATTCTTGCCTTTCACTGATGCTGTTGAGCTTTTTGAGCTGAATACTGGTAAAAGTCATTCAGTTAACTTTTTCAAACTTCATAGGTAAGTTATAAGATAATTTTAGCTTATGCACACATAAAATGGGTGAAGAAGGCAGACATACTATTTATACACAATTTCTATTTGAACAATGGCTGTCCTACATAGAAACTGTTAGGAATTCAATTTTAGGGCAAGTAATAATGGCAAAGTTATAGGGTATTGAGAAATTTTCACAATATACATTATAAGTTGTAGGCGTAGTCTTGCATGTACTTATTCTGACCTTAGGAGAACCTGACTGCTTCAAATTGCTGAGAATAAATTATGCTCTTTGTATACAACTGGCCAGACAGAAGGCAGGAGAGGGTATTTATCCTTACTCTAGCATAGCAACATTATTTAAAAAACCAAAAAAAAAACCCTTAATGCTGAGGTTTCAAAGATTTCTTAAGATTGAAGGGTTGGAATCTTAATACTGAAGAGTACACAGAGACCAAAAAGAACTCTGGCAGATAATGAACTTTTATAGATACTTGTCATTTAAGAATAAGAATAAAACAGCATAAGATCTATTTAAATAGCTCAGATTTAAAAGAAGAAAATCTCTTAAGAATAGAAAAAAAATTTTAGGAAAAATAAGAGTAAATTATTTTAAACTGTTCAAACATGCTAGTTGAAATAAATTTATAATCAAACTGGGTAGGCTTTCCCATAAGGAAGTCCATGGAAGAAAGCTCTCATATTTTGAAGGATGAGTATTTGGGTTGGTCTTAACCAATCTTGGCTTCAAATTCTTTTCCTGTAAAATGATGAAATTGAACTAGATGGCCTCTAAGATTTACGTCTAAAATTCTAGAGATTTCATGACCATCAGTAAGAGAGACTTTGCAAAAGGGACGTTGAGTAAATTATTCCAAGGGAAATAAAGAAGCAGATCAAAGAGACCACACCTAAAGTGAGACTGTCCAAAATTTAGGTAAAGGATTGTAAATGGAACATTCAAACTCTGATCCTAATCCTTTGCTTGGGGCAAAAGCCACTGTAAACAATTTAGATTCCAGATAGACCCTTTACCTTTTCTTGATTCACTATGAAAATGCCATCTTTCCATCTGTAATTACATTTATTTGTTTGGCTACTTTCCACTAACTATTTACTTGAGGATTTCCTTTCATTTGTCATTTGATTAATGCTTATTGTTGTGGCCTGTTATTGCTTTCCAATATGAGCAGACATATTGAAATGAGATAACTTTTGAGATAGGTGACCTTAGTCTGAGTGGGAATGATGAGTTGAAGAAGCCTCATGGTAAAAAAATAAATCCTGAAAATCTACTTCCTCAGCATTTCTTTGATACCTGCAATTAAACTCTACTTCAAACAATGATTCTCCTGGAATACATATAAGACAGCTATAAGAATAACATTGGTGTGAATAAATGCTTCTTATTCATTTATTCTTGAACAAAAAGAATAAACTATAGGTTAGTTGGCAAGAGTATTTGCTTTACAATTAATTGACCTGGGTTCCTGTCTTGATGAACTGTTTTATGAACTGTTTAGACACATTAGTGAGGTTAAAATTTCATTCAAGGTCTTATCTATAAAATAGAGAATACATTTCAAAATATTCTGAAAATCAAAAGAGAAGAAGCAAGCAAAATACTAAGCATACTGCCTAGAAATTACGAGATAATCAATGCTGGCTAACATACATGAATATCACTATTATTTTGAGGGAGTATTTTTATACACAGATGCTTAATCATTACTGTTGGAAACTTATATGCGCTAATTGTTTCTTTTTACTTGCAGTAAATATTTTCATTCAATCTTAAATTCATTTATTTCAATTTCTTAAAATTAAGCCATTCACACCCCCCTGGGCAGCAGGAAGGTGGGGGTGGGAATTGACAAGGAGCTCTGTATGATTTCATGTTAACATCTTTATTAAAATATAATTCATAAACCATAAAATTCACACTAGGAAATTGCGTGATTAAATGTTTTTACTGTGCAATCATCACTGCTGTCTTATTATGGAAGATTTTTTCCAGAAAGAAACCCCATACCAATTTCCTATCCCGCTCTCTCCCTACCCCTAGGTAACCACTAATCTACTATCTATAGTCTCTATGTATTTGTCTATTCTGAACATTTCATATGAATTAAATCATACAATGTGTCTTTTTATGACTAGTTTCTTTCACTTAGCCTAATATTTGCAAATTTGATACATGTTGCAACATGTATCAGTATTTCATTCCTTTTTATGGCTACATAATATTTAATTGTATGGATATACCACATTTGTTTGTTCATTCATCAGTTGGTGGCCATGTGGGTTTTTCTACCTTTGTGGCTATAATGAATAATGCTCCTATAAATATTCCTATACAGATTTTAAACAGATGTTGTTAATTCTCTTGGATATACACTTAAGAGTGGATTTGCTGGCTCATATGATAACTTTGTTTAACCATTTGAGGAACTGCCACACTGTTTTTCAAAGTGCCTGCACCCTTTAAAAATCCCACCAGCAATGTATGATGGCTCTAATTTATCCACATCCTTGCCAAACACTCACTATCACTTATATTTTCTTTTATTTTTTATTGAAGTATAGTGGATGTTTTATAAATATATTTTGTTGTTGATGTTGTTTGTTTTTAGTTGTTTTTTTTTTTTAGTTTTTCTAGTGGGTGTGAAGTGATATCTTGAGTTTTTTATTTGAATTTCCCTAATGATTATCTTTCCATGTGCTTTGTTTTTTCAGTATATCTTATGAGAAATGTGTATTAATATCCTTAGCACACTTTTAAATTGGGTGATTTGTCTTTTTATTGTATATATTAATATATTCTGCATATAAGTACATATTTTATATATTTATATATTATGCATACAAGTCTCTTAGATATATAACTTGCAAAATTTTTTTTGCAGTTTTGTGGGTTGAACTTTACGTTCTTGGTTATGTTCATTAAAGCACAAAAGGTTGTAATTTTAATGAAGCCAGATTTCTTTTACTGCTTTTGGCTATTTGGTGTTATATCTAAGAATCTGTTAACAAATCTGAGTCATGAAGATTTACCCCTATATTTTTTTCTAATGGTGTTATAATTTTAGCTCTACAATATGGGCAATAATCCATTTTAATTTAACTTTTGCATATCGTGTGAGGAGGGGCTCAAGTGTATTCTTTGGCATCTAGACATCCAGTTGTCCTACCACCATTTATTGAAAAGACTGTTATTTCCTATTGAAATTCTTGCCTTGCTGTTAAATCAGTTTACCATAAATGTAAAGGTATACAGTTGACCCTTGAACAATATAGGTTTGAACTGCATGGGATGACTTATATGCAGATTATTTTCAATAAATACGTACTACAATACTATATGGTATGTTATTGGTTGAATCTGTGGAGACAGAACCACAGATATGAAGGGCCAATGATAGTTATCTGGGGATTTTTGACTGCGCAGAGGGTTGGCACCCCTAATGCTTGCATTGTTCAAGGGTCAACTGTATAGGGCTTTAAATTATTTTCCCAAAGACCAGGAAATACCATTTTTTTTAAATTTCCTTGTTCTTTCTTTTACTCAGTAGTTTTAAAATATGTTCTTAAAAATTGCCTCTGGCGTTAAAATTAACATATTTTTTCTTCCACTAGTTCAAATCTGCTATTAAACCACTCTAATAAACATTTTATTTTAATTGTTGTAATTTTAACTCCATAATTCCTAATTTTTAAAACACAGCTTTCATCACTTTATTGATGTTCTCTATAATGGCAAGATATCTTTCTCATTTTTCTTTAATCCTTAGACATGGTTTCCTTTAGTCCTTTGAACATACTTAGAATTGCTGATTTAAAGCCTTTGCCTGGTAAGTCCAACATCTAGGCTTTCTTAGAAACAGTTTCTATTGACTATATATTTTTTCTGTGTATGGGCTATATTTTCTTGTTTCATTGCATTTTCATATGTTTTTGTTGAAAATTGGATTTTAAATAATATAATGTGGCCACTCTGAAAATCAGAGGTTCTTTTTCCTACTCAGGATATTTTTGTTGCAGGTAGCTGTAATTGTTATTTGTTTAATTAATGACTTTCCTGGTCTAATTCTCTGAAAGTCTGCATTCATGTATGGCTACTGAAATCTGTGTTCAATTAGTCTGGTAGTCAGCTATCATTGGACAGATACTTCATTAATTGTCTTGACCTAGTAAGTCTCTCAGGCTTTGCTGAGAAGTCAGTGTCCTGGCGGTAGGTCCTCAATGCTCTAGCAGTTTACATCTCTGCCTTAAGCTTAATGACCTGCTGGTGCAAAGCCTCAAGGCAATCAGAGGTGAAACATTAGGACCCTCTCATAGCTCTTCTAGAAATGTCTACAGCTGTGCATTTTCTGTAGCCTTCTAGATTCCCACAAATATGTTGGAGCTTTTCCAAGACCCCTCATTCCCAGTTTTTCCTTTTAAGCATTTTGGTCACCCTCCTGTTAGCCCTAACTCTTGTTGCCACTTCAGTCAGCTATGATGTTAAACAATTTCTGCAGATTATTTTTGACAAATACCTTAGGGATAGAGCTGTTTGCACAGAGAGAGCTCCAAGTCAAGTAAAATAAAGACAAACCCTGAAGTACAATTATCAGGCTGCTACCAGCTGAGTCCAGATGGATCAAATAGTGATAATTCTCTGGGAACAGCACTTCGGGGAGGATCCCAACTCATTCTGACCCCTAACAGCGGCTGCTAGGATGCTGACTGTAGTTGTGAGGTTTTTGGTTGCAGTGTTGTCATGGAGCTGGGGAAAAGAGCTTGGGAATAGGGTACATCAAAACACCCAAAAGCTCAGTGTTCTTAGAGAGATTCAACTATTTTTCTTGAATAAATGCTTCTTTTTTTTTTAGAAGTCTTTTTTTTTTTTTGTGGTACGCGGACCTCTCACTGTTGCGGAGCACAGGCTCCGGACGAGCAGGCTCAGCGGCCATGGCTCACAGGACCAGCCACTCCGAGGCATGTGGGATCTTTCCGGACCGGGGTACGAACCCGTGTCCCCTGCATCGGCAGGCGGACTCCCAACCAGGGAAGCCCTACAAGTCTTTTGTTAACATCCAGAGACCTGAAAAGGTTGATTTGGACAAAGTTTGTCAGTGTTCTCATTACATTTATAGAAAGACAGTTTTTTGTTTTGTTTTGGTTTGGTTTGGTTTTGGTTTTGGTTTTGGTTTTGCAGTTCTTGTTCCAGAGGTGACTCTCCATTATTGTTTCATTTTTAAAAACACTTTCATATATTACATAATCATAAAAAGCATGTGAAATAAGACAAGAATTAAGTTCACTATTTTACAAAAAAAGAATATTAGGATGAAAGAATCTATTTGACACATATTTATCAAATAGGCAATGCCAAAAACTAAATCACATATCCTAGCTCTCCTCACTTTTATCCAAAATTGCATAAAAGCATTACATACATTTTTCATTGTCTAATTTTAAAATTCCTATTACTCTAATAACTTCCTTGAATAGGCTACTTCATAAATAGGTGATCAAAATCTACCAACTATTTAGACATGAAAAATTTCAATCACTGTTCTTGTGATTGGACATTACTTTATACTCATGTAACTCACAATTTTCTTTAGACATTAGAGGCATGGTGTACTTTACTGACAGGATAAATTTTGCTCTTACGTATGTTTATATTGGATTTTGGTTTTGACTTAAACTAAGATATATGTAGTATCGGTTGGTTTTTCAATATACTAAATTACAAGTATCTATTCTTTCAAAAGACTACACAAGATCACTTAAACAGCCACTTCTGTGTCTAAATATTTCAGACATTTTTGTCTTTTTTTCATTGACACTCCCATGTAGAGAATAAATGGGGAACTACCACTCAATGCCAATGTAAAATTTAAAGACAAGGATAATTCAGGCAGACACGTTTATTGCATACATTCTGACTGACCTTGATGAAGTGCAAGTCATCACAAGTACAGAAAGGCAGATATTATGTATGTATCATCATAGGCTTAGGTATTTCTTTTTCTTATTGAATTCTGAAAAAAGCATAACAATTACATACAACGTAATTATATTAAAATTAGTTTTTCAAAGCACTTTTTGAAAGAAAGCAAAAGAAACCAACTCTGCCAAACTTCAGCAAAAGGAAATTATTAGCCCATATGATCAAAGGAAAAACAGAATTATGAAGCTTAGAAAAGGATAAGAACCTAAGATGTCAGTATGTTTTCCTGGCATGTGGTCTCACAGTATTTTCTGGCACAACTTCAATTTCTAAGCTCTGTTGTCTTTTCATTCCTGTGGTCTCAACTCAATTTCAGATTTACATGTCGGCCTAGCTTGATATGTGTTATCACCCCTGTGGTCAGAGGATCAGCGTCCTATAAACTGATCATGCAGAGTTTCTCTCAGTGTCAATGAGATCAGGAAATGAAACTTCCTCTTTAGCATTTCAAGAACAATTATTCTCTGGCCAGGGTCACAAAATCCTCTGATTCTTGTAAAGGATATAGTGAATGATAGGATGTGCTGAACACGCATTTTATCCAATGATGCAATGCAGACTGCTCCCTTTCCTTTCGTTCATGAATATTATGCCAAGAAACATCAAGATTTTATGTACCATTCAGTGTAAATTAGCATTAATTAATGAAATGAAATGTTAAAATGGCTGGACCATTCAATGAGAGAATTGAATGCATGTTTTGTGGATATAGAATTCTTGATTGGTTCAGCTTGAACCACTGTATATTCAAAAACTATTCTAAAAATTGTGTTGTTCTGATTCTACAATTTCTCCACATCCTGCCCCTCTCTGCACTCCCAGAAAAGTTGAGTTTGAATAATGGTTACCACAGACTCACAGCTTCCTCAGGCTAGAAAGATGCAGTGGGCATCATGAGTATCTGATGCTTTCATGTCCTGGGGGTCTCCAAATATCAGAGATTACTGTTCAAGCTTTTTTGGATTCTTCTCAAACTAGTGCCCTTTTTTGGTATTTTTGTTTTGCATATTATATTTATTGTTAAAAACTCAACAACATTGTTATAATTATTACTTCCCAATCTGTCATCATTTTCCATTACATCTTTGCTCCTACACAGCTACTTTGGATCATTATTGACAAATGTATTACACACATTACATATATTTGTTCCAGGCACAATGATAACTTATATTTTTATGCCATTGCTTTTAAAATCGGTTAAGACAAAAAGGGAGTAAATATGTAATAATAGCATCCATTATAACTACGTAATTAACTTTAGCA
This sequence comes from Neophocaena asiaeorientalis asiaeorientalis, assembly GCF_003031525.2. Lineage (NCBI taxonomy): Eukaryota > Metazoa > Chordata > Mammalia > Artiodactyla > Phocoenidae > Neophocaena > Neophocaena asiaeorientalis. The sequence goes on along the minus strand of NW_020172633.1, from coordinate 2,584,930 downwards.
TATTTTTCTCTTGATTAGTTAACATTGTATTGCCTTCAAGAAACTTTCCTATAGTTTATACCTTATTTATCTTCTATTAAAAAAGAATAAGGCAAAATTTCCCCAACCACCTGAGTTTTCCCATCAGTGGGAACATTGTCCCAGGTGATATGGCATCTAGATTCATTGTTTCCTCACTATACATGGCTCCACTTAATTGAAATGTAAATCACTCTGCCTTTAACCACATAGTAACCGAATACCCATTTTCTAATACCCCATGTCTCTGAGAGAACACAGTCCCACCAAAATAATTTATAGAACTTGTGTCGGAATCACTTAGATTTCACTTAGATTTTTGGTTGGAAGCAACCAAAAAATTGAGTATCAAACAAAGGAATCTCAATAGGAAGAGTGTGTGAATGTCTCTGTAGTTGATTGCCATTAGATGAGCTGGTACTAACTCTCCTTAGTTTCTGTTTATATGTACATAATTTCTGAATCCTCAAGAAAGTCTGATTGGCCTATTTAATTTTGAATAGTTTTATTTATTTTATTTGCGAGTCTTTATAAAAAATAGATGCAAGTACTTTGTCAGATACATGTACCAGAACTAGTTTTTCCTAATCAGTATCTTGTCTATTCATTTTAATTGTTATTTTTGATGAATAGAAAGTTGTAGTTTTAAGGAAACAAATTTACGGTTTTCCTTTATGGGTAATGTTATTTTGTATCCTGTCCAATACATCTATACCTATCCCAAGACTGCAAAGGTATTATCCTACATTTTCTTCTAGAGGCTTTATGTCCTGGGCTTTTGTTTTTAGTCCTATGATACATCTTGCATTGATTTTTTGAGTATGGAGTAAAATGGCTTCAAAATGGATCTTAAAAAGATGCTTGCACTATTCTTGTATCCCTTCTTTAGACTGATTTTTTTTTCAAAATCAAAATATTGACCATAAGATTAAAAATTGGCATTTTAAAACCCCATTTGTACTAGATCCCCTTCTCTTGATGCTCCTCCAGGGGTAAGAAGACTGTCTCCTTTCTTTCCTTGTCACTTTCTAAAATTTAGTTCACTTAAGTTTTTTATTTTCAGCTCCCTAGTGTTTTGTTTGTTTAGAATTTTCTGTTGTTGTTTCTATTAAGGAGAGACCTTATTTAAAAGAATTATTGCAAAGTTGTTAAAAGAGATTATTGCAATAGGGAGAGGGAGCTATTGCAATCGGGAGACTATGCTGACCAGAAGATCTGAAGCATCTCTTTAAAAATTATTTTTTACTGCTTTTACTGCTTCTCTGATGTGTTCTTACAGTTTGAGAGATTACCTCTTGTGAAATTAGATGCTTTCTAGAGATTTTAAGTGAAAGTGCATTTCCATATATATTGTTTTTCCTTACAGTATCTTCCTGTATATATATATATATATATATATATATATATATATATATATACACACACACACACACACACACATATATATATCTTTTAGTTTCTCTAGTATTACTTTTACAGATTTAATTATTATAACCAAGTTTATATTTTCATTTACTACTTTAAGAAATAAAGTGCCATTGCATTTCATTTCACATACCTTCCTCAAATCATTTCAAACTCCCAAATGTTTTATATATAGTTGCACTAAGACATTATATGTACTAATATTAAATGTCACAAAATTTATTTAAAGCATTGTAATACTTTTGTTATTTAAATAATATCTCATGTTTTTAGCCTTTGTTCTATATTTTACTAAATCCAGTACTCACTGCCACATTTTTTTATGTAATGGCTCCTCATTCCTGATGGATTGATTTTTAAGTTCTCCCTTAGATAGATGGAACAATGTTTAGCTGGATGTAATGTTAAAAATTATTTTTTTAGGGTATATAGGTGACATATCTCTGATCTATTATGTTCAAGACTACTTTCTTTTTCAATATATTGCAGAAATTACTCTACTCTTTTCTAGCATTGAATGCTATGTGGAAAAAGAAAAGTAAAAACAACCACCCACCATAAAAAGTCAGCTTTTTTTCCATCTTAGATACTTGCTCTTTCTCTCTGATGTCCAATAAAATCCATGATTTAATTACTAATTTTAAGTAACTTAATATATATTCTCAAATTGTTTGCAAGTTTTTACCTTTCTCTTTAATTTTTGTGTATATAGGAGTAAAGGATGAGCAAAGAGTTCACAATAAAATCTATCTGTGCACATTTTTCAAAGTTTATATTACAGGCATACCTTATTTATTGCACTTTGCTTATTGTGATTTGCAGATACTGCATTCTTTATGAATTGAAAGTTTGCGGCAGCCCCGATTCAGCAAGTCTTTTGTCATTTTTCCAACAGCATTTGTTCACTTCATGTATCTGTGTCACATTTTGGTATTTTCACAACATTTCAAACTTTTTCATTGTTATATTTTATGGTGATCTGTGATCAGTGATCTTTGTTACTTTTGAAAAAAGATTTGGACTCGCTGAAGGCTCAGAGATAGCAGTTTTTAGCAATAAAGTATTTTTAATTAAGGTATATACATTGCATTTTAAGATACAATGCTATTGTAGACTTAATCAACTACAGTGTAGTGTAAGCATAACTTTTTTATGTACTGCAAACCCCCAAAATTCCTGTGATTCATTTTATTGTGATATTTGCTTTATTGTGGTGGTCTGAAACCATTATCTCCAAGGTATGCCTGCCTTAGGTTGCACCCTCTTACCCTGAGCAGTGATAGTAAATGCTTTGTTCCTTCTACTTATTTATGTAACATTTTTTTCTGACATTGACAGGTGTTTTATTTTTAATTCTATTCTCCTAGAAAACCTCAGTATCTCTTTCTTAGTTGATAAGTAAATTGCCACGTTATATCTCTGATAGTAAAAAGTAAAACTAGAAAACACACATCAAAAATCTGTATATTTAATTTCACTTAAGAAATATGTGAAGTTTAGTATTTTGGCTATGATGGATAGTATTTTCAAACATTTGAAGTACATTTATATTCAAATTTTGAAGATCAAATGGGAAATTTCTTACAGGCTTATTACATTTTGCAAATATCAGCCTATACTGCATTTTGTTAAATGTCTCTCTTTTTCTTCAGATGCTCTAATTCTATCAAGTCAGCATTTTATTTCCAAAATCCTAATCAATTAGCATGGCACACAAAGCCCCTCAGCACTTCCATATAGTCTACCTATTTCTCTGTATATCCAACAAGATTGCTCTCTCCAAACAATCTGTACAAAACTAGGTTCAACTGTTCAAGAAACATGTAAGATTCTATATTCTACCTCAGTGCCTCTGTAAACATGACTTGCTACCTGGGTTCCTCATCTTTCTTCTCTCATCACAGAGACTCAAACTTGTCTTCAATGTCCAAGTCATATGCCATGTTCTACGTCTGCATCATAGGGGAAATTGTCAGACCTATATATACCTAATGTATAAGTTGCAATTTTTATAAAGTGTTTTAATTATTTGTTTGTACTTCCTGTTAGACTATGTGTTCCTGAAAATTAAGGGCTATGTCTTATTTGTCTTTGTTTTCTTAGTGCCTAGCATAATATATTGCCTATACAGTTTTAGTATTTTTGAGTGTGTGAACCACAATAGTTTTATGGTTATACAGCTTATTTTCATTAATTAATGAACCACATTTTCACACTAATATTTTTTCACTAAGGATAATGAAACAAAGCAAAGACTTGCAATCTTTGAGACCTCAGTCAACTCAGTAATAACCTCTCAATACTTTCTATTTACCACAAATGCCTTCTCACTCTCCATTCTTGTTGAAAGATTTTTATATTTGTAGACACAAAATATGTCAAAAATATAACTTAAATATAAGGTACATGTATGGAGATTTAGATGGAGGGGGATAACTATGGAAACTGTGTTGTATGAGTACAAATGCTTTCATAACTGTAATAAGGCAATAACTTAGACCTTGACTATTCTGTCAAGTAAATCAGGGCTAGTGGCCCAATTTTTCGTTATGTGAAAAAGGCACATTACCCATGATAGAAGCTATGGGAGGAAAGAAGGTTACTAGCAATTAAGAAAGGGGCAAAAAAGGATAAAAACTACAAGCTGAGCAATAAAATTTCAGTATGAAAAGAACAAGAACAAAATATTTATTGGCAACATTGGTATTTTAGCATATTTCTGACTCAAAGTTGTATATCTTATTACTCAGTAAAAGTTTAAATTTAAAAGGAACTCTAGTTGATCCAAAGAAAAGAGAAAATACTGATATTGTGCTACTGACATTGATAATTTTTTTAAATAAACAATTATAAAGTTTTCTTGACACTGGATCAAAAAGCCTGATGCTGAATTGTTCTGATTCTTAGCAGATATCCATCTCATGTCTTTAGTCAAATAGCGTATGTCTGCTACCTGAGAAAAGGTTATTTCAAATGATTACTCTGCCAGAATTATAAATATTCACTTACATGGATGCAGAGTAAGACACACATTGTTCTTCACAAAGAGAAAATAAGTGAAAATATTGATAATAAAATTATTAAACTCACTCTACTCTCAAGTAAGTGGTGATTTCAAATGAGAAAAAATAAAAATTTATGGCCCATGAAGCTTTCATCTTTTCATTGTTTTTCTTGGCCATTTCCAGTAATGATCAAAGTATTTCTGTTTCCAGATAACCGTGTCCCCTAACAACCTGTTTTATGATGCTAATTGTTTTGGGAATTAAATAATCATTCAAAATAATAGCGTTTTTCAATATTTTACCCATGATATTTTGCTCCTCTGGTAAAACGCATTTACCCTTCATTTCAGTTAAGATACTATGATTTCTTTCTTTATAATATCTAATTGTTGTGTGATTTCATTTCCCATATATCTATTATTTTCCCTTATGACTTACAGAATAAACCCATGGTCCTCATTTCTCTCTAAAAGTTCTTAGAGACTGCTTACCAATCCTTAATTATAAAATGGATAGAAAATGTCATGGGATTAGTTATCTTTTCTGTCTTCTTTGTCACTATGTCCCCAGGTTCTAGAATATTGGATAGCACATGGTAAATATCTGTGGGATAACTAAATGAATGAAAACAGAGTAGAATGAATTATTTTCATTATAAATGTAGGAACAATTTAAGCTAGAGTCTCTTGTAAAAGGATCCTCATTTATTTTAAAATATTTAATAATCAGGAGCTTCAATATGAATCACCTTCAAAGCCAGCAATTCAACTTTTCTACACATACCCCTGCCAAAGAGGAATAATAGCCATGTACCCTCAAAGGTAGTCTCTTCACTGCAACATCTTGCTCCTTTTAGTTGTTTTGCATTCATATAAAACTCCTTGGCAGCTGCTTCCCACTAGCTATCTATTTGACATTTGGTAGTGTATATATGTCAATGCTACTCTCTCACTTCATCCCAGCTTACCCTAGCACAGGGAGATCAGCTCAGTGTTTGTGACCACCTAGAGGGGTGGGATAGGGAGGGTGGCAGGGAGATGCAAGAGGGAGGGGATATGGGGATATATGTATACATATAGCTGATTCACTTTGTTGTACAGCAGAAACTAGCACAACATTGTAAAGCAATTATACTCCAATAAAGATGTGAAAAAAACTTCCTTGGCAAGCAGCTTAGAGCCATCTGAGGACTTGAAATGTACACCTAAGTATCAAACAAGCTCTAGAAGCAACTTAGTGGCATTTTCTTCTCACATCCTAGATGTTTTGATAATGCAGCCACCTTTTTCAGAGTTATGCCTTACGTTTCAAATGAGATTGACTTCACTGCTACTACTGAATTTCAAAAAGCTTTCAGCAACGCTATAAAATCTATTGTAATGCCAAACCATTAAAACCTGTAGAGCTTTCTTCAAGTGTAAGAGTTATAGTGTACTAGGCAAAAAAAAGTTCACTCCAAAACAAATTAATTTTCATTCTCTAGACCCCGTATGTATCTGAAATTACTAAGGAATAACATTTATAGTCTAAAGATCACTTTGCACAAAAGGTGATAAAGTTAGCAATATTAAATGTCATTCAGTTTACATATGGATTTGGCATAGGAAATTGAAAATTGACAGAAATTAAATGGCTGCTTTTTCTTTCTCAGCTCCTACTGGTCACAGAATGACCTGAAAATATTTCAGACTCTAAAAATTCAGTTGAATAGAGGTAATAGAGATAGGAAAACATAGGTTATAAATTCACAGAAAATTTTTGTAGCTATCAATGAAGCTAATTAGACTTTTTGCATCTACTGCTTTTTCTACTGATTTCAATTATCTTCAGGCTTATCCAATAACACACAAAGAGCCCTGTGGAAAAATAAACATCCCAAAATAGAAAGTGCATGAATGTACAACAAGACCTGTACATGGATCACAGGGGACTATGCACCTGCCAAAGGGCTAGATACATCTGTAAAGTGGTGTTCATGTGATAACAAAGGCATGGGTAGCAGTGATGAATTCTCCCTAGGACAAACGACATGAAGTTAATGGTAGGTGAGGAAAGACATTCATTCTTGGGGAGATTGGGAGAGCAGCAAGAGGGAGAAAGGCATCACGTTGATTAATCAGTGGGATTAAAATTATATTGTTGAAAGCATTAAAGAAGTAGTTACATTAAAACAATTCTTGTCTTTATTATTTGCTAGTTCTGTGAGTTTAGGAAAATTATTTTTACCTAACAAGGTGATATTACTAAGTTAACATTTTCTTATAATGATTGGATCATTTAATAGATATAAAGTTCTTAGAATTACCTGGTCTATAGTTAATGCTTAATAAACATTTAATGATAATCGCTATTTAAGAATAAATGCTTTTCTTTTTGCTTGGAGCCATTCCTTTTCAATCAGGTAACTGTCCGAGGCTTACCGCCTCCCTGAAACATAATACCCATGACTTCTTGATGTTTAAAATCTCTCTATCTCTCTCCTCAAAGTTATTTAGGACTCTGTCTTGATAAATGAGAGGAACTGTCATAGGTGTACTTGGGAGAGCATATTTTCTAAGTGGAAGCATGACTATGAAAAAGATTATATATATATAACTATACATATAATATTTATACAATTATTTATATCTATATATATGAAATCAAAATTTCTCATATTACAGGAGGCATATGGATAAATAGTAGGAGAATATAGTGGAAAAATATAATGGTGACAGCACACAGGTGGACAAAATGAGAAACTGATCAGGAGATTAGTTCATTATATCAAGATGAAGCCATAGATTAGTGTGTAGCAGGGATTAAAAAGAGAAGAAAATTGCAAGAGAACCTGGAGATGTAAATTTGGAAATATTTAACTACAAGCAAACATATATGCCAAGTCAAATAGGAATCTTTGATGACGTTAAAGAATAACTGAAAGGAACCTTATTTAATTCTCTATTGATTAACTTTCTAATGGTACCTGTCACAGAAACCTCTGAATACATGTGGTAGATATCCAAATACCCGGATGAAAACCCGAATCCTACTTTCTTCAATCTAGTTGCATTTCAGTATACCTGAAAGGCCAGGATATATCAAGTTTCCTTTTCTCTGGGCTAAATATTAAAACCTGTAGCTTAACTTTCCTACAGCAAGATAAGTAAAGAAAAGAAAAGTCTCTTAGAAAACCGTCAATATATTATAGAGCCAATATATTGCTATTTTGATTGAAATGTATACATTTATTTTACATTGTGTTTAATTGATCCACAGAACTTGTGCATATCATTATGGCATGACATATTTTTCCATCTTGCATTACTGACAGTACTAAAATTCACATCTAATTAACATATGCCATTTGAATCCTGAATTAAGATGATATCTGAAATATCACAGTTATACAGAGAAACGATGGTCATAGTTATGATCCATGACAAATATAGTACTATAACAGCTTTGCCTTTAATTTAGAGAATCATTTAAAAATTCAAGAAATGCAAAATTATTTGAGTAATCATAGAAAAACTCCGTTCCATACATTAACTTTTTAAAAATCCCTCCTATTCCTCATAGAGCAATTGACTTCACTACACATAACAAAAGTAAAATTTATCACACTCTTCAGATCATACCTTTCCGTTTTACCATTCTAGAATCCCTAGAGAACAGCCTAAGTTAGAAATAAGAGCATATTATCTTGTACAGCCTGAAGATATTTATATTTCCTCTCTGTGTCACATATCCACTATACCCAGGTGCCATATCAGGGCTTCAAGAGAGGGGAATGTTACTTGATGGTTACCTGAGAATTCCCTTTATGTCTACCGATCTTGCAGAAAGAGTATTAGATTACCTGTTTTCACAAATTTGAGGATACTTATACACTCTGTAAATATGAGAAACATTTGAGTCAGCATCAATCTCAGAATAAGAAATACCATTCTGAAAATATACTAAGTCCTCAGAAACCCAGTAAATTATACCAATCCCTGGTACAGTTTGTCTGTATTTGAGACTATTAAACCTTATATTTGATTTTGTCTTATCTAACAACTTCCTTTTATACAATTAATTTATTAATATGCAACTTTTGTTCATGTTACATATTTAAAATACTAATTTTTCATGATGTGAAAATAATTACATATTTATGCATCCAAGTTATTTGTAAACCTACCTTTAAAGTTTGGATTACCATAAAGTCTATTAACTATTTGCATTCATAGTTTTCTTTCTTACTACTTTTATGCCTATATATTTTCTTTTAATACATTAACATTTTAGATTTAATATTTATCTATAAAATATTAATTACTTTAAATGAGTATTAAGAAGTAGTAAAATAATAGGGGGTTATGTGGATACAGTTCTTGTCTCAAATGGAGAAAACTGGTGTTCTATATTATGAAAGTTTACTGTACACAGACCCAGACCCTTACTGATACTTTAAAGCAGGTACTATAAGTTGGTCCTTAATTCAAATATATGTGGACCAAAGTTTAAATGCCTACATTTGTAATTAAAAGGTCTATAGGCTGTGTTACACCTTCATGAAAATGATAAAGCCTGTCCTTTATATGACCAAGGGTATCTCTTGAATTGCCTTACTATGAGGCTTCCAGATTAAATTAATTTTTTTTAAATGTTGGTTAATTAGACCCTATAGTGAAATACATATTCGCTTATGGAGACATCTTCTGAGCAGTCCACGCTGTGGATTAAGAATTAGGGAGTTGGGCTTCCCTGGTGGCGCAGTTGTTGAGAGTCCCCCTGCCGATGCAGGGCACACGGGTTCGTGCCCCGGTCCGGGAAGATCCCACATGCCACGGAGCAGCTGGGCCCGTGAGCCATGGCCGCTGAGCCTGCGCGTCCGGAGTCTGTGCTCCGCAACGGGAGAGGCCACAGCAGTGAGAGGCCCGCGTACCGCAAAACAAAACAAGAAAACATTATTCAGTAGTAAGGCCATATGAGACTATAAAGTGAAGGTTTATTGGTTGAAAACCAATTTTAAATTTTATTAAGTTATCTTTGTAGGTTTTCCACTCCTCTTCAGTTTAAAATTGAAATAAAATGAAAGCAATAAATAAATAGCAGTTTTACTGCCATTCAAATAGGATAAAATATTAGCTGTACAATTTATGTAATTTGGTGTTACATTGTTTCATAATGTATCACACAGCCAGTTGTCTTTGTTGTAACTCTAATAAACCTTCCAAGAACTTTGCCTGTAACAAGAAAGGTAAACAGTAAGTTGTGCTGGACCTCTGCAGATAATTCCTTGTGATGGGTTTTACGTTTATCTGACTCCCAATGACAATGTTTATAACTCATGTTTCACTAATAAGGTGGATTTTTCAATAAAGTAGATCAAGTGAATGCCATTATTCATAATAAATCCATTACCATATGTGCCATTCTGAAAATTTTATATTTAGCCCTTATAATATACAAGCAATATTTTAGTTTTCAAAAACTTTTAGTTAGTGTCTACCTGGCTGTCAGTGGGAAGATATTTGCCAGATATGTGAGCTATTGGATTTCCAATAGGATAAGTTTAAATATGCAGATCCATAATTTGGGATCTATAAATAAAATTAATATAAAATAAGTATATTCATAGCATCCTAAATTGAGAAATTGAAAAGTAGCCATAGATTTATAAGGCAAAACGGGTTGCTATTGTTGGGAAACATCATTTTGTGCCTGTAAGTTATTCATATTAACTACCTAGATTGATCAAATATACCAAATGATTTATGTACCACATATACCACTCTGGTTTATGTATGTTTGACAAAGCCAGAGAGTCTGTGAGAAATCTAGCCAGAAAATAAAATTCTGGTCACCATGAAATTGCTGTGTTAATGAACAAAAAGGCAGATAAGCTAGAGGCCACAATAAAAGCAAGGGCTATTATTTACTTAACAATTTCCTAAATTTCAGCACTCATAAATATACATTTGCTTAACTTTTGGGCTGAAAGTACTTACTGTTACTTACTCATGCCAATTCTCATTGTGTAATGTAGTTAGAACACAAAGAATTTCCATCAGTGTCATTTATACGTCCCAAGCAGGAATTACAGGACCCCAAATACTACTATAATAAGTATATGCCATAATAAAGATACTCTGAATGACAAACCATTTCACTAAAAGGCAATGCTCTACCCCTCAGAGTCCTTTGTACCTTTGGGTTATGTAGGATTCTAGCAGAGAGGGGTCATTGCCCCATCTTGTATCTCTTGCCCCAACTTCTACCCCAATGGAGTCAGCTTGCTTGCAGAGCCTTAAGTGTACTGTCGTATTTATATTAATACTTCCTTCTTCCACATATGTTGTTCTCTCTTCCTGAACCACTCTTATAAAACTTTTTCATCCAGTTCAGTCTTATTGTGCCTTCAGTACTCAGCAGAATCTGTGGCACATATGGAATTTGTTGTTTCCCTGATAACAATTTTCTGCATACACCTCTCTCATGTAATTAATTGTAATGCATTTAAAATGATCATTTATAATATATATCGTTCTGGATAAGCTTTCCAAAAGAAAGATTGCATGTCTGTATCTTCAATTCATTACTTTATTGAATAAGTGAATGAGTTTGTTATATACAGTATAATCTTCTAGTGCTTTTCTTGATATCTTTGTTTAATATGAATCTATAAATACAGTTCTTAATATTTTAATGCATATTTTTAAAAAATAATGCTGTATAATGATTAAAATTTTTAATTTTGGAGGTATTTACACTATTCTGATCACCATGCTAATAACTTTACCTGCTTTATGCAAAGTAGTCCTGGAAACAATCCCTTAAGGCAGCTTCTGTTAATTATCTCCATGTTAGTGATGATAAAAATGAAACAGTTTAAAACATTTTTTAAATGTTTCAAAACTCAGAAGTAAGAGTTTCTGAACTCAAATCCAGCTCTCTGTGAAAACAAAGGTAGTCTCTTAGCAACTATAAATTTAAGATACCTTTCCCCATAAAATCTCACCTAGTAGCTCTTCTAGGAAGTCTTTTGGAGGCCTGGTACTTATTCCACCATTTTTGATAGCCTTACATTGTTACCCCTAATGGAGCTGGTGTTTGTGTCAAGACCTTTGACTCCAAAAGCTACAGACTTCAAGTTTCTAAGTTATCATTGCATTTTATAGAAAATTCAAAGCCCCAAAGCCAAGGTTCCTTCTATACAAAAGGAAATAAAATGTAGCCAGCATCCCTGACTCCATGTCACACTTCGCCATCTGGGCCTAAAATGAGCTCTGCACAAATTCCAAGGTGAAGGCAGTTCCTCCAGATTCAAATTAGAGCTCTGTCTTCCGTAAGTCTCAGGCATGTTTCCAAGAAGCTGGATCAAGTGACAAATGTCTAAAAAAGAAAACAAACAACCTTTCCCTTATCTTATTATCCCAAACATATCCCTGCTCACTGTTTCCAAAACCCTTCTTGGAAATTGTCTCATATAAATTGACTTGATCAAATCTATCTTCTCTGTGAAATCTCACCAATTTTCCAGTTATATCTGGCACTTCTACTTTTCACCAATGATTTACCAGCTCCTAAACTACTGTGGGTCACATTTTAGGTGCTCACTGAATATTTGTTGAATAAATAGATGAGTATATTTCTCAAACCGTATTTTAGTAATGACACAGCTTTATTTCCAATTTTGTTCCAACCTGCCTGCACACAACAAATGCATGCTCAGAAAGTGATATATGGAAAGGGAAACACTGTATTTAGCTTCATTTAAATAAACTCACTTAAACAAAGGTCTCACTGAATTTTCCTAACTTCTGTGCTTTATTTCCCATTGTTCATTCTGTTTAGAACACATTTCTAACTCTCTCTACCATATTATCTACTTCTGTAAAAATTTGACACATTTCATATGCCAGCTTCATTCTGATGCATTCTCTGACTTCCCAAAGGGGAACAAAAAATTCTTGAAAAGCAATGTTGGCAATAATCAGCTTTGATTAGAGATAACTCAATCATTAGAACATTAGAGATCATAGTAAATACTGTGAGTTGAATTGAACCAGAGCTACCAAGTGTTAAAACAAAAATTAGTGCATTTTTGATGATGATGGTGGGTAAGGTATGAGGAAATGGGGAGGATAAATTGAGAAATATATTGTGGAAGTTTGGTAAGAAACCAAACTTCAGAAGTGACATTAAAGGCAATGGATGTCTGAAGGAGCCACTGGATTAGAGAGAGAGAGAGAGCTGGGGTCTAGGTAAAGCTAAGATCCCAGTGATAACTAACCAGAGTTCAGTGGTGGAAGCTTTGAAAGCTCTGAGCACAGCAGAGCAGTCAGACAAAAGGCTGAGTGTCACTTTAATATTAGTCTTAAAATCAACAATATGTTCTTTTCTTTGGGGATTGCTAGAATTTCAAAACTACCATCTGCTGCTAAAGTAAATTCACCAGTTTGTGGTCAGAATTCTCAGGATTAAGAAAAGCTAATACTAGTCATTTAAGTTATATTAGACCTTCTAGTTTTTTCAGGCATTTTTTTTGGTTCCCAAAAGGATAAAACAACAACAATAAAAAATGCGTATTTTGGAAGTTATTCAGTAACACCTGAACAAGTAGATCTAGTAATTTTTTTTATTTGCTTCTTAAATCCTAGAAATTAAGCTTTGTTTAGGTTTTAGCAACACATATTACTATATAAGAATATTAGTGCTTATACAATTATTTTTGTTGTACTTCTTTAATATTATAATTAGTGAAAATCAATATAAGGACACAGTGGATGGACTGTGCGCTGAAACAATGGAGGCTAGATGTTTTCTTCCTTCACCCCGTGCAGGCTATTTCAATACCCCAATTTCTTTTTCTCTAAAAAATTCTGACCTACCTCTAGATTCTTTTCTTCTTGAGAAGGTTGACAGACCCATATTTTAAAATGTCCTAAGAATCAGGTAAAACGTCTTTTTAAAATTCTCCCTTAAGTGAATAATAAGCCCACCTCCAAAGATAGCTCAGGAGCTACTGAATGGCTCAATTCTTCATATTCATAAATTTGGAAACTATAAGGAAAACCTATGAGGATATGCAACAATGATGCTAAATTTGAATATTTACTTAGCATAATCATCTCCCACATTTTTACAAATTAATGTTTGAAAGGTAATAGGGAGTAGAATGTCACAGATTTGGAAGCACCTTACAATGTGATTTAGTTTAATTTTATATATAAAAGGTTTAAATCAAAACTTCTCCTTTCCCCTTTACTGTGATTTAAGTCAATATATTCAATTCATTTTGAAATGTCACATAGAACTATATGTGTTTAGTTTATGTATATCAAGAGCCAAGAAGGCATAATATTAAAAAAGATTGAGATATTCCATGTTAGATCATTATTGAAGATTTCAGAAACCCTGTTACTCTTTCCTTAGGGAATAAGTAACAAATCATCCATATCCATTAACTAAGGCTCAAAAGTACATATCCTCTTACTGTGTTGTGAGTTAGTTTACTACCGCTACTGTTATGCATTAGCATACAATTTAGTAGCTTAAAAGAATGCAAATGTATTATTTTGGAGTTCTGTAGGTTAAAATTGCAACACGGATATCACCAGGATAAAAACCAAGTTGTCAGCAGAGGTACTTTCCTCTCTGGAGAATCTAGGGGGTAATCTGTTTCTTTACATTTTCCAGTTTCTAGAGGCATTCCTTGGCTATGACCCCCTTCCTCCATCTTCAAAGCCAGCAATATTGCATCTCTCTAACCAACCTTCTGTAGAAGGTTAGAAGCATCTTCTTCTGATTCTCTTCTACTTCCCTCTTCCGTTTTTAATAATGTTTGTGATTATACTGTGCCCACCCAGATAATCCAGTATAATCTATTTTAGTGTCAGCAGATCTAAATTCCCCTTTGCCATGTAACATAACATAGTCACACATTCCAGGGATTAGGAACATCTTTGAGGGTGAGCATTATTCTGCCTGCCACGTTTTGTATATACTATTTTCCTCATTTTACCTGGAAATTAAACTGGAAGTTGGCGTCCAGATCATTATACATGTTAACCCCTTTAGGTTTCAACTGAGCATCTACTCTCTTCTCTTGAAATTAGATAAAACAAATCCTACCTTGAAAGTTATTTCCTCCCATCTTACCTCCCAATACTGCCTATGTTTCAATTGTGGACAAAAAGAACACCATGGTCCCTTTAAGAAATTAATGAAAGCAAAGCTTACAGGTATGTTATGAAAAGAGGCAGGGAATTCCAGATGGGCTTACTAAAATTTTCTGTGATGGAAGTCAGGTAATCTAGAAGGATACTTTTCTGAGATTGTATATGTCTTGTAGCAAGAATGTTATGGTTGTGATGTAAAAAAATATCTATATATCAAGGAAGCTTCCAAAGTAGAGTAGCATCATCTTACTGGATGTAATTTGTGGAAAGTTCTTAAAAAGTGAGTTCCTTCTTTACATAAATTATAAGCATAAATGTAATGTCTCTCAGAGCAGAAATAGAGTTGAAGGGTATTAGGTGGTCAGAAATACATGTACATGACACATATGATGCCCCCATTACCTCTTCCTGTTAGGATAAATTGTGCTGATTTATCTGTGTGAGTATGATATCTGATGATTAGTTTCAGGATTGGAAAGAATATAATAAATGCACTGAATTTTAAAAATAACAGAAATATCAAAAACTTACAATTATTATTGCTAGATGATGAATTTACAATTTTTAAAAGTCCCTTCTAAGAATTCAAGACCTTGTTCAGTTGTTTTTTTTTAAATCAGAATCACTCTAAAAACATTTGAAACACCTCATTCTTCCCACCATCCTAACCTTGTCACTATCAATATGTCCCCTGGTGCATGGGAGATGAGAGTGTGGGGTGTGGACATACTTTTAAAGAAGAATGTTTCAAACTGTTTTGACATCACAACAGTTAAGAACCATAGGTCTATTCATTTATACATAAATGTTTAATATATAGTGAAAAGTGTTGGGGGAGGAGCCAAAAAGAGGAGATTTAAGCAAGACTGTCTTAGCACCAATCAGATCTAACCTGACTCTTGGAGGATGTAAATTGGAGGGGAGGAGCAAATTCAGTACAGAGGAAATCACATGAACAAAGGCATAGAAACAAAAACACAGTCGTGTGTTCTAGGAACTCAAGTAGTTCTGTACTGCACAGCAGGAACTGTGAGAATAGGGTTGAAAACGGTTAAGGCAGGAAGCTATGAGCGATTAGACCACAGATGGTTTTATACACTAAATGCTACAAAACATGCTTTATTCAATTAACAACGGGAATCACTGATGAGTTTTAATACATGGAATTTGTATTGGTTATTATGTTGGCATCACTCTAAAAAAATCATTTAAAAATGACCACACACTATCCCCACCATCTGAATCTCGGTAGTATCCAGTGTTTTTTTGTTGGACTGGGAATGGAAATGTAGGATTTGAATATGTTTTTTAAACGATTTCAAGGAAATTCTTATATTAGACATAGTTGGAATCCCAGATATATTCATGTATAGTAATTATAGTAATCATAACAAATAACTGAAGATATACTCCCTATAGTAACTCATAAGAAATAACTGAGGATAGAGACTTCTTCAAGCAGTTTGCTAATAACTGAGATTCTGATCTTTAACTCAGAACATCAATTCCATTCCTCTGTAAGAGTGCTTACCAGTTTGTGAAATTCATTTACATATCCTGATTCTCCCACCCCAGAAAATTATCAGAATAAGATTTGCTTATTAATTAAATGGTGATAAATAGTTGAAACCAATAGAGTATCTTCGGGTGGCTCTGAGGAGTAGAAAAGAAAATACAGGATAGAGGGCTGAGTCACTGCTTAATCCTGTAGAAAGTGTAACTCAGACACACCTAGTAACACCAATATTCTCATTAATGTCACCTCAAGAACCTGTGAAGTTTAAATTGGACAATTGTATTCAGAGTTACTTACATACTTTTTAATGTACCTTTGCTGTTATTACTATACGAGGTGAACCAAGAGAAAGGTTTTATCTTTGGTTATAAATGTAAATGTGGAATAGCACACCGTTCTAAGTCTATATCTTGGTGGTAATACATTCATTTAACTTTCATTCATTCAAACAACATATTTATTGGCATACATGTTTTCATATATATCAAAATATATGTGCATATATATGTTCATTTGTTTTATACATATATATGTATGTGTATGTGTGAGTGTGTTTGTATGTGTGTTGTTTCTGGAGATTCAGTGGTCAACAAAACAAATCTGTCCTGAACCTTTTGTGAGTGACAGGAGGGGATTTTTTATATCAGATGATGAAAAAGTTCTTTGAAGCATAAAAAGTACAGGGATAATTTAGGATAGAACAGGGTAGGATAGGATAACATAGAATAGAATAAGATACAATAGGATAGGATATTTTAATGTTGTGTAAAGGATAAAATATAGAAGGGCAAGATCTGAAGCTAGAAACCATTTAAAAGTTTATTTTAATAATCAGGGTAAGAGATGTTGATACCTTGGGCCAGAATATAGTGGTAGGAATGGTAAGAAATGATTTAATTAGATTCTATATGTTGAAGCCAAAGCTTACAGAATTTCCTGATGTTTAGATGCAGTGTTAGAGAGAAAGAGCTGTACAAGGTTGATTCCAAGGTATTCAACCTGAACAATCAGAAATATGGAGTTGTAATTACTGAGATGGAGAAGATTGTATGAAAATCAGATTTGTGGTGGGGTTTGTGTATCAAGAGTTCTGTTTTGATCATATCAAGTTAGAATGTTTTTTACGCATCCAAACGGTTTTGGATATAGAAGTTTGGAATTCAGGGGAAATAATGGGGCAAGACATAGGCATTTGGAAATTATTAGCATATAGAACATGTATTGGTTTCCTGGTTGTTTTTATGATTAGATGAGATCAACTAAAGTGAAGGGAAAAAGGAGGTCAGGAAAATGATCCCCTGGGGTGTTGAAACCATTTTGAGACTAGGGAGAGGAGAAAAGGAAGCAAAGGAAACTGAGATGGATTAATTAGTGAAAGAGGAGGAGAATTGATGGAGTAGTGTCCCAAGAAGCAAAAAAAGGAAAAAAACTTTCAGATTTTTGATTGGCTTTGTCAGCTGCTGCTGATAAACCAAGTAAGATGAAAAATGACACTTGACCATTGGCTTTGGCAGCATGGAGCTCACTGATGATCCTCACAAGAGCTGTTTCAGTATCCTGGTGGATTCCAAGAAGCATGTGACAACATTATCAATAAATTTGAACAATTATATTGAACACTTTGCTCTAATTGGTAGCAGAGAAAAAGACAGAATGGAAGGGGATGATGAGCAAAGAAAAACTAGTTTTTAATGATGAGAAATATATCATGATGGAACTCATCTAGTATAGAGTAGAAACTGTCCATATACAGAAGGCTTTCTGGAGCAAGATTCTTAGGTGGAAAAGAGATCATGGAATCCAGTGAATGTGTGAAGGAATTGGATTTGGATAGAACTAAAAAATGTAATCCATTGTAGGGAAGGCAGAAATAAAAATGCAAGTGGGGGCTTCCCTGGTGGCACAGTGTAAAAAAAAAAAAAAAAAAAAAAAAATGCAAGTGGTTTAAAGTCATTGAGAGACAGCATTTGTCGTTGTTATAATTACTTTTATATTTTAGTGAAGTACCAACCCTGGTCATTGGTTGAGTATTGGAGGGAAGGAGAAGTATTAGAGATTTGAGGTGAAGTTGTAGAATAGTAACCTAGATAGTAAATAGATGAAGAAAATATGATAATAATAAACATAAAAGAAAGCTTAAAATAGAAACAAATTGAGTGCAAATTAGAGAATAAATTGTTATTCAGTTTTTTTCTTCTCATTTCAAGTTTAACAGGTGTCTTTTTAATAAAAGTATTTTGACTTCTCATTTTTACTTGTTTAAGGGGTAAAACAGAAACCACATATACATGAATCCAGGATACTCAGAGGAAGAATGACAGGAAAGCAGCAAAATGGGATTTTAGGAAAATAAAGAGAAAAATAACAAAACAGTGGATCAATGGCTGTGGTAAGAACAGAAAGAGGGAATACTGATAAATAAACTAGAGATGAACGAAAACAAAAAATAAGTAAGACAGTAGAAGATGTCTCATGCTATGTTCAAAGTTTAATATGCGGCATTAAAGAACTAAATAAGGCATATAGAAGCAGAGAAAGCAAATCAAAAGCAGACGTGTTTGCCAAATAGTATTAGAAACAGAAATTTAGAAATGTAGCCATATAAAGAAACTAGAAATATTTTAGAGTAGAAAATTCTAGTGTATTAAAAGACAGTGTCTATTGGGACTGCACTTCCATTAAATTTTAATTTGTAAACTACTTTGCAGAAGAAAAGCATCTTAAAAATTTCATCTAAAACTCTCCAGGCCAGAATTTTTCAAATTTTGAAATGTTAATATGGGAACTATACTAAAAGACTGTAATGAAATTTACATTCATTCCTCCTTTGTCCAGAGCTTCAAACACAGTGTTTTTGTTTTAAGAGGGAGAAAAGAGCTACAAAAAGGTTCACGCCACTTTAGATAAGGATTTGTCACAAAGCAGCATTTCAAAAAGATTAGTATTTGAGAGCTTTTTGTATGGCAGATGTGGTATTTTGGACTAACATTTGGTTTTCTCATTCAGAATCATATAACATCTTTCCATTTATTGTAAGGAGGAAAAGCCAACTTTAAAAAAAATAAATAAACATTATAATGTTAATACAGTTCTCATGAGTGTCTTACTCTATTTGTTTACCAATTTAGTGGCATCTGTAAATGTGAAACTTCTGAAAATATATAAACAAATTGGTTATGATTACTACATATTATTTTACATAATTATTCTGCATTCAGCCACATTACTTGAATTCTTATTATTCTAATTGTATTTCAGTTGGTTCTTTATTATTAATTTAGGTAAACAACATTTTTCTTCTCTTTTTGAATATTCATGTTCATATTTCCACTCCAATATTTATTGCAATGATATGAACATTTTAAGAAATAGTAAAGACAGTGGTTTACAATTTCTTTACCTTAATTTAAATAAAAATATGTGTGTATATATGGATGCATATATATGTGTTCATATATGTATTCATTAAATACATTCATATGTATTCAATTTATATGTATTATATGCATACATATAATACATATAAATTATGTAAACCTAAATGAATGTGTGTGTGTGTACAGCTTCAAGCTAATGAAGTTAATCAGTGCAAAGGAGGCATTTTGAAAAAGTTCTTCTTTATTAATAATTGTTATTTTTTAAACTGGATTAACATTTTGATGTATTGAAATGCTCAAATATCTAATTCCTTTCACTTCATGCATTGATGAAATACATTGTTTTATTTTATAATATTAACATCTCATATTCTTTTAAAAAGCATAAAATATCACTAAAAAGTAGGTATTTTCATCATTTATTTATCGTATTTTTGTTTCTGGTTCATAAGAGTTCCATATAATAAAGTCTGAAGATGTGGTTTTTTTCTTATCACTTGGGAATTTTATATAATAAAGAAATTTCCCCTATGTGTAAAATAACAATGCTATTGTGTGACTTGAAGCTCTTTGGAGAATAATTCCTTAATCAGTTTACTGACTTCTTTCCTGATTTTTGCATATCCAGGTTTTTCCCTCTTCTTGAATTCATTTGTGGTATCTATATTTTCCCAATATCAGTTGTGAGATTTTTAATGAAATAACATAAAGTTCTACATAGAGCATAATTACAATTTTTAATTTTGTGTCTGTGTTTTTTTAAATTTTAATACTTCTGATAAACTTTGAATAAGGTAAATGTGTTGAAATATAAATTATTTACAAGATGTTTATGCATAAGAACATATATTTATACAAACATGTAAGTATATGATTATATACTTAGTTATGTAATTCCACATTTGAATATAACCATATTATATATACCCATATTTAAATTAAACAATGAAGCAAAATAGCTCTGAAATAGAATTATATGTGATATCATACACTCAGATCTCACTTAACAGGTTGACTT
The DNA here is from genome assembly GCF_003031525.2 of Neophocaena asiaeorientalis asiaeorientalis. NCBI lineage: Eukaryota > Metazoa > Chordata > Mammalia > Artiodactyla > Phocoenidae > Neophocaena > Neophocaena asiaeorientalis. Next base: position 2,564,420 of record NW_020172633.1, on the reverse strand, counting down.
CGTCTATAAAACAAGGATTATTCAGTACTGATATAGACTTTCCTTAAAAAATATTGATACCAAAGATATCTTAAGGCAAAATATGAGTTTTCTGAATTTTATATCATCTAAGAATATTTCCAAGTGATGATTATATAAATTCTTAGGAATACTTGAACTATCTGTTGGTCAGTGGGTTTATACAAGGTTAAATACATTAACTAAAAATGCTCTCCTTAGTTAATGTATTTAACTAATGTATTTAGTTAAATACATTAACTAAAAATTACTTCAACCAAAAGGGCAATATTTTGTTAATCTCATTTATCATCACAATTCTAAAATGTTAAACAGCAGTACCTGGAATAAATGTAGGAGTATTCACAAATCAATCTCTAATCAAGAAGCCATGATAGTGGCTTCATAGTAACCCCCTGTTAATAACTGCTAAGAATTAATTAGGAATGTCTGTAATGCAAGGAATCTGTTAATTCAGAACAGACTCTTAAAAAATTACACCCTACTACATTCTGACAGAATGACATAATCTAGGGTTAATTTTACTTGAATTTCAGTTTCCTCAAAGGAAAATTTAAAAGTGAGTTTTTAGTCTTAGCATCTTTATGTTGATTTTATGCTATTGCTCATATTTCCAAATAATTACTAACCTGAATTTTTATGTAGTGCCATCTGGACCTAATGACTAGATAGTAAACATAACAAACTAGAAGACAGAGGAGATGCTATTTTTAAGAGACTAGTGAAATTCAAAATTTGGCCTGATAATCTGTTGGCATAGGGTTCCTACATGTCTTATGTCTATGGAATTTTCAGTAGTTGGAAGTCATATCTTCTTCAATAGAAGGTTGATACAATACAAAGATAAATTGAATTCTGGAATATAGTCATGAACACCTACTACTATGCACCAGACAGAGGCATTACTTTTATTTTGTATAACTTTATTTCCATCAGTTGCATACTTATGAAAGTCATCATAAATGTCATTGTTAAACATTTGATTAAGCCCCCAGATTCACAGTAAGACAATAGTATAGGGCTATTCTGGGAAATAAGAAACTCAATAAACAACTGTATAATTAATTGTAGGTCCTTGTTCAAGGTAAAGTTTTTTTGTTCTCAGTATCTTTATTACTAAATGCGTATGTATAATGAAGAATCATTAAGAATTTTTACTTCCAAGTTCTAAATGTTGAACAGTCTTTGAACCATAGCCTATTTGATATGTTAATAAATGAAATGACTCCCATTAATTTTCATAACTCTTGCTACTTAAAATGAGGTGTGTGGATGCAAATAAGTAAAAACGTTTCCATGATCATAAGCCAATGGTGAATTAGTGGATTGTGTACTAAAATTAATTGAAACAATTGATTATATTTCTGGAAATTATAAAAACAGTTTAGAGCCTCACTCTCAACTTACATCAAAATAAATTTAAAATGGAATAAAAAACTTCGATGAAAAATATAGCTATAAAATTATTAGACAATACAAAACAACTATAAGAGGAAACAGTTATTTAGAGCTTACTCTGTGATAGGTGAGAGCTGAGTGAAAGAATTACAGAATTCTGTGAGCTAAACATCATGTTGGTTGCCTGACATGGGTTTCTCATGAGCAGTAGGTAGATTTTATAGATCTTTACACTATAAAAATTGACAAATCCACAAATCAAGGGTTTCTTTATTTTTTCTGCAAAGAGCTGGTTATTAAACATTTACTGGCATACCACTGTGTGTAACTCTTTACAATAAGCTTGATAAATAAATTGGTAGGGATTACAGATGAGGAAATTTAAGGGCATAAATTGGAAGTGAATTGATATCTGACTAGAAATCTATTTTTGAAAATTAAAGCCACAAATGAAAGTACAAAGGTGGTATTGGTATATTGTACTACATAAAAGAAATGACAGATAAAAATTATTATTTTGTATGGTAAAGAGCTTAAACAGATTATGAGATTAGCACTCTAATAAAACTCCAAGTACAGGGAATATAAAAGCAAGACAAAGAGAAGGAATATGCAAGATCAAAATATAGGAATCAAAACATTTAGTGAATGTATAAGATTCTAATTTTTCTCTTAAATTGGCAACAGAATATAAAATCTAAATATTCTACATGACATCAAGTGTACAGAGAACACTCACACGCACAGATACCCCATTGGTGAAGCCCAGCGTTGCTGGTAAGCAAATATTGGTAAGCAAGTATTTGTGCAAAACAAGAAGGGAACTAATATATATCCATCCACTTTTACAAACATACATTTTGGAAGAATATACAGGAAACTAGTAGCAATGATAACCTACTCTCTGGGGATATCATGGGAATAACCGAAGATAGGAAGCAGTGCAAATAGAGAATCCTCACTTAATACAATTTTGATTTTACGTTAAAACTATATGAATGTATTTTCTAATCAAATATTAATTAAATAAATTTATAATGTTAAAAAGAAATATAAATTATACAACATGTGATGTAGATTGTTTTGTAAATTTTATGCAGATATGCATGCATAGAATGAAGAGTCAAAAAAACATTTTTAGCATTTATCTTTGGTTGGTTTTAGTTTCATATTTACTTTGCTGTATTTTCCAAATATTCTGAAAGATAAAATTTGATAATCAGAACAAAATACGTACTGTGGATGTAGGATAGTTATAGGTTTGGGAGGTTCATAAACTCCTCTGACAGAGGTAGGAGAATATGGCATATTGAATATTTCACAAAACCTAATAGGGTAAAACACAAACACACACACACACACATACATAGCATATGGGAATGTTTTTATTACTTAAGGAAATTGAATGCATAAGATTTCCTTGATTTGCAAATGTTGGGAACAGCTGCTTCAATACTGAAAATATGCATGGTTCACAAATGATTTTGTGTGTACGAAAAATTATCTGAGGTGCTCATTGAGATGCAGATCCCAGAACTCCATTCCCTACAGATACTTCTTCAATTGCACAGGGTTTTAGATGGCATGGTCAGAGGTACCCAGATCACATTTTCACACTGGCTTGGTACTGTATTTTCCCTGAATCTAACGTGTTAAGAATGTATTCAAGTACTGTCAAGGTTGAAATGGGTAGCACGAAGGTGTTCATCTTTATATAGGAAATGGCTCACATTCCTCATTTTACAAACTGTAACAACAGTTAAATAAGAAAAGAACTGTTTAAAAAAATCCTCAAATGTAAAGTATTTTCTGTATCCTGGAAGGTTGTGAATGTCAGAATAAAACAAAAGATACATGTTACACTATTGATCCATAAATTGTTACATTACTTATCAATAAGTCGTGAAATTAACTATGACTCTTCTATGATTTCTCCTTAATTATACAGATCACAGAAGAAAATGATTGATATTAATACAAATATTCATGTCAAAACTGAGCAATAAATATATGTGTAGAAGTACAGTTTAAACTATATCTTTGATGAAACAAATGAAAAGCGATCATGAATTCGGAATGGCCGTGAGACTGACCTTCTGCTTAAAAAAAAAAAAATCACAGTCTAGATAAGTGTTCTACTCAGGATAAAAACATTATGATGACTACAGAGATAGCCTTCTTTCATAACTTTATTTCATAAGACAGTAAACAGAAAGGGTAAAAAAAGTAAGAGCCTGGTAAAGCCACAGAAAGAAGCTAAGTAATCCATGACACTTTGGAAAATACTCTGGAGTAAAACTCTGTGGTTGGGGAGCCAATTATAAACTAGAACAAAGGAATTGCTCCACAAAGGAGCTACTAACAGAACTGTAACCCAGAAACCGATGTCCAGGAGATAGATGATCCATGAGGGAAACTTCATAACTGTATGGAATATTTCTGAGAGACAGAGAAAAGAAAATCAAGGAGAGGCGGCAGGAGACTGACCATGAATGCTGATAATAAATGTATTTTGAAATTTTGAAACAAGTAGCAGACATTGTATCATCTCACCTCTGTGCTATGTGTATAAATAGATATGCATATATGTATAAGACTTAGGTTATTTTGCTTTCGTTTTTTAGACCTTGTTTTTTATTTAAAAAATTATAATTTTGTTTTACATTATGTAAAATATTTTATATTTCCCAAGTTAAATCTACAAAATAGTCTATATTCAGAGAAATTTGCCCTTTCTTTCTTCCTAGGAATATGCTGCTTACAATTCAGTGCCTGGTTCCTGGGTTGGGGAGTGACAGGTATGTGACCTTTTAATTTCTGTGATGTCTGATGCAAAAAGTTGGAAATGATGACAAACTGTATCTCAAATATACTTTTCTCTAACTACTAAATTTATAGTAAATGATAGCAAATTTCTTTCAGGTGCTTATTGTGTTCCATTACATGTGCAACATTATTATCCATTTCAATCCTCATTACAGCCTGGTAATAAAATAATTATGTTTTTTGCAAACAAGAAACTAAGGGATCTTAATTTTCTAAGATACTAATAATATAAGAATTTGAACTTGAATTTAGTGCTGTCTAACAAGGAAACTGAAGAATACTGTGACTGGCTGCATTGAGAAACACGTAGCACAAAGAAAAAGATACATTGATAAGCAAAGTAATTAGTGAAGAAAAAGAATAAGGAAATTCCTATTGTCAAATTATTATGACAGAATTGAGTCATATTTTAAGGTAAAGTCAATGAGGTGGTGTATTTATGTATATAACAGCAGCCAAAAATGTGAAAAAAAATTACTATGAGGCAATGTACAAGAAATGGTACAGGTGAAGAGCAAAGATGAAAGGTTTCAGAAAATGCATCTTTGTTATTTTTTGTCACATAATTATGAAAAGAGAACTCTGTTTTACAATGGTGCATTTGCACAGGTTGATCTAGTCTCCTCTTACCACACATGCAATGGTAACAAGACAAAATTTAATTATTGATATTTTGTCATATTTCCTCTTCTTTGGTAACCTCTGTCACTTAGATGTTTGGTCACCTTAGTTGTCTGTATCTATTAGTTTTCAATTAATTATTCAGAATCCTTTGTCTTTTTCCATTGTCTTGTATGTTTTCTTTCTTATGTATGTTTTCTATATACACGATTGTGTTTTTAACAGTATTTATTATTCTCCTTTCTGCTACTTAAAATATATTTTACCTTTAATTCCATTCTTGAGGTTATCAGATATTTCTCGGTCTCTTGTTTTACAATTTTTTCTTTGATTTTCCACTTAGGGTACTGGTTTGTTTTCAAAGAACGAGTGAGGGAGCGTGTGCATGCCTGTGTGTGTGTGTGTGTGTGTGTGTATGTGTGTATGTAAAATGGCCCTTTCCTATTAAAAAAAATATTGAGTAGATATGCACTGGCACCACATTGATCCATTTCTAATAATAATTGCTCCCTTTTTAGGTTCATTATTCATGCCAACTGTTTAATAAGAATTATAGGGTGGGAGTAGCTAAGGAGTGTATGAGGGATATAACAGTTTGAAATTCAGTATAATATCCTACAATACTTTTTCTTAATCTATATTTTGTCACTCTGTGCTCTCAGCAGTCTGGATTTCTCACTCTGGAGTGATCAAAAGACTTTGATAACTTTGCATGAAGCTATGTAGATTATAAATTGTTCATATGATGATAGCACCCATATACATTCTCCTGCCTGGATCAGTAGCCATTTTTGTAATTGCTGCCCTCCAGCTCTCAATCTCTCCACCAAATCCCCACAAATTGCTCTTTTAAAAACTGGTAATGCACTTGTAGGGTCACATTCACCGCCATCTTTTCTAACCCTCCACCATTTTTAACAAATTCAAAGTTGCTTACTTTATTTATTTATTTATTTAGCTTAACTAATGTGGCTACATATGTACAGTATTCATATTTTTCTGTGATATTTATATTTCTTCTTTTCTAAAATGATCATTAGTTTTCTTGGTACTTTATTGACATCTGTTTGTAAATTTCTTTGCATATTTGCTATATAAATCTGTCATAAATATTATAGATCATCCCCAATTCATCATTTGCCTTTTACTTTTTGTGGTTTTCTTTTTAATTTATATATATAAATATATATATATATAAAATGTTAGAAGTTTATGAAATCAAATATAGCAATATATTACTTTCCTCTGTTGTCATTATGCTTAGGAAAGAATTTTTCATCCTGAAATGCAAAAATTATTTATTATTTTTACTTTTAAAAAATTTCTTTTTTTTTTAACAGCAGAATACTTTAATTTCTTTCATCAGTGTCTTATAATTTTCTGCATACAGGTCTTTTGTCTCCTTAGGTAGGTTTATTCCTAGATATTTTATTCTTTTTGTTGCAGTGGTAAATGGGAGTGCTTGATTTCACTTTCAGATTTTTCATCATTAGTGTATAGAGTAGTAGTGTAGAGATTTCTGTGCATTAATTTTGTATCCTGCTACTTTACCAAATTCATTGATTAGCTCTAGTAGTTTTCTGGTAGCATCTTTAGGACTCTCTATGTATAGTATCATGTCATCTGCAAACAGTGACAGCTTTACTTCTTCTTTTCCGATTTGGATTCCTTTTATTTCCTTTTCTTCTCTGATTGCTGTGGCTAAAACTTCCAAAACTATGTTGAATAAGAGTGGTGAGAGTGGGCAACCTTGTCTTGTTCCTGATCTTAGTGGAAATGGTTTCAGTTTTTCACCATTGAGGATGATGTTGGCTGTGGGTTTGTCATATATGGCCTTTATTATGTTGAGGAAAGTTCCCTCTATGCCTACTTTCTGGAGGGTTTTTATCATAAATGGGTGTTGAATTTTGTCAAAAGCTTTTTCTGCATCTATTGATCTTTTATGCATCTTCTGTGCATGCATGTTTCATCTGGATACTGTTTAATACCTGGGGCAAAATCCATCTGCATCTGCACATTCCCCAGATTTGTTTCAAATGTCACTGTATTTGAGAGCCATTTTGTAAAAATCATTGCTTGGAATTGCGTTTGTTTCAATGTATGGGTATGGAGTTTTCTTTCCGTTTTCATTTTCTTTTAATTTTTAGTACGTTCACAGAAAAGAGAGGGACATAGAGTTTTACCCAGATGTCTCTAAGAGTCTTTTTCAGTTACAGGTTGGGCCTATATAAAATGAAACTGGAAGAACTTCCTTTTGATTTATCCTTCAAGAAATTTTGGTTTTTAGTTTATATTGTTAAGACAGGAGGTTCCATCTCCTCTTATTTAGACCACATCCCTAGAACAAGCAGTTTATATGCAGAATGAGTGGAGGGACAGAACAGTCACCTCTCCCTGCATATTTGTTCTATTTTTTTTTTTCTATTACTGTCAAACAAATTACCTGAAAAGTCCATGGCTTAACACAATGCTTCATTATTTTCTGAAATCTATGTTCAGGAATCTGGGCAGTCTTCTGCTAATCTTGCTGGGATCGCTCACGTGGCTGCAGTCCTCTGTTAGGATTGAAGGGCTCAAGAGGCACATACATAGTTGGCAGTTGGTGCAAGCTGTCAGCTGGGCATCTTGATTCACTACCTAGTGGCTTCTCATCCTCCAATAGGCTAGACTGGACTTTCACAACATGGTGTTCTCAGAAGAATGTGAAAATAGAAACTGTATGGCCTCTCGAGGCTTAGGCTCTAGAACTTTCATGCTATGTCTGCCATGTTCTATTGGTCAAGGCAAGTTACAAGCAAGGCTCAGAGTCAAGGGAGTTGCTATGGTCTGAACTTCTATGTCCCCCCACTAAAATTCATGTGTTGAATATTAACCATCAGAGGTTATGGTGTTAGTAGGTGAGGCCTTTGGGAGGTGCTTAGGTCATGAAAGTGGAACCCTTATGAATGGAATTAGTGCCTTATAAAAGAGGCTCCAGAGAGATCCCTAGCCCCTTCCATCATGTGAGGACACAGGGAGAGATGTGGGCTATGAACCAGGAAGAGGTCCCTCATGTAACCATGTTGGTGCCATGATCGTGGGTGTCCAGCCTCCAGAAATGTGAGAAATAAATTTCAGTTGTTGATAAGCTACCAAATCTGTAATATTTTATTATAGCAAACTGAACAGACTAGACAGGGGTGGATAAACTTCAACTTTTGATGGTAGCAATGGTAATGTCACAGTGCAGAGAGCCATGGACCCAGGGAGGCATGATTCATTGGAGGTCATTAATATAACATAAGGCAAAGCCAGAAAATTTCTAACAGGCTTAGTCGTCATCACACATAATTATAACTTTTATATTGTATCATAACACCTTTTGTGGATTCAATAATCCTCTCGTTCTGACAAAGAAAGCTGGGGTTTAATGTTTTAATTTTCAAAAGTACTGCAGAGATAAAATCAGCCCATGTTGTCAATAAAAAAGGGGCTGAGGGTGATCAGTAAATCATTCCTACTCAGTCCTCTGACAAAATTAGATTAATACTGCAACCATTTACTGAATGGTTATTTAGAGCCAGGGTCTCGGGTATGCACTTAAAATAATTACCTGTTTTAAAATTCACAACATCCTTGTGATGTCTGTATTGTTATCCTCCTTTTGCAGTTGAGAAATATTAGACCTGGAAATTAGTAAACAGAGGAACTCTGCTTCAGACTCAGTTCTCTGTGATTACAAAGGCTTGCTGTTAAAGATTATTCTGTAATCACCAAATATCTTAATAGATTTATTAAAATTCCAAATTTTCATTGATTTTGTTCATTTATATATCTTCTTTTTTAAAGAAGATGTTGGGGGTAGGAGTTTATTAATTTATATATTTTTGCTGTTTTGGGTCTTCGTTTCTGTGCGAGGGCTTTCTCTAGTTGTGGCAAGCAGGGGCCACTCTTCATCGCGGTGCATGGGCCTCTCACTATAGCAGCCTCTCTTGTTGCGGAGCACAGGCTCCAGACGCACAGGCTCAGTAGTTGTGGCTCATGGGCCTAGTTGCTCCGCGGCATGTGGGATCCTCCCAGAGCAGGGCTCGAACCCGTGTCCCCTGCATTAGCAGGCAGATTCTCAACCACTGCGCCACCAGGGAAGCCCCATTCATATATCATTTTTAAGATGGCAAATTAGTCTGTATTTAACCTGAGAAGAATGACCCATGGAAAAAATCTCAGAAATGTTTTAAATGAAAAATTATTCAGTGAACTTTGTCCCACAAGTAATAAAATGAACTAAAATGCTACAGTAATCAAATGAATTTAGTATTCTTACAAGGGTAGACACATTGCTCAAGGAAGCATAAGAAAGCCTAGAAGTTGATTCTTCAAAATATAAAAAATCCATGTGTAATTAAGGTACGTTTTGGAAGAGTGGAGAAATGTATGACTATTTGGTAATGTTGAATAATTTGTCCAAGCACAGTTTTTAAGTGTTTTAAAAAACATAATTTTATTCATATATAAGACATTAATTCCAAACATGAATTCCAAATACATTTAGGTTTTAAATAAGTGAAAAAAAATGTAAGGGAATAACTTTTAGGTTTCAGTATGGAAAATACTTTTTAAAGAATGAAACCAGCTAAGTGATTTCTATAAAATATTAATAGATTTATTCAAGTGGTTATGTTAGAAAATATGTAACCTAGTTAGCAGTCAAAGGAACGCAAAATAAATTTAGGCCCTCGTTTTAGATGTGAGTTTTAGAAAACTACAGAAGGTATTAGAATTTTCAGTACTGGGAAGAGATAGAGCAACTAGGCCCATGAGCCACAACTAATGAGCCTGCACGCCTGGAGCCTGTGCTCCGCAACAAGAGAGGCCACGACAGTGAGAGGCCTGCGCACCACGATGAAAAGTGGCCCCCGCTTGCCACAACTAGAGGAAGCCCTCGCACAGAAACGAAGACCCAACACAGCCAAAATTAAAAATAAATAAATTAAAAGAAGGCTCAACATTAAAAAAAAAAAAAAACAGTAAAGAGGAAACTGTGAGATATAAGAATTGGTGGGAGTAAACCAGAGGTTCAATGAATAGGAACATTGATATCAATGAGGTATCAATTGGTACTAATTTGAGCAGTCCACTCAGAGTAAAAATGCTGTCTTCAAGAAAAATAGATTTCGTGCATTTTTTTTTAAGATTTAATTTGTATTTATTTTTTGGCTGTGTTGGGTCTTCGTTGCTGTGCGCGGGCTTTCTCTAGCTGCAACGAGAGGGGACTACTCTTTGTTGAGGTGTGTGGGCTTCTCATTGCGGTGGCTTCTCTTGTTGCAGAGCACAGGCTCTCGGCGCGCGGGCTTCAGTAGTTGTGGCTTGCAGGCTCTAGAGCACAGGCTCAGTAGTTGTGGCACAGGGGCTTAGTTGCTCTGCGGCATGTGGGATCTTCCCAGACCAGGGCTTGAACCTGTGTTCCCTGCATTGGCAAGCGGATTCTTATGCACTGCGCCACCAGGGAAGTCCCTCATGCACTATTTTAAAATAGTTTAAATTTGGGAATATAGTAAAGAAGACATACATGTATTGTTTCAAAGACAGAAAGAAAAAAATTAAAGCATGGACATTTTAAGGTAGTGAGCAGAATGCAAATGCAACCAGCCTTGAAAATATAAATGTAAAGGTACAGCTGAAAGAACTAGGAGGTGAAAAAGCATCTATTAAGGAAAGGCTTTTGACATTAAAATGTTCACTTTATGTTGTGGGAGTCAAAGCTGAAGGAAAATGTTGATTCAAGCATATTATCTGAAGTTATATCTAAAAGCCCTAGAAGAGGTAAAATCAATTGTGCAGGAAATTTTCTTCAGGAGGGATTGAGTGGAAGTAGAGATTGGGGAATGTGAATTAAATCTTTGCTTTTTAAACTGGACATCAATATTTGAACATGAAAAAGTAATAATACAAGCTTTGTTTTGTAATTTAAAAACTACATTGAAACTAAAATGAGAACCAGTTAAAATTTGTGACTCTAGAAAGTGTGACAAGGTTGAGGTGTTTAGAGTTGCCTTGTTCATTATAGGACTCTGTAAACTTTGTTTGTCACATATATACTACATTACATTGGTAAAGGTATCAAAGTAAAATTTTGAATCAGAGCTCATGAAAGCACCTGATAGCTTGCTTTCGATACTTGATTTAAAGGTTTCAAGTACTTGTACATATACTAGTTTGGGTTTTTTTCTTACATTAAAGCTGTCTTAAAATAGAAACCATTAAGCCTTGCCCTCCACTATTTTGTTACTTTTTATTATACAGTTGAAAATTTCAGATGTCTTCATTCTAAGCCATTTTAACAAATGCTACAAGAGACAAAATATGGAGGAGCTTCAGGCTAAAACAGAATTTAAAATTATATAGATATATTAACATACTTTTGTGTCTCATAAGTCTTTCTTCAATATAAAAGCAAAATAAAGTTTACTCAGCTAGTTTGGGACAAGATATTTAATCTATGAAGGAGCAGTAGAGTTACCAACTAATGTACAACAATAATATATATAGTTATATACATTAATATATTATGTATATGTACATAGTGGTATGTGTTATGACTTATTTCTCCCTGAAAGCAAGAGCTCATATAAAATAAAAATAAAGGATAATCAGACATGTCTCCCTAAAAATGTAATTGTGAAATGATTTGAAAATATTTGCCAATAATAGCTCTCTTTCTGGAAATTTATTTCTAAATCCTACTGTATCTCCTTCCTCTTCTCAATAGATTTAATACACACATTTTTTTTCTTCCATGCATCATTTCTGCAATTAAATTATGACTATGAATTGTCAGTATTGAGCAAAATTTCCCAAGGGGATCAATAAGTGCACAATTGAATCTTGGTGTAGTGGCAAAAACAGCCAAATATAAAAATAATTAACCAAATAAAGGAGCAATTAAATTCTATGCTTATAAAAATGCAGGTGCAAAATATAATGCCACCGCTAAATCTCATGAAAAATTCGGCTCTTCATATTAAATTAAATTGTTGGTCACTGTTTCTTGTATAGACACAAAGAGCATTATATTCTAGGAGAGAAACAACTTTGAGTTATAAATGTCTACCCAACAGAAGCCACCCTAGAGTCTGTTCACTGTAATCACATTTGAAAAATTCTGCACTGTCTCAAATAATTATGTCAATTGAAATATCTCCCATAAAGAAATACTTTGAAAAAATTGCCTGGTAAGAATGAATGGAAGAAGCAATTATGTACCTGAAATTGGAAACCTGATACAAATCATCTTTCATTATATTATTATAAAATCTGAAGTCCCTATTATATAAACACAGATTATTATCCCATTAGCCAGACTTTTCTTTAGTTGTGAACATGATACAGGAAATGTTAATGCTGAAGATAACAATAACAGAAACTTTCTTGCATTTTATAGGACTAAATTATTTTTTAAATTCAATAAAATAGCTGCCTTCAAATATTATTTAAATATAGGTGACAAAGCACTTATTTACAAATTTCAGACATTTAGGAAACATTGCCTGGGATTCCCTGGGCACAACTGAGTATATGAATCTCTTCCAAATAATTAGTGACACATAATTACAGGTTAGGTCATTCTTTCTCTTGTCCTAAATAATGGTAGGCCTAAATAAAACAACCATTTTCATTTGCAACTGAGATATTTAATATGCAAGTTGCCTAGAGAAGGACTTTTAAATTTGATCCAGTATTATTTAGCTTTCTAAAATTGATTTGACAGCTAGCTAGCTATTCACTTATTATACAACTATTCACCCTATTAAACACACTAAAATACCTTAATAAATTAGAGGCAATCTTGCTGCAGATATTTGTTCTGTTCCATATTGTTTTAGATATCAACAAACAAAGCAGAATGGCTGTGAGCTGAGAATTCCCACTCTCAAAGACAATACAAATTAAAATACACTTATCTGATAAAGGGAGAATTTTTAACAACTGAAGTATAGTTGACTTATATTAGTCTTAGGTGTACAACATAGTAATTCAATATTTTTAATTGAAATCCATATAAGGTTAGAATGTTGGATATGTTCCCGGTGCTGTACATTACATTCTTGTAACTTACCTATTTTACTATTTTATACCTAGTATAGTTTGTACCTCTTAATGCCCCTCACCCATTTTGCCCCTCCCTCATCTGGCAACCACTGATCTGTTCTTTGTTTGTTTTTGTTTTGTTACATTTGTTACATTTGTTCATTTGTTTTATTTTTTTTAGATTCCACATACAAGTGAAAACATATTCTATTTGTCTTACTCTGTCTGACTTATCTCACTAAGCATAATATCTTCCAGGTCCATTCATGTTGCTGCAAATAGCCAAACATCTTCTTTAACCATTTATCCATTTATCTGTTGATGGATACTTAGGTTGCTTCCATATCTTGGCTATTGTAAATAATGCTGCTATGAACATTGGGGTGCATATATCTTTTTGAATTAGTGTTTTCATTTTCTTCAGATAAATACCCAAGAGTGGGATTGCTGAATGGTGTGGTAGTTCTATTCTTAATTTTTTGAGGAAACTCCATCCTGTTTTCCACAGCGGCTGCACCAATTTACATTCTCACCAACACTAGAGTACTAGGGTTCCCTTTTCTCCACATCCTCTCCAACACTTGTTACTTCTTGATTTTTGATGATAGCCATTCTGATAGGTTTGAGGTGATATCTCATTATGATTTTGATTTGAATTTCCCCAATGATTAGAGAATTATTGACCAGGCAAATATATGTAGAAAATATTTTGATCCATTTTGATCCATGGAGGAGATGAGAACAATGTAAGATACCAGTTGATAGTTTCTTTCTCTAGCAAGTGCAGTGATGTGAAGTAAGAGAATTTTCTATTGCATTTGATAAATATTGCTGATAGATTCTATGCCATAAATCCATGAAACTGTCCATGATAAATTATCAGTGGTACCCTATATATGAGTCTATTGACAGTAAATATAAATCATTCTCATTTACAAAGGTAGGTAATATTATTATGCCTATATATTCAATTTTCAAGTGAGGAAACTGAGGCATAAAGAAGTAACTTAACTTGGCAAAGACACACAGTCAGTAAGTGACAAAAATGCCCAGGAAGACTAGTTCCAGATCCTGTGGAAAGCCTATACTGGTTTTAAGGCACTTTTATGAAAAATAATAACGTCCATTTAAAACATGTAATTTTCCCACTAGAAATGCCATAAATATTCTTAAACTAATGTTTTAAATCTGCCTGTCATATTACTGTTTTGACTAAAGACATTATAGTGCACTTTGAAGTTTTAATAAAACTCCAGTTTAACAGTTAAGGAAAACTAGAAAGCACACAGTAACAAACCAGCAGGGAGCACACCTTTCTTCTTAATTATTATTCCTTTGAAAGTCAGTTGAAGAGAACCATATTTAAGAAAGAGATTTTACAAAACTATATATAAAATTATAGGCATATGTTGATAAAATACTTTCTCATCTATACTGTTATTAAGTTGAGTGTTTCAAATTTTGAACAAGTTTGATTTATCTTCCAGTTTATGACATTATATTTTGTTGTTGAGCCTCATTTCTTGTGAATTGTGCCGTTTATTTATGTCACAGTTTACTTCTGTGTATTTTTTATTCTCTTGATTCATCTTTTCTTGCCATTCAAATGTAATACATTCTTAGATTCTTCCATTTCAATAATTTTAATAGTAAGAGTATCTAGAGATTTGAAGTATTAAATTCTCACTGGCTCTTGGACAATAATCATTAGGCTGCCAGTTTTGAATTTTCAGGTTGCACATAAACCGTCCTTTAAAATTAGACACGTCACACCTATAGCCTTATAAACTGTTCTTTATGACTAGTCTGAGGAAATAAAACGAACAAAAAATGTCTACACCTAATTTTTGGATGGGTCTTCATATTATGTCAACATCATCCGGAAACTGACTGCTATAGCATCAAAATCCCGCTCAGGAATGTGCCTGAAGACAATAGGAAGGAAAAGTCTTCCTAGTAGGCAATCTATCACAAAGTACATTTGTTTTTTACCTCTGACTGGATGTGTTATAGCCAAAGATCCTGCATGAATTTACGGATAGTGGCCAACATTTTGGCCAAGTGGTCAGGAACTTGAACAAAATTGGAATATAGATGAAAAGGAAATCTGGGCAAGAGTAATGTCCGTTGACGTTTTGGAATGGGTACAGAATGTGTAGATATTTATGCATAACAAGAAAGCTTGCAAAGAGTACTCACTGCAAAGGAGGCTAGAAATAACTAGGAGGACAGGATGACCCATTGTTTGGCTGTCATTTAGCTTCCTTCCTTAACATCAGTGCTTGTACCACATAACCAGGTACAAAGAGGCAATAATAGCAGGAAGGGAGGTTGCATGTGTGTTTTAACAATTTAGGAGTTTCTTCTCTAACACTATTTCAGCTACCGCCTCAACACGTGTCAAAGCTCCTAAGAACAGAGATCAACCTAAGTTTATGCTATGGCACATTTCACCAAAGAGACCACCAAGTTGCCTAGAGGCAGACTGCTTACATTTATATGACCCTTGAATCATAGACAGTGATTTATCCTTAATGGAATATCTTCTTTCCTGTAATGCTATGTCAGCCACAATATATAAATGTCTGATAGTATTCATTGCTGTGATATCATAAAAAGTCTTTCTTCTTTCAAAGAAAATTAGTTTTCATTAAAATAACTGTACTGATGGCCTCACATCCATGAAGTTTACTCCTCGAGACATATTCCATTATCAAGAAGCAGTTGGCCTCATAAAATGTGGGAATTATCACTTGAATATTCAGTTTAGGCTCTAGCTAAGAGACAACACTGTAAGTTTGGGATAGTTCTATGAGGCGATATATATAGACTTCGAAATATGGACCATTTCTTGGTTCTATTTCTTTTGTTGCCAGAATACATAGAACTAGAAATCAAGACATGGATATATATGAAAGATTTCACTGCTGTGTGTGGGCACAGTGTCAGATGCACATCCTGCCACTTTTGAACTTGCATTAACAATAAACTAAAAATGGATATGATATGTATTACTTCCATGCAGAAGTTTCAACAGTAAGGTTTCCATAGCACTTTTTCACTCTCGTATTATGACCAGCGGTAATTGAGATGATGGCTGCCCCCTCAGATTGTTTCCCAGACTAACGTTGGCGAGATGGAGATTCAGCCAATGTATGATGTAGGATGAACAAAAAATGAAACTTTTTGTTTTAAACCACTGGGAATTTTGAGTTTGTACCACATACTGAAATATTAAAATACATTATAATAATAAGCAGGCACTGACAAAAAAGAAAGATACCATCTATTGTTTCATTTTATTATATATTATGTATTTATTATATATTAAATATATATGTGCATTAAATAGTAGCCAACACTGTAGTGCTTGGTTATTAAGCAGAGAGTTAGTGCCTGGAAGGATGGTGTCCCTTTTAATGCAGCAGTGGATCATTTGGGAAATATTCCCTGTGGTGATTTTGGAATTGAATTGTGTGCACTTATATTCTAAGTCTAGAGGCCATAAAACGGAGTGTTTGTACTGTGTGTTGGTTGCTCTTGGCTAAACTGGACAAGGTAGTTCCAGAAAGAGATTGCCTCAGAAAAGGGATAGTATACATACAGGAATAAAATGGAGTAAAATTCAGAATCCAGGAACTTAGATTTCTAGAAGAAACCCAGCTGCTAAAAGATAAATTTAAGAAGGTCTTGAACAACAACAACAAAAATGCGAATTGAAATTAAAGGATTCAGTCAAGAGTATCTGACACTCTCACTGTTAAAATTTCTGTATGTATTAATGTGTTCTAGATTAAAGGGCTATTTAGGGGCATACCACTAATTAAATCCACTAAGTTGGACAAAAAGGTTAGGGAAAGAGATGAAAGATGTAGTTCTCCCACCAAAGCCTGAGAAGACAAATGTATATTCAATTAAGTCAAGCGAGAGAGAAAAAGAGAAAAAGAAAAAAAAAATGAAAGAAAGAAAGAGAGAGAGAGAGGGAGGGAGGGAGGAAGGAAGGAAGGAAAGAAGGAGGGCAGGCAGGCTAAGACGTTTATTAAGAACAACTTAGACATGATCATTGGTACATGGAACTGACTACGGTAAAATATATGAGGCCATTAAATTTTTGAGCATCTAGTGCCAAAAAGTCTATTAACTTGGAGTAAAAGAAGCAATGTTTGAAACTTAACATGAACTATTAGCTAATAAATTTCTCCAAGCATGTAGCAGAATGAGACATTGGCTCAGCACCAAACGAAATCACAGGAAAATATGGAAAAAGTAGGACCTCCCACAGAAGTTATTGCAGGAGTGTATACATCCTGCTTCTCCATGAAGGAAGTGTGTGGAGAGGAGCTTGTATTCTTATTTGTTTTCTGAATCCAAAAGGCACCCTAGTAGAAATCTGGTGCAGACAGATTTCTTCTCTGCATCAGCTTGTGATAGAAAGACTACTCCAAACTGCCCTGAAATGCTAGATTTTGAGCTTGATACAACGAATGGCAGAAACAGCAAGTGTATTTTACAGTGAAAGGGAAAATCAACCAAACACTTGTTTATCAGGAAGGCAGAAGGTGGTAGTACCCAGTTGTGTGCACCACGTATTTCCAGTTCATTTTTTTATTTATTTGGCATGATTACACTTCCCTGACCCCTTAGAATTTATGTGCGGCCATATGAATTGCTTTGATCAATGAAGTGTGAGCTGTTACATGTCACTTCTTTAAGAATCAGGCTGCCATTTAACATAGCTTTATTTTTGTCCCCGCTGTCACTGCATATGTTAATATAATAGGGTGACTACCCTGCCAATCTGAATCCCAGAATGAGATCAGCACGGAACAGAGCCCTAAGCCACTCCATAATGAAATTATGAAATAATTAATTAAATTATGCAATTTTAAATAGGAGAAAAATAAGTATATATTGTTTGAAACATTGACAGTTGGGGCTCCATTGTTTCCCCAGCATGTCCTAGCTACCTGTCTTACTTCTTATGTTGTGGAACCCGAATTCATGTGCCCAGCACACAGTGAGGCCAAACGAACTGCAGCATTGGAGTTTGGAGCAGAGAAAGGTTTATTGCAAGGGCCACGCAGGGATAACAGGTGGCTCATGCTCAAAAGACCCGAACTCCCCCATGGATTTCAGGGAAGAAGTTTCTATGGACAAAATTTAGCGGGGAAGGCGGCAGCATATGTAAACCCTCCTCTGATTGGTTGGTGGTGTGGTAACAGGGTGGGGTTCCAGGAATCTCAGTCGTCACCCTTCTGGTTTCAACCAGTCTGGGGTCCACATGCTTGTGCTCAGCCTGATGTTACCATCCTCCATCTGGGTGGGGACCTTAGTTCCTGCAGAAGAACTTACAGATGTGTGTCAGATTGTTATACACATCCCCCTGAAGAGGAACCAGGCAGGACCAGACCCCATTGCTGCACTGTTATTTATTTCTGCATTCTCTCGCTCTCCTAATTAGTAACTGTTTGAATTTGCCCTTTGGAACTCAGGGAAGGTCTAGGAGGCCAAAAGCCTTTTTCCTTCAAACAAGAAATGGGAGACACAGAAAGGCTTTTGTACCCAGCAGGGCCCAGCAGGGTCTTGCTTGGTTTCACTTTCACCTGATAAGCCACTCACAAAATATTCGGTGTGTGATATGTCAACTCTGGTCTCTGGTGATTCAAAGGTCTTATATCCCAATGCTTCTTCCAGGAGCACAGCAATAGTTCCCTTGGGATGGAAGTTAAGACAGCCTAATGGTTATATTGGGCTCCATATAAGACTGAATCAGTATGCACAGAAAAGGTTCAGTGTAATGGCTGAGGAGCTTAATCCTAAAGCTGTGGGGAAATAGGATTGGCTTTGTCCAGTGGAGATAGAGAGGCCTACGCCTTGAACTTAAAAATTATCTGGAGATTCTCTTATTACTTTCATGTTGTGTAGCAAGTAAATGTAAGATGGCATCAACCTAATAAAATCAAGACCACAAAAGATTCAGATCCTTCATTTTGGAGGTTTGGGTCACTTCACCAGCTCAAGAACTATGATGAGTTTTAGGTACTGTCTGAAGGCAAAGGGCACATGAGAAGAACATTAGATGTGTAATTTGTAAATATCAACTGTTCACTTGCTTCTAATTACCAAACTGAAGACCTTGGCAGTTATGGACTTTGGCTTCCTTGCTTTTTGGTATTTGTTTGTAGACGTTAATAATTTTTCTGCTTACCATTTTTCCTACTACTTTATATAAGGAGTGTTGGTCATGATTAATTGTACAATGTATTTTTAGGTCACAGAATATTCAGGTGTCTGAATAAGAGAGGAATTAGCATCACCCAGAAATGCGTTTAGTGACTGACGTGCACCTGTAATTATCCTCTTTGTGCAGAAGTGTTAGTACACCTTCATTTGCATGAGAAATAGTTCCATCATGCTGGACAAAGCCAAATTATCACTGCTGTTACTTTATGGAAGTTTAAATATGGGTAGTAGCATGAATAAGATTGCTTAGTAGCCAAAGATGTGGAGTTTGCTGTTGATTTACCTATTGGCTTTTAATACATATTTCCCCTTATACCCTCACCTCTCTACTTTTAAGGACAGTATAATATGACTGTATTGGACAGTACTGGATATATAATGGACAGTCTTATATACTATAAATACTGCCTCTTAGATTTCTACTCAGATGTGAAGTGGCAGTTCTAAAAGCATAAACTGCAGCAGACTCAGTCATTAGTGTATTTATTCAACTTTATGTAACATAGAGAGGCCCGCATACTGCAAAAAAAAAAAAAAAAGCAACATTTCTGACAGATTTTTTCTCGTGACATTTATTTTATAACTGGAAGTATGTACCTCTTAACCATCTTCACCCATTTCCCGACCTCCCAACACCCCTCTCATCTGGTAATCACCAATCTATTCTCTGTATCTGAGTTTTGTTTTGTTTTATTTTGTTTGTTTTTTATGCTTTTTAGATTCCACATATAAGTGAAACCATGTGATATTTGACTTCCTCTGTCTGACTTATCTCACTTAGCATAATATCCTGAAGGTTCATCCACGTAGTTACAAATGACAAGATTTCATTCTTTGTTATGGCTGAGTAGTGTTCATATATTTATATGTATATATGTGTGTGTGTGTGTCTACATATATAGGTGTGTGTGATTTCTATATATTACATCTTCTTTATCCATTCATCCATCAGTGGACGCTTAGGTTGTTTCCATACCTTGGCTATTGTAAATAATGCTGCAATGAACATTGGGTGTATACATGACTTTGAATTAGTGTTTTATTCTCTTTACCCAGAGGTAGAATTCCTGGATAGTATGGTAGGTAGTTCTATTTTTTTAATTTTTTGAGGAACCTTCATACTGTTTTCCATAATGGCAGTACCAATTTACATTCCCACCAACAGTGATCAAAAGGATTCCCTTTTCTCCACATCCTTGCCCACACTTATTTGTTGTTTTTTTTGATGATAACCATTCTAACAGGAGTGAGATAATATCTCATTGTGGTTTTGATTTGCATTTACCTGATGATTAGTGATGTTGAACATCTTTTCATGTGCCTGTTGACCAAGTATATGTCTTCTTCAGAAAAAAAATGTTTATTCAGATCCTCTGCCGATTTTTTAATCTAATTTTTATTTTGTTATTGAGTTTTATGAGTTCTTTATATATTTTGGATATTAACCCTCTTATTGAATATATGATTTGCAAATATTTTCTCCCATTAACTACATTGCCTTTTAGTTTTGTTGATAGTTTCCTTTGCTGTGCAGATGCTTTTTAGTTTGATTTAGTCCCACTTGTTTATTTTTGCTTTTGTTCCCTTTGCTTTTGGAGTCATATCCAAAATTTTACTGCCAAGACCAATGTCAAGGAGTTTACTACCTATATTTTCTTGTGTGCATACATGTGTATGATGATGATGAAGACCTATTCCAAATAGTCAAATAGCACCCCCTTTGGGGTAAGAAAAATAGCACTGAATGTTATCATCTATGTATTTTTTAACATTATAGAAAAATTCCTTTATTGATTACTTATGTAGTAAGCTTAATTAATTTATTTTTGTTTTTAATCATATTTTCAAACTCTGTACATTTAGCATGTGTAATATTTTGAAAGATGTTTTAAAATTATGGTAATTCCAAGTCAGTTCTGGCTTCAGATTTCTGAAAGGAAAATAAAATGTGAAACCAGTGTGTTATCTCTTTTCTTTTCCTCATTAATTTTTTTTTCATAAGTCTTAGATCAGGGAATTTGAATTATGCACAAGAGACCTTCCTCTTTGACCTGGAAGGTGTTGAGAAAAGGGAGAAGAAGGGGATTGGGCATCTAAGTCTGTTTCAACCAGCTTAGTTCCATTTTTATATTTTTCACATACTGTTTTAAATAAAACTTACATTTGAATGAAAGGTCCCAGGTTGAAAGAAAAAAAAAAAGAAAGACAGTGGGAAGGGAGAGGAGAGAAATAGAAAGAGAGAAATCATTTCTGTTGAGTAAATTTATAAATGAAGAGATTTAATTCTCATTGTTCAGATAATTGAAGAGTTAATATTATTAGAATCTGTAAGACTGGGATTTCATGAATATTACTGGTTATAGAAAAGATTTGGACACAGTTTTTGATTTAAGTTATTGTAACTGGGTTAATCTTTCAAGTCACTGATGATGTAATTTTATAGCTGATTTCTGTATTTGAAGAAAGCAGAATACAAATAATATTAAATTCCAAAATATTAAATTCCAAACTACTTGTCTGAATACAGACAAGTAGTTTGGAATTTGTTCTAAAGAATACTGAAAATGAAACTCCTTACAATATTTTTCCTAAATAAAATGGTGGTACAATATTTGTTAATCTAGAGTCCTATTGCATGTTGAGCCCATGCCCTTTATTTTTCACATGGAACTAAGGTAACAGTAATTCACCTTATTGTATAAAAAATTGATATGAACTCAGAGTACCATTTTAGACATGAGTTGATTCTGGGCATATATGAAGTAAAAATAAGGATTTCAGTTTGCTCCCCTCTAGTAAATACCCTGCTATATTATATCACATTTCCATTGTATGCTGAGGTAAGGAAGTGCCATTAGAAATAAAAAAAAAATATCACAGGACTTAGAAGTCTTCTGAATCTAAATGGTATAAGGAAAGTTCATAAGTTCCATACATGGCAAATGATAAGATGCTTATGAATTACAGACTCGGTACACAAGAATGCAGTTTGATCAAACCCGTATGATAACAGAAAGACACTTTTAGATATTTTCCCTGAAGGCAGATGAGGTTTATAGAATGGAGGGCACTCAGGAAAATTGCAGTCACTATGAAAAACTCCTCATTTACTTTATATCAGTTTTGGATTTATTTTAAAGGCTTCCTTATATCCTTAAAATCTAAGAAAACTTTCCCATAAAGGGACTGCAAAATCAAATAATGTCACCTATTTTAATTTAACTTAGTTATGAATATATAGGGAAATTATGTAATCAATGGATGACTTTTTTTAAAAACCTGACGCACTGAGAAGAATATAAAACTTCCCCCATACACCTCCTCTTCTATTCACTAATGAAATAACTACCTATTTTTAAGGTAACATAACCCACCAATTATTCTTGACAAATTGTTTATACAGAACACCTGAACACCTGTGTTAAGACATTCAGTAGCAAATCATTTTTCAAAGGTTAGGATTTTTAAAAATCCAAGTAAATACACCTTTCTTTAAAAGAGTACCCTTTAATTGCAGGGCTTTTTTTCCCTTAAAGTTTTGAAATAGTTTTGTGGCAAACCACTGTCGTCTCCACACCCCCCGACTCCCCTGAGTAATTTCTATGTTCATTGCCAACATTATAACCATTTTTTTTTTTTGAGGCTAAAGTACCCATATTTAAACGGCAGTAAACAACGGTCTTGCTAAAGTTGCTTCTGCAATCAAGGCTGAAGGAAAATTATTAGGTTTTCCGTGTTTTTGTTCTGCGATCTTCCTGGCATAAAACTAGTGTACCTCTTGTCATTCTCAAACTTAAAAACAGCTGTTTATAAATAGATGATTTTAAAAGAAAAAAATGACCACATGAGTATCAATCATGGCAAACAAGTTGGGAGTATGATCAAAACTAATTTACTCCACAGAAGTGTTGAAAAAAATATCACTTCCCCATTTCAGATGCTTGTTAGTTTTTTTTTTCAAATCATTTAAAATACTAGTAAGTATCAGTAGTATTTTATAAAATCGAGCACACAGGAGAATGAAAGCATATTTCTAACGAAGCATTTTAGAGAAGTTCACGTCTACAACCGTTCTTTAATCTGCCTTTTATTTATAAAATAATGGTGATACAATATCTTTAATGTGATCGGCCAATAACTCACATGAAAATCCTTTAATTGTTAAAAATTCAGGTCCTTAGAGCTGAGCCCAGATCTACATAAACAGAATTTCCAGAGTAGAGACGCTTTATTTTTATTTTTAACAGGCAGCCCACGTGATTCTTAGACACAATGAAGCTTTAAAAATCTTTAGTTTTTGGGTTTTCAATGAAAACCCCAAAATTTTCCAAAGTTCTGAAGATTAGGAATTGACAGTGGTGATGACAAATTAAGTTATATTAAAATATATTTTATATGATTTCTAAAAACTCCTCCCACTAACTACTTCTCTTTTTCTACCAGCTACTGAGGATTTAGGATCTAGTGTAATGGAAGTTTTCAGGGGAGATGAAACCAAAGGGTTGAGAATTATCAAACTGCCAAAACTAATAGTCACTACATTAAGGAAGAAACTGTAATCAAAGAATTAAAATAGTAGGTATAGAGACATTGGGAATCAATGGGCACACTTTGAAATACCACCAAATGCTGCTTTACTTTTGAATTGACTACTTATTTATATCTTTATATTTCACAGATATCAGTCAGTTACATTGACTTTTTTTCTTTTGGAAAAATTAACATATTTGTTTTTATTATTTTAACATTCTATAATTAGAACTGAGCAAAAAATAGTTAATACAAACCATTGGTAATGCTATAACCTGGCTACTACCAATTTTTGACATACTGATTCATAGACTTAGAGTTTTTTTAATGTGTGACATTGTTTTAATGTGTCCATTATTCAAATGTGTGTATAGTATGTATTATATAGTTAAATAAATATATATATTTAAAATTGCAAAATGTATTTTAAATCCTGTTATTTTATGTTATATACTGTGAGTATATCTATATGGAAATATAATTCTAAAATATCATGTTTATAAACATATCTCTACACTGTATTCAAATGACAGCAAAGTATCTATTATTCTCTTTAGTAGATGTGCCATAATTAACTGTACCTATCACCACATCATTGATTGTTAAAGTGTTTCATATTTTTGCTATGCTAAGCAATGTTGCATGGAGCAACAGTGGAGTCTAATGTTCCCGTGAGGAATGCAGATACAAATTATTTTACTGCCTTCTGTTAAATTTTTCTCTTTACAACAATTCTACAAAATTTGGATTTGTTATTCCTAGCAAATTAAAAAATAATAGAAAAAGCAAGATTATGCTACATCAAAGTATATATTTTGCAATACAAAAAATGCTAAATATGATTAATAGTAGTTCTGGATTAAATTTTCAATGATGGCATCATATATGGAGTCTAAAAATACAAAAGCTCAAAGACTTTAGATGGAAGTAAAGATGACTAACGTGAAACTGGGTTAGAGTCAAAACACAACTCTGATGATGAAGACCAAAGTGCAAATTAAATTATTTCATGAATTTGACAGATTAAGCAAGATTTCCACATACGCATATATACATATATGAACATGCATGTGTATGTGTGATTTTAAGCTTGTATTTGTATCTCAATTGCTGTATTCAATATACAAAAAGATTTTTGATTGATTAGGTTTCTTTAGTTATTGGCTAAATTATTATTTTAATAGTTCTCTTTGGGACAGTGAGGGATTTTTTTTTTTTTGAGGGATTTTATATACACACTTGTTTTATACTGAAGCATAAATTTTTTGTTATCTTAAATAACTTGTTTTGTATTTCCCAAAGTTTTCAAGATATTTATGTAGTGCATCAATAATAACTTCCTGATTTTCCTACATGTTTAATTTTTGCATATGTTTTATGGGGAAAAAATATTGTCTTTAAAGCAGTAGTTCCAATGCCCCTCTTTCTGGTATAGCTTTAATAAACAAAAGTGACTTTGAAGTGAGAGGTGTAAGTTGGGGTGTCATGATTGTAGTAATTACTAAGACCATCTGTCAAGGCAGGTTTCCAAGAGTGTAGAGCACAGTCCTTCAGCCTCAGGACTGGAGGGAACTAAGTATGTGGTGTTAACTGAATTGTGAGAATAAAACAGACTCTCATTCCTTTTTCTTTCCTTTCACACTAGCTTCAGGTCAAATTGCTTTCTTTTTTTTTTCTCTAAGCAATAAAATGTGCTAAAGAGTTGATTCAACCAACTGTCTCTAATCTTTTCTATTTTAATTAATCATTATATTACTTATATTTTTAATATGTAAATATTGTTTCATTTAAGTTTTTTTGCTTCTAATTTTTTCAAATGTACCTAAAACTTACATTAATTTAACATTGTGATCATTTTCAACCCTATCATAAATAGCCAATACATTGTGTATAGACAGATAAATGTACCAAAGAACATTTCATTTCAGAAATGGTGAAAATTTAGAACAGTCACCTTAGAAGGATCCTTTAGAAAAAAGAGGAGTTAATTATCTAACTAATTTATTGATCATTAGAAATCTACATTTAGGTTATGTTTTGTTTGTCTGTCTGTTTGGTGTTTCTAATGCAAAATGTAATGGAGCTGTTTTCTTGTCAGATTTTGAAGAATGGTTAACTAGACACCAATGAGTTTGTTTTTCTTTCTTAAAACTTACATGTCCTTTTCTAACATCTGACACCCTATTTAATTTTTGTAAACTCATATGTATAATCCTCTGTTTATCTCAACAGTGTCTAGCATCCCATCAATTCTATGCAAAATAATGTATTAGAAATTTAAAAGTAATAAGAAGAAGCGAATCTGAAAGTATAATAGAGATTCAATATTGTTTCTATATAAAACTTATTAAGATAAGTTTATAACAATGGATATATATTGTAGAAAACAAATTAACAAAATAGACATTGATGTTTACTAAGAAATGACAAATTCCAAATGATTTTATACTTATTTGAATGATTATTTTGGTAGCACATAATTATTATCTTGCTTTTCTCTTTCTGTATTTTAACTTCATTGTTTGATTTGTTTCTGTGAGGGAATGCTTGTTCCATTTGGATATAATCAAGTCAGGATCAAAGAACTATAAATATTTATACTTTGAAAATACTTCATTTTGTATTTATATACCTTATAGGTCTGCTATGGAGATGAAATAAGTTAATGCATTTAAAGTATTTTAAACTGTGTCTGGCAAATAATAAGTGCCCGATAAGTCCTCGCTGATGATGAAGAGGAGGATGATATTGATCTAAGCCAGATATATCAAATGCATTGTCTAAACAATTCAGCTACTTGGTTGCAGAGCAAGAACTAACACAAAATTATCTGATTCTCAGTTCAGTGATTTTTCCACTATGTCACTCATTTACTGCAACTCTGTAAAATAGATTTGAAGTCTCATCTTATAGATGAGGACATTAAGGCACAGAGAGTATAAATGACATGTTCAGGGTCTTTGTCGTCTGTGTAACTGTGTTTTTGGGTTCACTGAATTTCCAGCAGAAACTTACTCATCAAAAATATAAAATATAGGGCTTCCCTGGTGGCGCAGTGGTTGAGAGTCCGCCTGCC
>NW_020172633.1:2443617-2537602 GCF_003031525.2 Neophocaena asiaeorientalis asiaeorientalis | reverse complement strand
ACACACACACAAATAATAATAATAAATAAATAAATAAATAAATAAATATATATATATAACTCACTTATTAAAATATATATATAGCCAGTCACCAATTTCTTTCTTTTTGGAGCTCAAATATTTAAAGTTATCCTACTAATTATGTTTAGCTATAAAATAAGACTTGTCCAGGTTTAGCAAACATTTCATATCTTCCTCCGACCCAGGTGTGTGTACTTATTTCACAGTAAGCCTATATAAAATTTCAACGTAGTATTTCTGGGAATACTATTAATGGATCAGAACCGATACGTAGACTGAAATTCTCTTTCCGCGCCTACTCTCTCTATTCTTCCCAATGGCAAAATTCTGGTGTCAACCCCATTGGAGAGGTGCATATAAAATTTATGAACAACTCCTAACAGTATCTTCAAAAGTCCCCCTTGGCAAGGCAATCCTTACAAAACCTACAGTCGTTAGAAGCAGCTCCTGGTTTTAGATGTTAACTGCTGCTAATGATGACTCTTCTGGGTCTTTCTCTCAATGAGATCATTCTAGGTCTTAGAACATCTCCCAGCTCCCAGGGTTTATTTCCAAGCGTGACATGGGGAGGGAAGATGAGAACAGAATACCTCGTAATATCTCTGCGACTGAGGCTTTGTCTCAGTTTCGTGGTATGTGGTGTACTAAATTTAGCATAGTGCCGTTCACAAGTAACTAGTTACCAATTTCAAGCCTAAATGTGTGCATGACATACTTTTTAAAAATATAGTGGACTCTATTTCACGGTCATGCACATTTGGATTTGCTCCCTTGAATGGATAAGAAATAGATGATATTAAAGCAGGAGTTCACAGAATCGCACACAATCCTATGTATACCTAGACCTGTCTATATCACCCACCACATCTGGTGAAACAGAACCTGAGAGTCACTGCTTTCAGGCAAGTTATGGTTTTATGAAACTCTTTTTGTGGATTAAGGCCTTTTCTGTTTGCTTAGTTTTGTGTTTAGGAAGATTATTGTTAGTTATTTTTCATTTTAAAGTTTTCATCTATTTATTTTAATAATTGTTGCAGGATAACATTAGTCATTTTAAAGCTTAAGCAGTTTAGCAATGAATTTTTCTTTACTCTTGGGAAAAAACAAAAGTAATAAATTATAATTGTTAAATATTATTATTAAGTAGTAGCTACTGTTTTTAAGTCCTTCAGAAATTTGTGTGTATGTTTATCAAAAACAAGCCTTAAACTAATTCAATACATGAAATATGGAATCTTTGCAAAGATTATATAAGAAATTATACCAGGGTGATGTTTAATGTTGCTTAAATGAGGTCATGGAATTATGATTGACATCATCACTGCCAATCACATTGTCCACAGAGCACTTATAAAGAGGCACAGAATGCTTCTCTCTTTGAAGCTATATACCTGGTTGTGGGAAAAGCCATCTGGCCCTCTTATCATAAATATGAGGCATCCAGTTATGTTTAGATATATGAAAAAGGAATTGAACTACAGGCATAAGGCTAAAATCAGTTTGGTAAAATCCAAATATCATGTAATGTTTATCTTTGTAGAAAATAAAGAAGTAGAATAATTATTTGTTTGATCTGTAGGTGCTGGCATCTGGAAATTTGTCTTATTGACATTGTATTTTAAGTGAATTAGATATTAAACTTTACTGTGATTGTGGCAGTTGCCTAATATATGAATATTATCAAAGCACTCTGTTTCTTTAGGGTGCAATCCTTATGTTATAAGGCACTTGCCCACTCCCATGTTTGAAGATAAGGCTCAGTCTATTGTCTTTTATAGATTCTTCACTGTTCACTAAGACACCCTTCCTGAGAGCTGTGGTGAAGAATCATCAATCCCTGAGTGGTAGTCAAAATAAAATAACTACAGAGCATATAGTAAGGAAAAAAACATACATTAGTACTCAGATACCCATTCCTTTCATTTCATATAGAGGTTTTTATGCAAATCAATATTAGTAAATCTCCTTATTATTGGTTATTGGTGATTAATTTGGATAAATTTTACTTATAAGCATTATTATCATCAAACATTTGTTTCTTATGTTTAAATACATTCCACAGATCTTGAGAAGTTTGAACAGCAAAACATTTTATAAGCAAAAGATACAAGAAGATATATGTGTTCTAGTTTGGAGAAAATACATTCATTTTTGAATTTTTCTCAATTTATGCATTCCAAAAAGCAAAGAGTGTATACATTTATTCAGACAACTACTACAGAGCAAAGTATATATTGTATATATTCTGATCTCAACACTGGTCCAAGAAACAGAACTTATATTAAAGACAATTTACTGAATAGTGGAAACAGGCTGTATTTATTTAATTGAAATCTGGTTTTCTGGGGAAAAAATCTGCTTTCCAGCATGGTTTGCCTTATCTCTTGCAGTTCCTTTACATAATCATCTGCCGATTTAAAAACTGCATAACATGGAATTAATTATGGAAATTTTAACAGCTGATTATAAGGAGACAAAAAACAAGATTATTTTCTAGTAAGATTTTTTTATAAGATGGAGATTCCTAATTGTTGGAGAGCTGTCACCATTGGGATTTATTCGAATAGCTCACCAGCCCAAACCAAAAAGCGAAAAAGCATCTGCAAATTAACAAATACACACATACACACACATGCATTCACACACTCACACATATTTGTGATTGATTATTCCAAACTATTCAAGAACGCTATTTCTCAAAACAACTTCACATTAAAATTAGCAAATGGAACTTTTATAGTAAATCGGTATATGAAGTCTACCCATAACAACTGAATCAGATTATCTAAGAGTGGATTCCAGGAATCAGTATTTATTCAAAGCACTCCAGGTGATTCTACTGTAACACTTCGTTCCACTGGCCATCAGTATCCACACTACCTGGGATTTATTTATTTATATTACATTTGTATATAGATAGATGTAGATAGATATGAATATATATATAATATTTAAAACCTGTGTATATGTTAATATGTATTTAAAACATATATATATAATAATAAATCATCAAAACATGCATTATTACTGTTTCAATGCTGTCCTTTAAGAAACCATCTGCCTTTTTATTTCTTCACACACATTCCCTAAGCTCTCTCACTACCTTTATTTCAGTGTTCAATAAATAGCTTATTTTTACATGGATAATATACGTATAGTTCTTTTTTGTGAATCTATATGAAGAGACTTGTTTATTCTCAAAAGTTTTTTGGTTTTGTTTTCTGTACAGTAAAATAATGCAGACATTTCCATATATTAAATTTCTTTATTACTCCTTTGATCAATAGTATTATTATTAATTCATCCGATAGGAAAGATCACTGATAGGAAACGTCAGTTTAAACTTAAATAAAGGTTGCTTTACAGTTAAGTAAAGGTTTTCTTTACCACTAAGGTTTTTCAGTAAAATTAAATAATAATTGATGATAAAACATCAAAAAATAATGCATTCCTATCATAGGACACTTGTCTAGCCCATCATTTAACAAATATGCTACACTAAATACCTCATGTAAGAAGGAAATTAGCAGATAACACCAAGGAATATAAAGAAATTTTAAATTCGATATCTACTTGTGTGAAATTTTTGTTGCACAGATGACAATATTTTAGAATTTTACTTTTGCAAGATTATTCTGTTTAAAATTTCTTCAAGACATATTTTGATTTATATTGTAGTGTCATGAAAGCAATTGATTGTCCTGTCATCAGAACTGTTGTAGCTCAAAATTCTGCTGCTGTGTGTATGGGTGTTTGTGTGTATGTGTGTGTATTTCCTGAATCAGCAAATCTTTTTAAGTTTATAAAGTTTATCCCAGAACAAATATCTTAGGACAATGTTTGATATTTTGGGGTACTTGCCACCGAATAACCTTACCACCTGTTAAGATTAAGGACAAAAGAGAAGTTAAGAGGAAGGAAAACTTTACAGAGATGGAAGAATGATGCAAATAACAAGGAATAAACACATACTTAAGGAAAGCACTGGACCTTCAAACCACTGCTAGATGACAGGCACTCAGAGGCTGAGGACAAAAGTTTATTTACTAGTCTGATTATGCTTTTCCCCCCGCCAAAACAAGACTGTGACAGTTATCTAATGTCTACAATTGTAGCTAACTTTTGATAGGGTTTAGAAGCTTTTTCTCTTTTTACAGTAACCAGAGACAAATCTCCTCACTGCTCTCCTGTAACCGTTAGTATGACAAGGCTTTCACATTTTCAATTAAGGAGGCAGCCATTGATATGGATAAGAAATTATTTTATTAGAGTGCAATTAGAGAAAGTCCCTAATTTATGATAGTTTGGCTTATGATTTTTACAGTGGTACAGAAGCAATACCATTCAGTAGAAACCGTTTTGAATTTTGAATTTTGATCTCTTCCCAGGCTAGCAATATGTGGTAAGATATTCCCTGGTAATGCTGGGCTGGGCGGCAGCTACAGCTCCCAGTCAGCCACGAGATCACAAGGGTAAACAACCCATATGGTTACAGCCATTCTGTACACAGACAACTATACTGTTTTTCACTTTCAGTACAGTACTCAATAAAGTACATGAGATATTCAACACTTTATTGTAAAATAAGTTTTGTGTCAGTTGATTTTGTTCAGCTGTAGGCTAATGTGAGTGTTCTGAGCACGTTGAAAGTAGGCTGGGCTAATCTGTGATTTTCAGTAGGTTCCCAATCAATGAGAACACTAGAGCCTTTCTTTGTAGTATGTTAAGTCCTGAAAACCCTTCTAACCTGAAATTAAAATTAAATTAATTTGCTCAGCAACTTCATGATACTTACTCTTGCCTCCCTTTCCATATTGAATAAGTAGTTTATTTTAGCAATTCTTATGTTACCGACAGTTTTGAGTTCTCTCTTAAGTGGATTCTATTCTCCATTTCTACTTTAGTCATCTTATAGCTTTCATTGCTAGTTTGTCATTTCTAGTTTCCTATCCCCTTGTCTTTTTTCCCCAACTTCACTATTTAATTACGTGTTTTAAACTAGAAAA
This sequence comes from Neophocaena asiaeorientalis asiaeorientalis, assembly GCF_003031525.2. NCBI lineage: Eukaryota > Metazoa > Chordata > Mammalia > Artiodactyla > Phocoenidae > Neophocaena > Neophocaena asiaeorientalis. The sequence goes on along the minus strand of NW_020172633.1, from coordinate 2,532,575 downwards.
TAGTTCAACTGTATTATTAGTTCACGCTAGACTCAAGCAGAAGTATTTTTAGAATAAGCCTACCTCTTTTTTCTTTTTTAACACTAAATGATCGTTAGGTCATCAGTTTGAAACACACATTAATATACAAATATAAGGTTTGTTTTAGTGTCACCCAGGAAACTTATATTATCATAATGCTCTCAACATTTATTATAACAATAACACTCTTCAAGTTCTTATATGCCACTACTAGACGGCATGGCCAATAGAGTTGTCCCCACCATTTTCTTACTGATGATGAACTTTTAACCATTATTATTCTTGCTTTTTTTTTTATTTATTTATTTTTTTTATTCTTGCTTTAATGTTTCCTTTGTCTTGTGTCATCAGATTCAAATTATATCTACTTTGATGGAAAACATATTCACTGGTGATTATTTGTTTTTAAAAATTTATTTATTATTTAACTTCAAGCTTCTAATAATATCTGAGGCATTTTCTAAAATCTGCACTATCATTTTCATTCAAGGAAAGCAAACATTAATGGAGCAGCTACTATGTTCAAGAGAACATGTCTTCAGAATTCACAATCAAAAGAGGAAAAATTGCACAAAATATAATATGAATTAAAAGGTTAAATTCATGATATAAGCAGGCTGGGAATGCACTGCAGAAAATGCGAAAGTAACCCTAGATATGATGTGATGAGAATGGCACTTTGCCTCTGTGATATTCCTACCCCCCATCCCACATAAAAAACAACCCCTATACAATCATGATTAAAACATCAGACAAGCCCCAAGTGAGTTATATTCTGAAAAAAACAAAAAACTTGACCAGGACTTCTCAACAATGTCAAGATGATCAACACAAGGACGGTTTGTGCAGTTGTCACAGCCAATGCAACACAGCAGTGGCAGAGAAAAAAAAAATTCTAAAAAGAAATAATTCTTAAGTTGTGTGTTTTTAAAGAAAAATAAAAGTTATGCAGGCAGACAAATAGGAAGTGGGAAAAACGGTATTTCAGGCCAAGGCAAAAGAATTAGCAATGTTCTAGACATATGGGAGAACGCAGCATGTTCATGGGATTTAAAATAGTTCCCCATGGCTAAAGAAAATATGCCTGGATATATATGGTAAAATATAATGCTGGCAAATTACACTGGGACCAGGTGATAGAAAGCTTCTGTGTCAGGCTATGAGATTTCAGTTATTCTTGAGCACCATGGAGAAATTTCACTTGGAAACACCAGGGAACCCACATGCAGAGATTTTATTTATTTCTATGAAGAATGCATTGTGTATGTGGAAGAGATTAAAGACAGTCCAAGAGGGAGGTTATTGATATAATTCGGGAAAAAGAAACTATAACCTCAAATTTGGCAGTGGCATGAGGTAGATGGGAGAATGTAGAACAGGCAGATATTTGGTAGAATAGGTGACTTTTTTTGTTTCAGCACTCAGTTGTGAAAGTAAAGAAGAGAGAATGATCTTGGCCATTTTTCAGGCTTAAATGACTGGGTTGGGGAAGATCTTTTAATTGAAATATGGAATGGAGGAGGAACTGAAAGTTTGGGAATAATAATCCAATGTCTTCTATTTAGGATGTAGGATGACACCACCAAAATAGTGAGGGCTTTGAAGGTAGACATACATGACTTCTGGTTCTTATTTAACTCTGAGATCTCAGGCACGTTAATTGTCTCCACACTTCACTTATTTCACTTGCAAAATGGAAAAGCTATCACTACTGAGTATCAGGAAACTTGGAAATAATTTATACTTGATGTCAACCCAGTGTTTTCCATATCATAAGCAAGTAATTAAATAGTAACAAATATAGACATATCAGTAGGACACATATAGGTGACTCAAAGCTTAAGAGAATAGATTGACTATGAAAATTACCAGCTTGAGTCATTAAAATACAGATAATTGAAGCCATGGATGTAAATGTAACCCCAGAAGATATACTATCTCTTCAGACAATTTTGTACAAAGTGTTTTCAGTAAACTTTAGGTAAATTCTTCCTTTAATCCTATCATATCTCAACTCAAGTTTTATTGCTCTCTTTTCAGTACAGTTGCTTCTGTGTAGATGACAGATGAAGGGAATTTGGGACCTTCAAGTGAGGTTTAAGGTGAACCAATCTCACCATAAGCCTATCTGGTTGACATCCCCACCATTCCACCATCATTCAGCCAAAATGACTCTCGTAAGCAGCTTGTAGCTTAATCCAATAAAAAATATTTTTCAGTCTTTTACTTACTTGAATTCTTAATAACAAGTTGCTACTATTAACTAGTTCGCCTTTATAACATTCTTTTATCTTTCCTTCTGGAACAACAAGACATTCTGGTTTTCCATTATCCACTCTTACCTCTCCTCCTCAGGTTTCTTGGATCAATCCAGGCATTAAATTGTAGCATTACTAAGGTTTATTCCTAAACTCTCTACATAACTTGTGTGTAGGAGTTTCAAATTCATATCTCCTGTAGAAACTATCTATTTAACATCTCCATTTAGCTAATCCAGTCACACAAGAAATCTGGTAAGACAATTCAATTCCTATTTTTGGCCCAAAGTAGAAAACACAAGTTACATTTACTTTAATATCCATATTGTGTATACCAACAAGTCCTGCTGATCTTTACTCCCTATGTGCAAAATCCATGTACCTCTTTCTATATCCACTGCATTCTCCTTAGTTTAGAAAAATGCCTGAAATATTTAAATAACTTAAAAATAGCAAGTTCCCAGCTACCCTACACTCAGCCTCCCCTATTATTAAAGTATTACGTTAGCATTACGTTATATTTGTCACAGTCAATGGACCAATATTGACACATTATAATTAACCAAAGTCTATACTTTATTTAGATTTCCTTATTTTTTTCCAAATGTCCTTTTTCTCTCTCAAGATACTGTATTATAATTATAAGTCTCCTTAGGCTCCTCTTGACTGTGAAAGTTGCTCAGATTTTCCTTGCTTTTAATGACCTTGACAGATTTGAGGAGTAGAATATCCCTCAGTCACAATTTGATGTTTTGATTATGATTATACAGGGATTGTGTGTGTGTGTGTGTCTGTGTTTTGGGAAGGAGGAGAATAGCTCAGAAGTCAAGTGCTATTCTCATCACATCACATCAAGGGCACATCCTGTCAACATAACTTATTGATGTTTATGTTGGCCTTGATCACCTGGCTGAGTTACTGTTTGCCAGATTTCTCCACTATAAAACTACTCTTCTTTTTTTCTCCATTTCTGTACTGTACTAATTGAAAGGAAGTCACTATATGTAACTCACACACAAAGAGTGGGGAGTAATTCTCCCCATTGTTGAGGGCAGTGTTTTTATATAAATTATTTGCAGTTCTTCTGCACAGGAAATTTGTCTCTCCGTTTCCATTTATTTGTTTATTAAATTGTTTATTTGAATTATTATGGACCACTGGATACTTATTTTATGCCTTGGCTTATAATCTAGTACTATTTTATTAATTTTGTTGCTTTAATAGCCCAGCTTTGGCCACTGGAGCTCTTTCTGTTGGCTCCTGTGCCCTTTTGACATAACTCAGTATTGTATTTTGTCTGAACACTTCCTTGGTTTCTGTCTTTTTTTTTTTTTTTTTTTTTTTTGCGGTACGGGGGCCTCTCACTGTTGTGGCCTCTCCCGTTGCGGAACACAGGCTCCGGACGCGCAGGCTCAGCGGCCATGGCACACGGTCCAGCCGCTCCGCAGCATGTGGGATCCTCCCAGACAGGGTCACGAACCCGTGTCCCCTGTATCGGCAGGCAGACTGTCAACCACTGCGCCACCAGGGAAGCCCAGTTTCTGTCTTTAAAAGATGCTCCAGGCCCTTGTATATGTCCTGTTCCAGTCCTAGAAATATCTATCCAAGTTACTCTGATTCCTTTTATTGGAGAATGGTATTAGAAATCAAAATCCGGATGCTAGGAATGTTTTTTCTACTGGTTGGATTATCATTGATTCCAGGCCCTGTCAGTGGACAGAACAAAGGAATATATGCCTACATATTAATCCATGTATACACACATATCTATAGAATATTTCTATGTGTACCATCTCTGTACTTACTAAGTTTAACATGAGTTTTAACAGATGTCTCCATCTCTAATCCATTATCACATGAGTAGTCTTACCTCTTCCCTTGCTTGTCTGTAGATTACCACTCCAACAGTAATTTAGCTTCTTTCACTTATCAATATGCATTTAAATTTATATATATCTTTGTATACCTTGATAACTCATTTTTTATAATGAATACTATTCTATTATATGGATTCACTAAATTTGTTTATTCATTTACCTATTAAAAGACATCTTAGTTGCTTCCTCCACTTTTCACCCTAAAGTTCAAGTATCTTTTCATTTAGTCATGACCACCCCTATATAAGCCCTACAGTGACTGAGAATAAATGTCTTTTGTTCTTAGGCTCCCAAATAATTATGGTAAACTCTTAGGGTCCCAAATAATTATGGTAAACTCTTTTGACTCCAGTGTCTATATGTCTCTGCTATTACAAGATCATCTGCTTCCTTCAAATAGTTATAATATGAATTATGTATCTTAACAATTCTTTCCAAAATTGATCCAAATTTAACTACAAAATGAAGCAACATTTCTGCTTACGTTTGTCAAAGCAAAACAAAAGCAAACGAATAAAACGAATACACACTGAGTCCAAATATGTTGTTCCTCCTTATAATGATGATATAACTGATTTTATTCTGATCTTATTTTGCTTCAAATGCTTAAACTCCCTAAAAGTGCATTTTTTATGAAAGGAAAATAATAACTGAGGTGGAGTTAAAGATAACTCTGTCCTCTGTAAAGTTTAACATGGTGTCAGGTTAATCCTAAAACAGAAGTGAAATAATGGAATGACAGCATGAAATTCATTTTCTTATGGCACCACCTCATTGTACATTCTTAGAAGATAAAAATAGTAGCTTTAACTGAACTATTCTCAAATTATATTTCCCCCAAAGATAAGATATACACTTTCAGACTGCTTATTATATTCTGTTTATTATATTCTATGATGTATAATTACATCAGTTTGACTAATGAAACTTCAGTTAAATTTAGGTAATGCTCTGGTCTTTATGACAAAAGGAAATTTAAGTAACAAATCCTTACTCTTGCTTCTTTTGAAAATCTAAACCTAGGGAAACCAAAAAGAATAATTGGGATATTATTTTTATTATCATATTTTAATCAAATACTTCTAAGTAAATAGTGTCTTTAATATACTATTTTACAATATTTTTAAGTATTGAAGAAAATAAGTCAATTTCCTCATGGAGAATTCACTGTACATATTCATGTCAAATCATAATATCCTATAAGGCTTCCATCCTATAAAATACTTGTAATTTTCCTAGAGAATAGATTTTTTTTCTAGAACTCTCTGACTAGCATAGATACTAAAATCAGATGGCAAGAGCCTGAGGATTTCATGAACAATCAAGGATAAAATTATGCTAATACTAATTCTGGGTCATTATTATAAATTACCATTTCCACAAAGTGTATTAAAGTGACTCTGTGGGTGCTTTATATAATAAGAATTCATAAATGATTCTGAACATACATGCACTAGTCACTAATATGTCAAATGCCTATCTTAGTAGAATTAATAATAACAGAAATTATTTGATATAAACCTAGTAGAACAGTCTAGAGGAAAGAAAACATTTCTATATGGGAAATCTAATGAACATGATTTGGTCTTTTAAAAATATCTTGTTAAATTTCTCATAAACAAAAATTCTAAGACTGCCTTATAGACAAATCACTTAGGGACAGACAAGAAAAGTTTAGATCAATACTCATTTAACAGAAAAAGATTACTACTAGTGTCATGATTTAGTTGAGAGAAAAAATATATATAGTTAAATTTCTAATTTATAGAGAGTAATAATTTTAGGTGTATAATAGAAATATGGAAATAATTTCAAGAATATCTGAAAATTCCAAAGTTTCAAATGTAGAGGGTAATATTGGGGGAAAATATATGTAAAGCATTAGGAATTCAATGCAGTGTAGCTCTTGGCTTTATCTTGCATTCTTTATAATTCATATGGCCATTTACTATATCACACTTGTTAGAGAACATATGCTAAATGAAAAAGGTTAGAAAAGTCAGAAATTACTCTTATTTGGTAAATGAACCTGAAGATAGGATATTTAGTTTAATAGTAACAAAAACTTTTTTTTTCAAAATGCTATTTAAGAGTCAGACAATATAGTATAGAGGTCAGACATGAAATCAAGAACGGTAAATCAGCAAACACAAGCTGATCCGACCACTATATAATCTTAAATAAAGATAGAAAATTATAGCTGTCTGCCTCTTGACTACTTTTATTACTTTTCTGTGGAAAGCTAAGGCAGAATCTTGTGAGAATCACTGGGCAGTTTGTTCAGGGAGGCAAGTGTGGAGTGACTGAGTGAAGATAGATTATCCTATCAGAAATGTTTCCTTACTATTGTATTCGGGCCAGTATATGTAGAATTACATAAGGATGTGTACCTAAAAATACGTGGTTCATTGTTTTGGGGAGTAAAAACTCTATAGCATAAAACAAATGGAAATTTTGAAGTATTGTTTTTTTCTTTAAAAATTAATCAAGATTGGGCTTCCCTGGTGGCGCAGTGGTTGGGAGTCCGCCTGCCGATGCAGGGGACACGGGTTCGTGCCCCGGTCCGGGAAGATCCCACATGCCGCGGAGCAGCTGGGCCCATGAGCCATGGCCACTGGGCCTGCGCATCAGGGGCCTGTGCTCCACAACGGGAGAGGCCACAACAGTGAGAGGCCCGCGTACTGCAAAAAAATAATAGTAATAATTAATCAAGATTTTTTAAAAATGTTTTACTATATTTCACTGTCTTACATATATTTCTGTTAAGAGTGAGAACTCATGAGTGGGGGATTAAGACTTTCATGAGAATCATCAAAAGTCATACACATCTGGAGTGTTGGTGGTGAGAGTGGTTGCAGTTTTCAGCTAAGTGCACTTCTTCCATGTCCCATAATTGTCAAAGAATTACTTCTTACCTGGAAGAGTCTTCTGAGAGCAAAGCTAAAAGAACACTGGCAAGAAATACTGAACATTAAACCATCGCTCTTTGGAAATATTCCAATGTAAACAATATTTTTTTTCAGTTATTCTCATCCTAGGTTATAATTAGTTAAAGGAAAACTTCACTGATTCTAATCTGTTCAGTTGTCACTGGAATAGTTTCAAGAATCACTCTTTTTTTCCCTTCTATTTTACAGTAGATAAAATCTAGAGATAACATTTCATATACTTTCTTATAGAATTTCTGTGCATTATTTAATAAAATAGTTAACATATATTTGATCAAACCATATCACAAAATATGTATTCTAATTACAGTTAATCCTCACTTTCTTTCATCTTACCAATGTTAAACATTCTCTACCCACTGTTAACTAAAAATAGAATTACATGCTAACTGCTGCACCAATTCATTTTAGTGGCATGAGTTTTTTATCTTTCATTGAATATGTAGAGAAAATTTAATAATGACATAAAGAGAATTTAGTGGAGTTATTTATAATTTTTATATGTGATTAGCACTTAATATTCCTCCCAAAGCAAAATAACATTTATACATATTATAACTAATCATGCCACACATTTTTATACTTTACTTCAAAGATAACACAATTTTAGTGAAACATTAGATCATTATTCATTAAATGAGAAAGACTGTTATCTTCTTTTTGTAACTTAATATAAATGAATATATTAATTATATTGTATCTTTATCGTTTTGATGCCAATCTTTCTTAAAAGATTTAGTCATTTCTTTCTAAATGTTTCTCATAATATGCCACTAAATGTATATTGATATATTTACCTAAACTGAAAAAAATGAAGTTATACTATTTTAGAGAAAAAGTATGACTGATTTTTCTGATTAGTTTGACATTGAGAAAACATTGCTAGTCAATTTATATAACACTTTCCATAAACTGAATGAACTAAACATGAAATTCCATGTTGTTGGCTTAACATATTAAAGCCAATGAAATTTTATCAGAAATGTTGTATTGACAAAGATATATCAAAATGAACAGTGTATTCCATTTTATTTTCAGTTGTTTCATAAGATATTCAGTCAAAAATGACTTTACTTAAAAAAAAAAGCAGGTATAGTTAACACTTATTTGGCAAGTCTTCGTAAAGCAATTTTATACCTTTTTCAGGCACTGTAAAAAATGAGTCTAAATGACTGCATAAAATATGTTTTGCAAGTTGGTTGTTTTAAGACCCCTTTAAAAATGTAAATCAACGTCTAATTGAATTGTCAATTTGTAGATTTTTCAAAATAATATTTAGCAATTGATTTTCATGTGATTTTGAGCATATAAATCAAAGAGAATCCAAGTAAATAAGTGACATTGATTTAACAAAACACTTTTTGTGAATGAACTTTTCTCTGAAAATACCAGGCATTAAAGGATCACTGAGGCAAATGTAACAATATTCTAGCAATAGGATTCAGGACATCCTTATCCATCAGTCAGGACATCAAGAATTCTCTAAACCTCTGGTGGCAAATGGCTGAGAAACATGACTCCTATTTAGTGATTAAACCTAGAATGCTATTTGTAAGTGTACATGCTACAGAGCCCATTAGGATTTTACATCTTGTTTTATACCTTGTTCATGCTAGTGTGAAGGGATTTCTCATCAATATTCTAAACCAATTCATACATTGTAAATAATTGATTTACAAATAATTAATTTACAAATAATTGTTATGAAACATTTTTATTGTTTTTTACTTTTGAATAATTTCATATTTGCAAAAGAGTTGCAAAGATAATACAGAGAGTTCCCATACTCCCATCATCCATTTCTTTATGTTAAAGGATTAGATATATTACCATACATACATTAGATATATTACCATATATACCATGGTACATTTGTCACAACTAAGAAGCCATCTTTCATACATTACTATTAACTGAACTCCAGAATTTATTTAGATTACACCAATTTTTCCAGAAATCTTTTACTTTTCTAGGATCCCACATTGCATTTAGTCATCATATCTTCTTGTTCTCTTCTGGTTTATCATAGTTCTCAATAGTTTCTCAGTCTTTTCTTTTTTTTTTAATGATCTTGACAGTTTGAGCAGTACTGGTCAGATGAATATGCCTAAATTTGAGTGCGTCTGGTGCATATCTCATGATTAGCCTGCAGTTATTTATAGGTTTGGGAGGAAAATACCATAGAGGTGAAGCTCCCTTCTCATCATATCAGGAACACATGGTTGCCACATGTCTTATCATTGGTGACATGTACTTTGATTGTTGGTTATGGTAATTTTTGTCAGATTTCTCTCTATAAAGTTACTGTTTTCTCTTTCCATACTCTCTTCCTTCAAAACAAGCTCCTAAGTCCAGCTCAGGCATGGTAGGGACGAGGAGATAAATTCCTCCTGATGGAGGGTAGAGTATCAACACATATTGTTTGGAGTGCTTTGGAAAAAAAGATTTGTTCCTTCTACTCCACGTATTTATTCAAATCAGAATACATTTTAACAATGTTTAACTTTATTTACAACCTCACTCAGGGCCAGCTTCATGGATGTATGACCTATGCAGGCATGAAGGACCCCACACAAAAAGGCCCCACTCTTGTTAACATTCTGATGTTCAACTGTCTAGAAATTCTTAATTTTTGAACAACAGGCCCTGTTTTTCCATTTTGCTCTGGTCCCCACAAATTATGCAGCCAATCCTGATATCATAAAGAAAAATCCATTTCTACCATTTATAATGCTGACTAGCAAAACCCCATGTGTTGATGAGAGATTAAAACATAGAGAGGTAGAATTTGGAGCGGCCATCCTTGTAGTAATTTTAATCAAAAGCTAACGAAACTCAGTTCCTGGAGTTCACCCCAGATGAGCTTAAACCAAGCAGCAGATTTAATACAGTATAATGTTATCTATACCAAAAGAGTTTAAATTAAAATATGGATGTCAACTCCCAATCTCTTAAAACATGGTCCAATACAGTATTTTAATCATGTCTTTTGTTTAGTGCTGAAACCTCTATAATAATTACTTAGTATTTCTCATTTTCAATATCCTTTTTGCCTAGCTTCTGTCTAAGATGGTGTCCAAGTGGAGGGCATGAGTTGTGTGGTATGACTTTGGTGTGGTGAGGTGGGTAGGGTTCTTCAGTGTCATTTGGAAGTATACTGCAGGGAAAGTGTCCCTCATTCACTGGGATGTTCTTTGTTGTTGTTGAACTCTGATAGCCTCCCTCTCTTGTACTGAGGTTACCTATAGCCCATGTGGAGTCGTTGCCACATCTTCCATCTGTACTGGGCACCTCCTGCTTGCAACAGTTGGTCAATTGTTTCTCAGGTCGACTACTTTCTGTTCATCTCTACGTGGGGGAGGAGGTATTGCAGGAAGTCCTGAAGCTATCCAGGCCTCAGGAGAAGGAAGAGTGGCCCTAGAAGTTCAATCTTAAGGTTCACCTTGTACCACCCTGCTCTTGGTTGTTTTAGCACCTGTGGTCTAAGGTGAAAACAGGGACGAGGGCAGAAACCTGCCTTTTCCTCAACATTGCCCTCACTCATCTACCACAATTCCAACCATCCCCCTCTCTTCTTTTTCTTTCTTTTCCTCACCCTTAATGTCTCCAAACCTTAAAGAGCGACACTTTCTCTTGCAGAACTTTCTCCTTTGTTGACCTCAGTCTTCAGACTTGATCCTTAATGGCACAAAAGGGAATTCTATGATCTGAGTCTTCCAGGTTTAGTTCTTGCTGTGTTATTTGGGCTCTGGAAGAATTTAGAAAACCTCTCTACACAAAGTCTGAATTTCAAACTTTTCCAGACTTTAACAGTGAATACTTTCTTTCCTGTCCTGGGGTAATCTACTCCTTGACTGTTTAGAATTGCCTTAAAATTAGAGTTTATGAATTTAACGTACTAACATTTTATCTTTCTACCTCTTATGTCAATGAAAACCCATATGTGTAAATATTTGAAATAAGTATAATACACTCAATCATTTTATGTTCATAATTATACTTTCATAACAACCTGAAAACAAGAAAAACATAGAATTTGGGGATTCTCAGAGTTCCTTGTCAAAATGTGGTGGCATGGGGAGAGCTGCTTCTCGCTCCCCACATCCACTGATCCCTTTTTCTTTCCACTTTAATAGAATAATATACCACAGGGATGTTGTCCACTACCTCAGCTTGCCTACAAAAGCTCAGTCTATATCTCTCACATGAAACTTGGGCCCTGTGGACTCTGCACCCTGGGTTTAGACACAGTTGGAGAAGGCCAGAATGAGGTGTGCTAAAACATCAGTGGGTGTCTTTGTCTAGGGGCACATTTATGAAAATATAATCTTATACTTATGAAAATAAAATATAGTCACTATCCCTACAACTTATAGTGGTAACCAGTGTTAATAATTTGCAATACACTCTCTTAGATTTACATATATATATATATATATATATATATACACACACACACATACATATAAGTAAATGCAGACTTACATATAAATATATGCATATACATACACTCAGAGAGAGAAAGAGTTTTGTACAGTATTTTTCTGATTTAACAGAATGTCATAAGCTTTTCCTTGTTATTCAGTACTTAGTCTTCAAAATATTTAATTTTATTGTTATTTATAATTTATTAAATGATTCTTTGATTGGTGGGCATGTAGGCCATTGAAACTTTTAAAATATTATAACCAATTGTCTTCTTAGTTGAATACGGTAGGGAGAATCATTCTGCACCAAAATATATGAACATCTATAATAATTATATACTGAAGCCTATATTCATAAGAATTGTACTATAATTTTATTTCTACCCCTAGGGTATATGCATCTATCTCACCCACTCTTTGACAGTTATGTAAACAATGTTTTTTAATTTTAAAAAATTTTTCTTTCTTTATTACTGAGGTTAAATATGCTTTTAAATGTTGGCTGAACGTCTATATTTCTCTATTCATATAATGTCTTTTTGTTGAACTGGTATCTTAAATCTTTCAAAATATTTTATTTGTCAGGTTTGAGGATTGTTAAGTGATTATTTCCATCTTTTACCAAAACACAGGCTTTTGAATAGCATGGACACCAACTCTGACCATAAACATTTAACCAGAGAAACTGAAAATAGAAATATGTGAAGTATAAATTAAATTTTATCTAAGAAAGTCAAATCCATGTCAATTAAATGATGTTTATATGTTATCTGAGCTTTCTTATGAGGATGAAAAACACTCAAGGCCAGTTTTGTCTTCTTTGTTGTTGAATAGATTATGTAATATGATGTTAAAAAATCATATAAATTACTATATGTATTATTCTTACATAATTTTATTTTATGAGTGACATTTGTGTAGTCTTACAACTAGGCATATAGAGTATGCACTGGAGAAATTAGTTTCAGATTGACAGACAAAATTTCTTTCACTGGTGAGTCATTGTGTTTTCAGGAAATGTGGCTCTTAATGAGAACATGTATGTTTATGCTAAATAACCTGTAATACCAACTGAGGTGGTACAGTCACCTAACCGTTAGGAAGATTGATTTGGCCGCAGTGTATCACTTTACAACAGAAGTACACTTCGGTAAGTTGAAAAAGTTATCAAGCACGTAGTTTAAATGAGCAGTGTGGATTCCAAGAGGCAGGAGAATTGCAACTCTCCACTGAAAGAGCATTTCAGTTCTCAAAGACAAGCAGTCATCTGTCAAAATAAAGTTGCTACATTTTTTGACTTTTGTTTTCCCTTTCCTTAATCTTTTTCACTGTAATAACATTTGCTAAGAAAAACACACTTTTCTTCTTTTAAACATAAAATATTTTACCAAGCAAGACTACACTATATTAAGTGCTCACTGGAAAGAGTACTTAATTATCATTTTCACAATAATGAGACTATATTCAAGAAATTCTGAGTGTTCTTCAATTGCAAATGGTTTTCAAAACTAACATTTTAAGTTATGTTAATTGCGACAACTGGCCTTTCCATTGTCTCTTTTCTGCAAGCTTATTGGTTCATAGACTTCATTCACTGAGTCCTTTGCTTACCTCAGCAAAACTCCATATTTTTCACAGGAATAAGTCCTGTTTTTGACCATTACCTCTTCTGCTTCTGATATTTATTTAATTTCCATTTTCAGGACCTTTACAAATAAATCAGAAATAGTACTTCTCATTTCTTTAAATAAAATGCATCTGTTTTCCTGAATGAATTCTGGCAGTAATTCTATAGTTAGCCATCTTTAGCATAGTCTGTTAGGACTTTTCAAAAAGATTAAATATTATGTAAAGAAAATAGGACAAGAGCAAAACCTTAGAAGTTTTGAAGCAAATTGCTCAAGAATAAATTCTCTTTACCCTAGATGTTGGATCTATGAAATCTTTCTTTCCTGATTGTGATCTAGTAAATTTTCTTTCTAAATATGATTTGGGAAATCCAAAGATAAATGAAAAGCAAGATAAAAGGGAGTGAGGAAGACAGAGAGATGGAGAGAGAAGAAAGAGGAGAAAACTGTATTTTCTTCTTTTAATCTCACCTAGAAGTCAGGTAGAGTCACTTCTGTTGCAGGAAGGGGGACCCCTTCCAGGGCCAGAGAGTGGGCTCTTGTCTAGCACTTGGAAATGAATTGTCCGAGGAGACACACATGCTGACAAAGCAAGAGACTTTACTGGGAAGGGGCACCCTGGTGGAGAGCAGGAGGATAAGGGAACCCAGGAGACCTGCTCTGCCACATGGCTCGCAGTCTCAGGTTTTATGGTGATGGGATTAGTTTCCAGGTTGTCTCTGGCCAATCATTCTGACTCAGAGTCCTTCCTGGTGGCACTCAGCCAAGACGGATTACAGGGAGGAGGATTCTGGGAGGTTGGTAGGACATACGGACTCTCCTTTTGACCTTTCCCAAATTCTTCTGGTTGGTGGTGGCTTGTTAGTTCCGTGTTCCTTACTAGGACCTCCTATCGTAAAACAACTCATGCAAATGGTTACCTGGCCATGGTGGGGGTGGGGGTGGGGTGGTTTTGGTCAGTGGTTCCCCTAACACTTCCACTGCATTCTGTATTTTATAGAAATACAAACAAAGGCTGGACCAGATCAAGGAGAGGAGAATTAAACCACAAAATCCCGTCATTGGGAGCTAGCTAAATAATTCAAGTCCATCTGTAGTCTGGAATTCTTTGCAGCTATTAAAAATGAGAATGGACCCCTAAAAATTGTATTGGTTAGTGAAAAACAAAGGAACAGAAGAGTCTATATAACATACTACTAATGGGGGGGAAAAAGAGTATTTTCATGTACTTGTGTTTTCCTGAAAAAAACTTTGAAAGGAAGCTGCTAACAGTGGGAATATGGGTAACCTGGGGAGTGTGGTATTGCAGAGAGAACTGGGCAGATAAAGAATGGAGGAAGGAGGTTTTTAAACGATATAGTTTATATATTTTAGATTTTAATTTTCTTAATTCATTACCTCTTCAACAATATTTTATATAAAATAATATATAAAGCCAACCAGATGAGTAATAATTATGTTAATCAGTTATTTGTGCATAGGAATACTCTTGTACTAAGTGCTTGAACATTTGGAAAGCAGTGATAAGAGAGTAACATATAAACCATCCTTCATAAAGCATTGGAATATATTACTGTATATGGATGCCCATAAGTGCAAAAGATATTGTATACTAACATTTGGCAAAATATGTACTTTCACATATTTCTTTTCCCATGATTTTGAAATACAAGCCGTTCTGCTCCTTTGAAATGTATAGCGTGCATTATTTTTTGAGGAGGAAGATTCAAAGGATGAATAATCATCTGTGAATATTTTCTTCTGGTAAATGGAGTAATGTATAAATTTGGGACAAACATTTTAAAATTTGAGCTTGGAAGACATTTTGTTATGACAGTAAAAATGCCTGTGGGGATACAAGACTTCCATTTGTATCCTACTTTTATTATAATTATCTCATGAAGTCAGTATAAATGTTATAGTTAGAAGCAATGTTTATAAAGAATTAAAGATCTGGAATCTAAAAAAAAATGGTTCTGATGAACCTAGGGACAGAACAGGAATAAAGACAGACACATAGAGAATGGACTTGAGGACACGGGGAGGGAGAAGGGTAAGTTGGGACAAAGTGAGAGAGTGGCATGGACATATATATACTACCAAATGTATAATAGAAAGCTAGTGGGAAGCAGCCGCATAGCACAGGGAGATCAGCTCCGTCCTCCGTGACCACCTAGAGGGGTGGGATTGGGAGAGTGGGAGGGAGTTGCAAGAGGGAGGGGATATGGTGATATATGTATACATATAGCTGATTCACTCTGTTATACGGCAGAAACTAACACAGCATTGTAAAGCAGTTACACCCCAATAAAGATGGTAAAAAAAAAAAAATTAAAAAAAGAATTAAAGATCTAGTCTCTCCTTTAAAAAGGAGTATTTTGTTTCAGCAAACACTTTAAGTTTAAAAATTATTGTACTAGCCTATCTCTGACAATTTTATTTAGGATAATATATAGATTTTGTACTTAGGTTTAAAATCCATTTCTTATATTTTAGAGCAAGTGTGGCAGTTTAAAATAGTTCTGATATTGCTAAAATAATAACATTTTAAATTGTTAACTACAATATACTTGTTTTATCACAATTGTGCTTTTATTTGACTCTTACTTTTGAAATCAAGTATTAACTTTCTCAAAATGATTTTTGGGATATGCACACAATTTATATTAATATTTAATTTGTAATATTGTAACTTTGCCTCTAATTTCTTATTGTTTAAAGTGTGAAACTGTGGAAGTCTAGAAGTGTTCTGTATATCATTTTAATAGTTCCTTAGTTAAAATAGTGTTTAAATTTGACACCAGACATGCTGTGTGCTGGATAAATACAGTGTTATAGACATATAACAGATTATGCAGTGACAGAGTATTGGCAAAATATTTTAAATGCAGCAGAATATACGTCAAGGGTAAAGAGGGAGGAATCTGAATTTTCCGTTTGTGTGCTGAAGGCAAGTAAGAGAGTCTATGTGGCATATAGATCATAACAAGGGACAAGCATGAGGACATATACGCTTTAGACCAATCTGCTACTAAAAGTAATTGTCATTTAGGGGAGTCAATGTCACTGTACTCAGTTTCCTTGTTTCAACTATAAATGAAAGCATTATACTTGGATGCCTCTAAACAGCTTTCAGTTTTCTCTTTCTTTGGCTAGTAAAGGATTCAAAATGGAGAAAATAAATGAAAAGAAAAGAAAATAAGATGACATCAATGTTAACATAAATTATATTAATAACATGGCATATAATAAAATGGCAACAGTTTTTTTGTTTTGTTTTGTTTTGTTTTGCGGTACGCGGGCCTGTCACTGTTGTGGCCTCTCCCGCTGCGGAGCACAGGCTCCGGACGCGCAGGCTCAGTGGCCATGGCTTACGGGCCCAGCCACTCCGCGGCATGCGGGATCTTCCCGGACTGGGGCACGAACCCGCATCCCCTGCATCGGCAGGCAGACTCTCAACCACTGCGCCACCAGGGAAGCCCAACAGTTTTTTATGTAGAGTTTATTAACAATTAACTGTGTTTCATTCATGATGTACTGATTTTCAGTTTACTAATAGGGATAATATATATTTGCACGTGTGCTTATAAATATTTCTTAAATTGACTGATACCTTTGCATGTCATCTGCAAGATTGGAGTCCCTGGGCAAGGTTACATGGTAGTTATTTCCAGTGTCCTCTTAACTGCTCTTCTCTCACATAAATTTTTCATCAAACCCTTTTGATGGAACACACTACTTACTTGTCCCACTAGATTTAACATAGAATACATTACAGAAGGTAAAAATGTTAAAAAGAAGAATGTTTAAAACAAGAGTAAATGAATTATACACTATATTCTTGAAAAGTTAACCAGAGGAAGGGAATCTACCCAATTCATTTTCTGTCCTCTGAAATGATGTATATAGTGATATATTAATTTGTTTACAGATTTTATAGAAGGTAATTTGAAATTTTATTTAAATTGGGGAAAGACAGCAATGTAGAAATGAAGGAAACTAGCTGAAAACAGAATTATTGATTGGATTCGAGATATTGATTTAGGAGATGGAAAGGTTAGGGAGAAATTTTCAGTGATCAATAGCAGATTAAGGGCAATTAGCACAAGACCAAGGCTAGAGAAAGGCAACATAATATCACATCAAGATTTAATTACTAAGCCTAAAGCAAAACTGCTACTTAGCTAAGAATTCTTGTTAGTAATGAAACTAATTCACCCTTTTTAACCCATTTTTCAGAAAACAATGTGATTCCAACCTGAATACTAAATTAGGTAATTAGCATAAAACAAAATTTCCAGGTTTCTCAAAGATACTCTCTGTATTTTTATAAATTAGACTGAGAAATTCTTCAGTAATGTCCTTCTGAGGGTTTAAGGCTTAGAAATAAAAAATAAAGTGTTTGAGTCAACCTAGTCCCCAACTCTGTATTTTACTGATTTCTCTGCAGCTGAAAGAAGCTAACCACTACATTCACTTGGACAGCACTACCAGTGTTCTGGTTCATAAAATACTCTCCTCAGATACTCTAATCCCTTAATCACTCAAAAATACCCCCTTTGGACTCAGTCAATGTATCTGTTTTTCATGGGTTTGTTGCATTTTTATTATGTGGCAGACACCATTTTAGATACCAGTGATAAAGCAATGAATAAACATACACAATAATCCCTTCTGGCAAAAAAAATTCATATTCTTGTGGAGCTAATATATACTAACACAGTGAGTCAATAAAATGTATGCTATTTTGCATTGGGATAAGTGCTATAAAAAATTAAAGCAGAAAAGCATAATTGGGAGTGTGGAGAATATTGTATAATATTAAAGTTGTATAAAGGGTAGTCAGGGGAGGTCCCTTGGAGAAAGTGATGTTTGACTGAAGTCACAGAAGTAGAGCATGAGCAAGCTGTGAGGATACGTGGGAGACTCTTCTAGGCGTGAGTGCAGCCAAGTTCCAAGAAGTGGGAGAAGGCTGCATATTTTCGAGGAAGAGATTTTTACAAAGTAATTTGAAATTTTATTTTAATTTTAGGAAAGACCTAGTGAAAGGGAAATAAACGTGAAAACAGAATTATTGATTGGGTTTGAGGAATTCATTTAGGACACAGGAAGTTTGGGGAGGAGTAGTGTGTTTGAGGAATAGGTCAGTGTGACTGGAGCTGAATGGCCAGTAGGGGGAGTAGTGAAGATGAAATCAGAGGAGTTGAGAGGAGCTGGGTCCTTTAGGGCCTATGGTTTGCACTGACTGATTTTATTCTGAGGGTTTAAGGAAAGGAGAGACGTGATCCGACGTGACTGCTTTATTGAGTGTAAACCGTAAGGAGATGAGAGTGGAAGTTATTGCAATAACCCAAGCAAGAAATAACAATGACTTGAGGGTAGGAAGGTAAAACTAGAAGTAGAGAAAAGTGATCAGAGTCTGGATATATTTTGAAGACAGAGCCAAGAGAATTTTCTGCAATAGTGGGTATGAGGAATGGGAGAAAAAAAAGATGAGTCAAGAATGATACTAAATTTTCTGATCTGAGCACCTTGAAAGCATCCACCAAGATAGGGAAAACTGCAGGTAAAGTAAGTTTCTGAAGGAAGGTAAGGAGTTTGGTTTTGGACATGTTAAGTTCAATATGTCTGTTAAATAATCAAATGGAGTTTTCAAGTAGGCAACAGGGAAAGAAATACGTAGAGTTCAGGGGAAATGGCCCAATTAGAGAGAGAAATTTGGGACCATAAATCCCTATATTTTTTTAAACGGGTTTGGATGAGCTCACCTAGGGAGTGAAAGCAGATGAAAACAAAAACCCACGTTGAACTGAGCCATGGGAAACAGTGATGTGAAGAAACCAGGAATAGGAGGAGAAACCAGCCAAAAAACTGCTGGGAGATAGAAAGTAATGAGAGTATGGGGTCATGGCCCAACCCTGGAGTTTGTTTCTTCAGAGAGTAACTTGTCTCAGATTCTGAAGCCCAGTGTTTTGTTTATTGTTTTTTAAAAATAAATTTCCACCTGAAAATGGGTGATTTTATATGGAGAGCTGAAAAGAGGAACCTTAAATGAACTATTATTTCTGCAAGCTATGAAGGAGAGCCTATTACTTCTGCAAAGAGAGTTTATTAATTCTAGGTAAGTCTAAGGAAGCATCGATTTCCAGTGTTGTGTTGTTCCTATAAACTATCAGTATTTCACAGGAATTCCAATATGTAGGTATCAAAAAAGCATTCTCCAAATTTCCTTTCAGACCCAGATATTGCATAAAAGTCTCTTGCTCCAAATGTGTGTACTGCACTGATTAAATATATGTGAATTTGTATTCCCATATATGAAAATCATATACCATCAGACAGCACCATGCCTATATTTAAAAAATGCTCAGATAAGTTTGTTTCAGTAGTATTGAATCTTCTATTTTTTAGTTATTCTCTCTCTCACAGGTCAGTACACACACAAACCAAGACTATGCGTATCCAATCAAGAAGAAATTAACTATAGTGGGGTACAAAATAGTCAATAATTTATTAGCTTGACTTTTAACGAATCCTCACACTTTGGGAAGATTTTCTGTCAAGTAGCTTTTCAGGTGCTTGCTTATTTAATGGTTGTCTAGAAAAGAATTAACATGTTCCCAATATTTTTTCTAAGAAACAAGAAATTAGGGACATAAACTCAGTCGTCTTAATTTTCTGATGCGTGTAAACCACAATCCTTTCTCATAAGTACATTTCCTTATGGCTGCAAATTATTTTATGTGCTATAAGACAATAAGGTAAATATTCTTATTTTCTAAATAATTATAAATAAGTGCATTATGATTATATAAAACTATATCTACGTGTTTAATTTTAATAATTATTTAATGCATATTATAAGACTGAACTCATCATCGCTAGCATGTTTCACAAAATGAATAAAGTAGGAAGAGCTTTAGAAAACAGCTAGTTCTTATATTTTCACATATTTACAAAAAAAAAAAAAAAAACCAGAGGCTGGACTGATAGTTTAAAGCCCAATTTGACATAAAAGGAGACTGGTTTTATATGTCTAACCTTTGTTGATTTCATTTTACCATCGACTCTTAAAATTCAACCATCCTTAAATCCATAATATTATGTTTATATTCAAAACAAATTCAAGTTGCCTTTCGAAATAAGAATTTTGATTATGTACAAGAGATAAATTTAATAAATTTTAAAAGTTTAGAATAGTTTAAAAAAATTTTTTTTAAAAAAGACACATTTATTCAGCTCCATGATCAGGCTATTAACATATAGCAATCAACACCATGGGTGCAAAAAAAAAATCTACATTAAAACCCTTTGTTGGAATACTTTCCACAGAAGAGAAACTAAAATAACCTTTAATACAATTAGTCACAAATACAGTCCTCAAGGTTTTTTGCCCATACACATGAGTATTGTCTAAAACATGTCTTCTTTGTAGCAGCTAGGCCCTGCCACCATTGCGCTTGGCTGAGTTCACAAATCTGTTGTAACCTGTAGCTTCCCTGTCACTTCTCTGGCTCTCCTTTCCTGCTAAGCTTTGTTTCCTGGCAATAGTTAAAACCTTCTGCCACTGCCATAGCTACTGCTGCTGCTGGAACCGTCATGGCCACCTTGGTTTCATGGTTTGGCAAAGTATTGGTCTCCACCACCACAGGGGCCGGGACCTCTGCCTCCAAAGTTTCCTCAGAATAGCTTTAGATTTTAAAAAGCTTTTAGTACAGAGTTCTCGTATACCATTCACCCAGTTTCCCCAAATGTCAACCCTTTAAATTAGCAGGAGACATTTGTCAAAACTGGTAAAACAATAGTGTACATTATCGTAAAATAACCTCCAGATTTTATTTGGATTTCAACTGGGGTTGTGGATTTTGGAGACCATCACAGAGGTAAAGTACACACAACATTTCGAAGAGAATACATGCAATCAAATGATTTACCCCTGGTAATGTTTGAATTGATTACTTAGTTAAGATAGCTCCACACTAAAGTTACTTTTGTCCACCTTTCCACATTATTATTTGGAAATCTGTCACTAAGTGCTGCATCATCTCTTGGAAAGAGTAGTTAAGGAGTTGTTCAATACCTCCCCATTTATTTGTGTAATAATTTATTATATCAGTATGGACTTATGTATATTATTTTATACTTTGTGTTATAATCTCAAAAGACATTTTATTAACTTTCTGTTCAAATTGTTTCAGCTTTGTCCATTGGGAGCTCTTTCAGGTTGGCTCCTGTGTTTCTCTGATATGCCCTGATCCTTTTGCTTTTTAATACTCCATTACTTTCTGGTACTACAAGATGCCCGGTGTCATTTTACATTTTCCTTGCCCCAGTTTTAGAATCAGACATTTCTCAAAAGAGCTCTGATTCCTTTTATTGGAGAATGGTAGTTAGAAACCAGTATCAGGGCTCTGGGTATGTTTGTTGTTATCAGGATGTCACTGCTTCTAGCCCTTCCCAGAATCTATGCATCTGGATCTATATTAAGCTAAATAAATGTGATGCTTCCAACTCTAATCCAGTACCACACAGTTATTTCTAGTTTCCCTGGATATTTATAACTCCTAAGGTGACCAACTGTTCTTGTTTGCCTGGGACTGAGGGTTTTTCTAGTAAATAGACTTCAGTGCTAACGCCATGACAATCCCAGGCAAACTGGGATGGTTGTTTACTGTAACTCCCTTTTAGAAACCATGATCTGCCACGTTTTGGTGTAATATTAATAAATATCTACAATGGTCTGAAAAAGTAAAATACTTTTTCCTTTTCCAGCTGACTATCTTTCTGAAGCTAAGTTTTCTCACATACTTCAGTCAAAACAACAGATCACAACACACTAAAGGCAGAAGTAAAGATTAAAATCTTATCTGTCAATTATTAAGCAGATGAAAATTCAGCTATTGTCCATTAAAAGGAATTTTAAAAAGTTAAAACAATGCCATATTTTACTATAATTTTCCTTTTTTGTTTGGAAAAATGTTGTTACTTCTCTATAACATTTTTTACGTTACCAGGAAATGGAATTATTATTATTAATTTAATCAAATTATAAGCAATGTTTTCAAATTTGTTTGAATTCCTAATAAGGCAAATGTTTATAGATATTATCCATATAACATAAAGCTCTTGGAATCCTTAATAACTTTTAAGAATGCAGAGAGAGTCCCAAGACAAAAGTGTTTGAGTCTTAAACAAATATTTGAAAGGGGAATTTTAGTCATTCTGAATACTAAAAAACAATAGAGATTTTCAAAATGATTAATAAAAAATAGGTTTGAAACTTGTTGTTCCCAGCTAAATACTACTACTATTACTACTACTACTGTTATGGTTCTAACTTTAATTTTCTTAACTTCATTAAGCATGTATCCTCTCATGTAGGTTACACTTTATAAAATTCAATGGAAGTCCTGTTACATCAATCATGATTGAACTATCTCCAAATATAGGGTGGGTCAAACATTTTATTTTGAGATAGATAATGGAGTCTTGACATATATTGTAGAATATATAAATATTACACATATTTATATATATTAAACATATATTTTTATAATATATAAATATTATACACATATATAGTACTAATATATATTGCTTTCATTGTTGTTTTCTATTTGAGTCCTCTCTTATGTAGCCCTCCACAGACTATTACAACCCTTTCTGTTTCTCAAAATCTTAGCCAAAAAAAAGTCAGCTACTCTGATCTGAAAAGACTATCTCTGTAGTCTTAATTCATCATAATTAAGAATTAACAGATCACTGTCATTTTCAGAGTTATGCTTTGAGTAGCACATTCCAAGAACAGGATGCATCCTCAGGATAGTCCGTTTTCAAACAATGTGTCAAGCTGGACTTATAAACCATAAACAAACCCTGAAAATTCAGTCATTTTTGTACCCAAATAATGTTCACTCCTTCTTTCATTTGGAATTTATTGATGCTGACAAGATTCTAGCCATAGGACTGAGCCTGAGTTGCTGTGTGTAAAGCTGGTCTGTCTTCAAAGAAGTCAGCGTAAAGAAGCAGAGGCAGATGCATATCCAGAGAGTCCCAGTGAAGTTAGGTTTGTGTGGGGAAGGTTATTAACTGACGAAACAGCTCACAGGAAAGTTTCGTTAGATAAGTTATTAAATATGGAACAGTTGGAAGAACTAAAGAAGTCAGCAAGTGCATTGTTGTTGTGAGGGTCTTATTTGAATTAATCAAAGGATTTTAACGTTTCCTTGGAAAGCACATGCAATGATTTTTTTTTTAAGAAAGAGATATAAATACACAGAGTTTTACTTCATTAAGATCAATTTAAAAAGATAGAAACTTGAAAGGAAAATAAATACCTATCAGTAGAAAATAGTTGAATAAATTGTGGAACTTCAATACGGTGGAATTTTGCACCATTATTATTAACATGAGGTAGATTTATATCAATTGGCTTTTAGTGAGTTTTAAAATGTGAGTAAGGCAGGCTGCAGCAAAGTAAGCTCTATATAAGGAAAGAATTGAAATATGAAATAATGATGCATACCTTATATATGTGTTGTCATTTTCCACTTTTATTAAAGAACTGTTTAGTAATATGTTTTTAAATGTTTGAATGTCCTGGAGAAAGATAATTAGTTTTTTAATTTTGTTATTACATCATAATAAAATAATGGTGTTTGTGTTGTTCCCAATTTATTAAATTTTGCATTGCTAAATGAATAGTAATATGATATTATAATAATGATATACATTTATGTTCCTCATAAACTTGAAAAGATGGTATGTTCTCTATATGTAGGTAAAATTTTGATATATTTAGTAGATCCATTAGATCTACTTTACTGATGATGTTGCTTACATCTTCGAACACATCTTCATTTTTTCCAAAACTTGACCTGTCTTAGACTAAGAATGATATTTTAATGTTTCCTGTTGTTACTAGATTTCTTCTATTTCTTCTTGCCATATCAGTATTTCTACTTTGTTATATGGTGCATGGGTATTCATAATTTAATTGTAACTTATGGTATTTGAAAATTTAAATATTTTATATTCTTAATGCTTTGGGGACGTGAATTCTGTCTCATGTGATCATGGTAATAACTCCAGCTTTTTTATTGCTTGCATTTGCCTGATAAAGTTTTCCCAACTTTTTTTTTTGTAAAGACATGTCTTTTGTCTACAAAATAAGGTTGAGTTTGTATATTTTTCATACACATTATGTACATCTAGTCATATTCACTTGTTCTTGCTTTATGTTTTTAATAATATCACCTTTCTCCCTCTCTTTTGAAGCTTTTAATATGCATTTTAATGTGTATTCTGCTATGTCTATTTTTTTCTTCTGCCTGTTTTAAAGTTTTGTTTTATCTTTTTCTAATGCCTTCATTCCTCATATGGCTTATTATTTTTGACATATTTCCATAGGACCACTGGCTACTTTGGATGAATTTGCCTTAGAGTGGATGTGCAGAAACTTGTCCCTGTGTAAATATATCGCACAGAATATTGTGATATCCAGAGAGATGATAGGAGGCTTTTTGCTAAGCCTTGCATTTTTAGCATGTGATTGTTCTGTCGTAAGGGGTACAACAGTGACAAAGGCAGTGGTAGTGACAAGGTATATGTCACCACATTCTCTAGGGCAGGGAGAAATGACTAGCTGGAAATACCAAATTTACGAATTAATGTTTCCCCTTCTCAAACTTGGCAAACTAGTATCTGCTGTAAAATAAACCTTATAGTATATTTATAACAGTATTTATGAGCACAATATGACTGTCAACATTTTATAAAAATGTGCATCTGTTTAGAAATTAGTCTGACAACATTGGATGTTGATATGAAGAGAAAAAAAAATCTATTGCACTACTCTCTAGTGAAATAATACTCTCTTTTTTGTTTAAATAAGTAGTTCTTCCTTGTGCTTTATAGTATAGTGCCAAAAATTAAAAATTTGCATTATAGCTTCAACATTAGAACTGACTTTTAACAAGAAATATTTGCAATAGAACTGTAATGCCCTATATGTAAAGATTTGGGAACAATTGATAGAATTAACAGTGAAACTAGACAGAAGACAAGAGCATGAGAGAAATGCTTTCTCATAGTCTGTCATCATCCACAGCCCCCAGCTCTTTTCTTTCCTAGGTTGTTATTTCCTTTACTTACACCCCTGTCCATTGAGACCCAACCACCTATTTTTCTCTTCACATTTTTGAAACGTTTTCATTTTGAGTTCTGTGACCCACCAGGTTTCTAAACCATATCAAGTAGAGCTGAGCAGTAATTCTTCTTTGTTCCCCATATTTCAGTGGCTTCTCTTTGATCTGAATTATAGATGAGTGGTTGGCTTCTAAGACAACAACATTTATTAAGGGTCTAGAAATACCCATCTCCCAATAATACATTATCAAAATGTGTTATCAGCTAACTGGATGCATTATTAGAAAATTCAGTTCACCTGTACTTAGAGATGGAGCTCCTATAGTAGTTAATTTTACTTTCTATATATAATTATTAGTGTATTCATGCATGGATATTTAGTCATGGGCAATTATCAGATCAAGTGAAACATTTGAATATGTATCTTCCACTTTGAAAGCTTTCAAGGGCATTTTTTTCATATAGCATTTTTTCCATTTATAATATTTGAAGAAAAAAAAAGCAGTTGCTTAAAAAATAATCCCTAAGTTCCACAGAAAATGAAATTAATAATGAAACAAAAATATTGGCACTGTACATGGAATAGAAAACACATAATACATTTCTTGAATATAAATTAGCAGTGCTAGTTGATGACACTGTTAAGTACTTACTAGAAAATACTGTACATTTTCCCAATAATTCATGTTATAAACTCTATTTCAAATGCCACCTTGCCTCACATGCTTTATTTCATCATTAGGAGAATGTATAAGCTGTTATAAAAGTAGATAAAATTGCTTTTATTGAGATGCATATGGACCATTTTCCACTCCAAACTGATTTGCTTTTTGGCCACGTAGTTTAGCATTGAAGAATAACAGTAAGGTATACTTCTTTTAGATTGTACATTCCAGAAGATCACAGCAGGAACTTATGATGATTTTTATAGTTCTAAAAATAGACAAAAGAATAAAATTATGCAGTTATCTAATTTACAGAACAACCCGTTATTTTGCAGGATGGTCTCATTCTGAGAGTAAGCCCTTCATCGGGATTCCAGTACAATGACATCCTTACCAATCATTTCCACAATTCTAGTTGTGCCAGTCTTTAATAGCATTCTGATTGTAATAAAATAAATCAGTGCAACTGTCTGGTGAACCTAAGCTTCTTTAGAATTGAACTGAATTAGCATATATAAGATTAGGTAATATGAGTTCTTATTTACTAAATTGATGATTCAACTGGATCTTAAGTACAGGTTTATGCTATGAGACCTTAAAATGAGATATTTTTATTTCCAGTATCTGTTTTTTCTTGTACAGAATCTAAGATGGATCTATCCTATCATCAAATATTACTCTACAGTAACAACTGGTATTCATTTGAATTATAGTCACTAGCTTAATAAAAGCAACAGAAGACATGATTAATAATCAGTCTTGAACTAAAATATAATTAATTTGCAGCTCAGCCCTTCACCTGAATTCCATGACTTTTCTCCTTAGCTAGGAATCATTCAATTCCCACTTCAAAGAACCACAGTGAAGGGGAAGTCCTTGATATTTGTAATAATAACTGAGATCTGATCAGATTTCCTTTGGAGGATGTACCTATCACCTCTGCAAAGATCAGATTCAATTAATATCTTCTTATTTGTATCTACAGAAGCATGCAAGTCAATTTTAGATATAAAATGAGGTTAAAGGTCAGCCACTCATCAAATATATCTGTTTAAACTAGAATTGCTCTTGTCCAAATGCTCATTGCTTTGCAAAATGTGTTCAGTAAGTTTATTTGTTTTTCACAGTTGGTTAAATCTTGACCTACATTGTAACACGGCATTCCTTCATAGCAGGGTGCTCACACCTGCTGAATAAAATACAAATGGAGATGAAAACTCATGATGAAATAAATGAATGTGTATTTATTTACGAAAATTCTTAGATATGTGAGAAAAAATACTCTGCGTGTGTGATAGAGCACTTTCTTTCGATTTACATTATTTTTTAACCAAAGAAGGCCATCTCTCTCCCTAGGTATACATGAGTTAAAGTGATTTTAAAGAAATATTTGTTTAACACTCTAAATATAACAGAAGTTTGTCTTAGCACTGGGTTCAGGTATGCCTATTAACTTCATATTCTTGTAAAGATTCAGAGAATGTGGAATGGGAATGTTAGAAAAATGGACAGTCGATACATAGAATATATTAGGAAATCAAGGGAAATTAACAAGGAGTGAATTTCTCAAAAACAAAATTCCCAATTTGTCCTTGAACAAATTTGATTTTAGGAGAATTGGGGAACTGGGAAGTCCTACATGACAAGAAAATAAAGAGAAATTAAGGAATAGAATTACATGGGAAGAAAATAGTAATTCATAAAGTATTTAAAAATGTGAAGACAGTAAATTATTAGAGTGCCAAAATAAATTCTAGTAGGGCACCTAATAATTTTGTACATTAATATTGTACATTCTCATACAAAGTTGATAACAATGATTTTGTTAATCAAATGAAAAGTTTTAAATGCCAGATTTTGAGACTGAAATGAATTTTCTCATTTTCACACATAGATTTCAAGGGAAGGATATTTTAATATTAGATCTTGTGAAAACCAATTTAGAAGAATTTTACTATATGACTAATTAATGATTATAGTGACATTTTAAAGTATGAAGTGCCATATAAACATGAAGATACAGTGCCATTGTTACATGCAAAAAATAAATTATAACCAACTTTCTAGATTATTGTATGCACATTTATAAAGTTAGTAATAAAATATAATATGAAATGAGGGATAATATAAATCACAAAAAATAAGCTAAAAAATATAAACAACAGTAATTTGAGTTTTGGAGTAGCAAATATGAATAGTAATCCCTGAATACACAGAGTTTCATATAAGTTATCATAGCTTTAATATAAAATCTAATCTTCATGGTGAAACCAGATTCTCTGTATATACACAGATAGATCTGATATAGTTTTCTTCAACTAGATTTTAAATCACAATCAGATTTGGCTAGGCAAGTATTCCCATACTGAACATTGGGCTTCTGAATATCTTATACATATGGATATTTAATTATGCAATATTATACTTCTGCTTCCATTACTCATAATAAGCACATTGTAAATATGTTCAGTATTGACTAAAACCATCTTTCCTGAAGCTAGTATTACTGAATAGTGACCACTATGGAGGAGCTATATGATTTAAAGCCTCGCTGAACACAGGGAACATTTTTGGCAATCTCAGATCTTACCCTAAACCTCTTTTATCTATTTTAAATCTCTCATAGCATAAAAAATTTTGTCTAGGAAATGATATCATATTTATGAAAATAATAATAATTATGTTAAGCCCTTTACTCATTATCTCAGTTTATCCTCACAACTGAGTTAGAAGGGAAATACTATTATTAACACACTCATAACAGATGAAACTAAATTTAAGATGAATGAAGAGTAAATGGCCGAGCAAGGATTTATTTTCATCATTATCATTATTATTACTGAAGAATAAAATTCATGTAGACATGTACACATACCATAAATTTATAGTATATTTCAGGAATTTATAAGAATTCATTGGTGAAAGCATGGGAATTTTCTATGTAAAAAAGTTTTTAATTATGAAGTCCATTTTTTATACATGTAGGATTATATTTATTTTCTATTTATCCCTTCATTATTAGCTTTACTAAATTGTATTATAAAGACATTTTAAAATTTCATCAGTTATAAAGTTTATTGGTTTACCTTTGTGTATGGCATCCACTTTTAAAAGAATTTATTTTATTAAAGTGTAGTTGATTTACGATGTTGTGTTAATTTATGCTCTACAGCAAAGTGATTCAGTTATACATATATATACATTATTTTTCATATTCTTTTCATTGTAGTTTATCACAGGATATTGAATATAGTTACCTGTGCTATACAGTAGGACCTTGTTGTTTATCTATTCTATATATAATAGTTTGCATCTGCTAATCCCAAACTCCCTATCCATCCCTCCCCCACTTCCATCCCCCTTGGCCACCACAAGTCTGTTCCCTATGTCTGTGAGTCTGTTTCTGTTTCATAGATAAGTTCATTTGTGTCATATTTCAGATTCAACATGTAAGTGATATTATATAGTATTTGTCTTTTTCTGACTTACTTCACTTAGTATGGTAATCTCTAGGTCCATCCATGTTGCTGCAAATGGCATTATTTCACTCTCTTTATGGCTGAGTAGTATTCTACTGTATATATGTACCACATCTTCTTTATCCATTCATCTGTAAATGGACATTTAGGTTGTTTCTATGTCTTGGCTAATGTGAATAGTGGTGAATGTAGGGGTGCATGCATCTTTTTGAATCATACTTTTGTCTGGACATATGCCCAAAGGTGGGATTGCTGGATCACATGGCATCTCTATTTTTACTTTTTTGAGGAACCTTCATACTGTTTCTGATAGTGGCTGCAGCAATTTACATTCTCACCAACAATGTAGGAGTGTTCCCTTTTTTTTACACCCTTCCCAGGATTTGTTATTTGTAGATTTTTTAAATGATGTCCATTCTGACCAATGTGAGGTGTTACCTTACTTTAGTTTTCATTTGCATTTCTCTAATAATTAGTGCTGTTGAGCATCTTTTCATGTGCTGTTGACCATCTGTATGTCTCCTTTGGAGAAATGTCTATTTAGGTCTTCTGCTCGTTTTTTATTGAGTTGTTTGTTTTGTTGTTGTTGAGTTGTATGAGCTTTTTGTATATTTTGGAAATTAAGCCCTTGTCAGTCACATCATTTGCAAATATTTTCTCCCAGTCTGTAAGTTGCCTTTTCGTTTTGTTTATGGTTTCCTTTGCTGTACAAAAGCTTGTAAGTTTGATTAGGTCCCATTTGTTAATTTTTGCTTTTATTTCTATTGGCATCCACTTTTTATTGAATCCATAATGATGTCCTTTTTTCACTTAATAGCATTTATTTTGTTTTCTTTCCCTCTCTGTCTTCTAATTTTCTTGATTAAATTGCTAATGATTTTCAATATTACTAATCGTTACAAAAAGCAACTTTTTTCACTTATTAATTGTCTCTACTGTCTATTTCATCTATTTCTGTTTTTTATTATTTCTTTTTAAGGATGACTCACTGTTTTGTTTTGTTTGGTCATTTGTTTTCTTATGTATTTGTCTTTTAGTTTCTTCAGTTAGAAGGTGAAATCATTTGTTCAAATTCCAAACAAGTGCTGTTACTCTGTTTTTACTTTTTAAAAAAATTTTGATAAAAAATATGTAACATGACATCTACCTTTTTAATGAAGTTTTAAGTGTACAGTACAGTACTGTTAGCTATAAGCACAATGTTGAAAGGAGATCTCTAGAAAACTTTTATCTTTCACAGTGGAAACTCTAGACTTAATGTAAAGCAACTGCTAGGACAATCAGCAGTGACCAAGTTTATTGGGATCAGATGATATGCAGGACTAACCATTTAAAACTTTCAAAAAAGATGGTTCACTAAGAAGCTGTGTGCCTGCACAGAGTGGAAAGGATGGTTATTAATAGTACAATTTGGCATAATGTATATAAAACATTTAATAAAATTAACATGTTTTATAAATGATTTCTTGTTCAAGACACTATTATTTTGGATTTTTTCCATTTTGTGCCACTAAACACAATACCTATCTGATACCAAGAGTAAGCCTATTTTCTAAGCGTATTTTGGGCCAGGCAGAAATAATAATTTAAGTGTTCTCTTCATTAGTTACATAGCATATGGCATACTAATCATTCACAAGGTTAACACAAAAGAATATGCTAGTTTTAAAAAGTTATAATTCTTGATCAATCCAAGAACAATCTCATATTTACAAGTTTTCACAAAATGTAACAAGTTTTCACATCAGTGTGTATGCATTGATTTCAAATTCCACCATGACCATTTTATTCTAAAAATCTCTCCATATTCTGGCAACTGATGATGCAAACACAATCCAAGAATTATTTTGCTGATTTTAGTGTTGAATGGATCTACACATAGAAAGATGTCAGTTAAAGAACAATAGAAATATTGTCATTCCTTTTAGGAGCAAATTCTTCTTAGGAACATGGGTGAGATTTTGATTGTTTGGTATTTTTTCGGCTTTTACTCCACATTAACTGCCTAAATGAGATAGACACATATACACAGAGGAATAATGGACAATAGAAAACAATGTGTTTTGTCATTAGCTTTACTCTAAGTGTTTCCAGCACCAAAGCATATTTAAAGAAAAAGCCTATGGCCTATGCTTAAAGATTAAATAGGGCCTCCTACCATTCTATTATTCATTTAATATCAATTCTAGGAAAATCAAACTCTTCCTGAGGAAGAGGCAGCTTTAAACTAAAGTCCCCGACTACTTTACAATTTGAAGAGGAGATTGTGCATAAAAGCATAACGATTTTACATACAACAATCCCAACCATTGTTAATTATGGATCAGTATTTGCAATATGACATGATTGGTATTTTCTTCTCCTTTTGGTGGAAAAGAGAGGGGATGAGTTACTTCAGAAAGCAGCAAAGAGGCAAAAGCATTGTTGATGTGTGGCGAAAGGAATGAGAGCCTCTCTGCCTCTTCTCCCAATTATAATTTTTTCCTTAAACTATTTGGCTTAATGATTAAATCTGTGGTCAGTCATGGATAGAGTTTACCATTCAGGAGACAATATCAGTTAACCATCAAGGAAAAATTATTATAGTCATATATGATTCTTTATTATTTAAACACCATTATTTCTTTGTAGACACTTGGGACCAGGGTACATGACACATTAGCTGCTGTCTAGATCCCTTTGAACAAGACATTAATTTACTTCAAGGTCAAAGATCCAGTCTGATTCTATTTCCTAAATTGTATCCTATTCCATTGCTCACACATCATTATACAATTTCATAAAATTCATATGGGTGATAGCTTAATGCAATGAAAAAATATGCCCTATATGTGAACAATATGAGTGACTTCCTATTGTTAAGTTTGCCCAAAGAATTTTGATTTCTAAAATAAACAAATCCCCTCAGTCAGAAAACATATAGCATAATAAATTAATATTCATATATCTGAAGTCCCGATGTGATTTCAATCATTATCATTAATAATCTGAGTGCCTTATTTGTTAGATGTAGCCTAATCTGTCACCCACTTTTATGACCACCTTAATTATCTCAAAATTTAAATAAATTTAATTCTAATCTCTCATGAGGCTCATTTTCAAACCCTCCCAAAAGTCAGTCTATTACGGTAATGTACCCTACCATACCACATAATTTAGGACACAGTGTCACTGCACCAGTTGTAGCATTTCCTAAGCAACTAGAATGTTTTCATATTGTAAGTGTCTACCATGAAGCATAGTAGACATTTACTGCTGTTGTAAATGGTAAGAATGCGAGAGGAAAAAAAAATCTTAGTTTTAGATTGTCCCATGCTCAATTCAATCTATGTTAGAGTAAAAGGAGGATCCAACCAGCAATGAAGAATGATATCTAGAGCTTAACTGAACTCAGCTGCCTATATTGAGGTGTAGCACCTCCATATGAGAAAATATCAAAGACAGGAAATAAGAAGGTAACCTATCCTAACTAAAATGATGGACTTTCTTATTATGTAAACATGAATGGAGAAATCAAAAACATGAGAGATGACTTTATCGCACAGTGATACTCCCCACAAATAACTGTGCTTGCATTAATGTCTCCTACTTCGAACAAATGGATTAACATTCTCTTTAAATTAGAAAACATGGAAGGAGTAGTGAGGCCAGCAGAAGGCAGGAAATATTCACATATAAGGTATTTTAGAGGTCTGGGAAATTTCTCACTTGCACTTACCTTAACAATTCCTTTATCTAAAGCATAAACTGAAAAGGTAGAGATAATTTTCACAATTCTGTACAAGCGAAAGAAAGAAAGAAAGAAAGAAAGAAAGAAAGAAAGAAAGAAAGAAAGAAAGAAAGAAAGAAGGAAAGAAAAAGAAAGAAAAGGAAGGAAGGAAGGAAAGGAAGGAAAAAAGATAAAACTGTAACTATATATTAATAAGGGCCAAATAGAGTTGTGTAAAAGCAGATGTATTAATACCTGAAGAATTTGCCTTACAGGAGGAAATTTGCATAAATGGAAAAAAGAAAACAGATTGCACACCTATTGCACACCAGTATACATAATACATTTATTGAAAGAGAAAGTAAGAGCTGAATTGTTATTATCATTTGCCTTTCTATGATTGCAGAAAATCACCAGTAATTTTAGTCATTCATTTCTGCTTGTTTTCGTACATTTTAAGACCCAATTCTTTATCTTCTTGCTAAGGGGAAAATAGCAAAAGGATCATATAGCAAAAGCTTCTATGTGATACCTACTTAAGCTTTACACTTGGGGGATAATTTTCTACCTAATTATTTTAGTGAAGAACTTATTCAGAATTGAAAGGCAAATTGTACATATATGTAGTGGGTTTGATTTTCTCATTTAGAATACAGTCATTTTAATAGCAGACATAATTAAGCTAAAACATTCAGAGGTTTAAGAATAGATCCCACTCATGGATATTTGTTAGATGAATCCTTTAATTTTATGTTTTAAGACATAACATTGAACCATAAAAGTTATCTGAAGATATATTTGGAGACATATTCAAACCATGATGTTTTTTTGTCCCATTAAATTTTTTTTTGTACTTTTTCTAGAGATACTCTTCACATTTATTTATACTTGTAGCACAGTGATTTCAGGTAGGTATAATCAATAGTAGATCTGGGAAAATTGCTCCCATTACTTTCAGATCTCTATTTGTTTTAGAATATTGAATCTAGCCTGGCACTGTCAGCTAGATAGAGTGATTATTTTTTTACACTTAATAAGAACTGATTCTATGATTCTGATATAATATCTCATACCATTTAACATTTAAATTTGGTATGTAGGCACTTTTACCTGTGTTAATATAGCAATGTTAACTGTATAGGTATACTGTATCTGTTTGCTATCCATCCATCTAAAATATAGCACAAATTAGGAGCATATAAAATTTAAAATAAGCAAGTATGACAAATTAGAAATTATTTGATTAGAAAACTGAATTTATATGTTACACTTTAATGATAATCA
Organism: Neophocaena asiaeorientalis asiaeorientalis; assembly: GCF_003031525.2. Lineage (NCBI taxonomy): Eukaryota > Metazoa > Chordata > Mammalia > Artiodactyla > Phocoenidae > Neophocaena > Neophocaena asiaeorientalis. The sequence continues at coordinate 2,498,132 of NW_020172633.1, read as the reverse complement.
GAAACTGTGGTGGGCAATTTATGTACATTAGCCCATTTAAACTTCTACAAATTCCTTAGCAAATTAAAAATGTTTCATAGAGTTTAAAAAAGCTATTCAAGGTAACTAAGTTATAGTTTAAAGAAACTGAGATTGAAGGTTTACTGTAACATACTATCCAATTAAATTAAATAAAAAAAATACTTTTGCGGGGTGGGGGTCAGGTTACGGGGACATAGATCCAGTCATTAAAAAAATTCTAGTTCATAAAATTCCTCAATGTTTTCTCCAAACTGCTGCCATTTTTGTATATCTTATCCTGTAACCCCTCTTTCAATATTGTTAAAAGATATAGTGAAAAAAAAAAAAAAAGATATAGTGAAGTTAATTGTTATTTCTGTCACTTTACTCCTGCATTCTAATTTGATTTTTTTTCTGGCTACATTCAGTATGGTGTTTTTAATCTTCAATTTCCATCAGTTTTTCAGCATCACTAAAGTTTGACTATGATGTGTCTAGCTCTACTTTTTCCTGTGTTTATTATATTTTTATTTCTGGATAAAGATTATAATCTATTGTACAAATTTAATTTTTATTATAGAGCTATGAGTAGCTAGCAATATTTTAAAAATTATAACTCTCTTGCTTTAAGTGGCTAATATTAAAACTAATGAAATAAATAACATCCCATATTATAAGCAATAAATGCATATTTTTTCTTAATATTTGATATGAAAAAAATGCACTAAATATACATTTCTGGTTATACTTCTCTTTATGAAGAGAATGTGGTATATTCCTGCCTGGTGGCATGTGCTTTAACCAGGGAAGTATTATAGAGGTGGTTAGCAGTGTTAAAAGATTTCTAGGATACAAAGAGAAAGGCTTGTTTCTAACAGTAGCTCAGATCACTCTAAAGTAACTTCAGAGTAGGTGAAGCTTCTGGATTTGGTTCCCTTTGAATAGTTTTCCTTTCGATAATCTGTGTGTTATAGGAGAGACCAATTTTAAAACTTCTTCTCAAACATTAGCTCTTTACTTTAAAATTTGACAAAGGATAAGGACAGACAATTCACAAAGCAGAAAATAAAAATAGTAACCAACTTCTGAAGAATGCCCAATTTTATCATTTCACTAGTTTTAAAAATGATCTTTTTGGATATTATGTTTCAATATCAATATATAATTAAAGACTAACATTGGTTAAATCTTGATAGGAATACAGAGATTTTATATTTTCTTTTCCCGGGTTTTTCTGAATTTTATATTAAAAAAATATATAAATCTAGCTCTATTGAATCTACTTTAATGGAAACAATGGGAACAGTGCATTTAAAATGCTTATTTTTTAACCCTATACATTATAGCCATAGACTCAGGTATAAGGTATCACATATGAGTGATTAAGGCATTACAATAAGGCAAGAAAGAAAATTAAAGTCATTAAAGTTTAGAAAGGAGGAAATAAAACTGCCCTAATTTACAGATGATACAACTTCCAGCATAGAAAATCTCAAGGAACCTATAAGCAAACTCTTAGATAATAATAAATGTGTTCAGAGAGGTTGCAGAATACAAGATCAACACACAATTAGTCATATTTTTAGGTCACAACATTTCTATCACAATGGCTATAATACAAAAAAATAGTGACAACCCTAAATGATGATGAGGATGCAAAAAACTGGATAACTCATACATTGCTGGTGATATGTTAAATGTATAGCCACTTTGGAAATAGTTTGGCAGTTTCTTTTTGTTTCTTATAAATTACCATATGCAATTACTATAGGATCTAGCAGTTATGCCCCTGGGCGTTTTATCTCAGAGAAAAGAAAACATATTTATTCAAAAACGTAAGCATTAAAGATCATAGCCTGTGCATTAATGGTCATAAATGCATTAGATTTTTTTTTAATTAAAAACAGTAGATGCCCTTCAACTGGTGAATGGCTTATGAAACCATAATATATTGATTCCATGGAATACAATTCAACAATAAAAAAGAAAGGGCTATTGATAACATAACAAACTTTGATGAAACTCCTGCGAATTTTGCTGAGTGAAATAAGCTAAGCTAATCCAGAAAGGTTGCATACTGTAAGATTCTATTTATACAACATTTTAAAATGAAAAAATATTAAATGGAGAACAGATTAGTGGTTGCCAGGAGTTAGGTATGCAGCAGGAAGTAGGGGGTGGGATGGAAATATTCTGTATCTTGACTGTGGTGGTGGATATAAAAACCTTTACACGTGATACAATTGTTTTGAACTAAATACACATGTGCACACCACACATACACACACGCAACTTGGAGTACCATTAAACATGGGAATTTTGAATAAGGTCAGTGGATGGCAGCAATGTCAATATCCTGGTTTTACAAGATGTTATCATCGAAGGAAACTGTACACAAAATCTCTTATGTTTTAACAATCATATGTGAATCTATAAATTAGCTCAATAAAAATTCAATCAAAAATTTTAAAGATTAAGTGTATCCTATCATCACAAAGAAACAAGGACATTTTACATCTATTCCTCCAAATTCAGAACAATAGCTCATATAAGTTAACCTTAAATTATCTAATTAGTTTTTATTCAGGTGCATGTTGAAACTTATGCAGTTGAGGGTTTTCTGATTCATTTCACTTTTATATTTAGCCAATGGACTATATGTTTTCATTTAAGTAATTATAATGAAAAATTACATAAACACATATTAAAGATACTCAGTAATTTTTTTAACTTGTTAAATAAGATTATACACAGAAAGTCTACTTTAATCTTATTGACTATTTTTAATATTCTATAAAAATATGGCAATTTTAAATATATATTTTTGTAAGTAACTATTCATAATATGGTGAACCTTATGGGTAAAATATAAATGAACAGTGGAAATTTCTGCAGGGTGTGTGTGGAGGGGATGGGAACCTTTGCTTTGTTGGCTTCATGCAGTTCCAAATCTGCGATCTGTTTCAAATCAGTGTTGCAACCTATTAAAATGTTGAAGAATTTACATTTTACTTGTGTTTTGCATTGAAAGGAAAATGACTAAAACTCCTCTATTTTGTAAGCATCATTTAATTTTGATTCTCTAAATGTACAGAAATCCATAGGACAAGACCAGTAACATGTATTTTGTTCATCCACCCACCCATAATCATTTTGTCAATCAGAATTTTCCCATAGACATCTGAAATTAATTGCAGGGAAGAGCACTTACCAATGATAATTTCCTTTTGGACAGCCTCAGAAAATCTGTTGCCCAAAGAGATGACTATTGGAGAAACATCTGAAAATATGACCACATTTCAGGCTGTTTTTTGGGGTCCAAAAGAACCATGACCTTGTAGCTTGTGACAAGTGACCTGTGAACACTAGGATTGAAGTTTAACCACTATTTTGATGTTCTGCCTATTATATGTGTCATTTAAAACAAATACTGTTAACTCTTTTTGTGCTTATTCAACACACTACATTTATCAGCCAAAACTGTCCCAGATATATACAGCACAAAAATGCCCCAGATATGTACAGCACAATTTAATAAAATGTAGTTTTTACTAAGGTGATAAACACCAAAAATATATATGACTTTTTAAAACCCCAGATGTTCGTAGAATTTATAAAACAACTATAGAATAGTTTAAATATACTGCACAAAGAGTGGGAAAAAATCACTACTAGTTCTATAATGACACCTTTTAAGGAATATTGGAGCAGACTTCTTTAAATCAAAAGCACTCAAAGACTCAATACACAGTAACTGAAGACCATTGAACCAAGAAACTAAAACAACAAAGAATAGAGAGACAGAGTTTTATTTCTTTTTATCTGTCTTCTGGTTCAAGAAAGGGGATAGGAAAGAAATTTCAATTTGGTTGCTTCTTTTTAGACCTTGCCTTTTGGAAAATGTATAGATCCCATTAGTTAAGTCTTTTTCAATATGGAAAAAAATATGTTCTTCCAACAGTTATAAATGGGGACACGTGAATTTCCATTGTCATTGATTGTCTTGGTCAACTGACTGGTTTGTTGGCTGTGATAATTTATGACCCGTAACTATTTTCAAAGACAAAAGGAAAATATTGCAAATAAATATAAGTAGGAAAAAATTACCTGGTCCAGCAATGTTTTTGTTAGTTCTGTTAGTAAGAATGAAGACGTTAGTTCTACTGAGAAAAAGGTAGTAATCTTAGTTCCCAGTGAGCCTAAATTCCTGTGATGATCTAAATTTTAAAGTAAAATGTAGACTTCTGGCCATTGTCATATTGTAATAGCATCAAATCAAAGTTCACTTCTATTTTATATACAATAATTAGATAACTTCCTGGTGATAGACAAGAAATCCTGATTACATACTGCTGTCATCCTATGATGTATGATTATATATAGGTGCATTCTATTCAATTTCTTATTAATTTTCACTTGGATGCCCATGGACACTTGAGTCTGACTGTGCTCCAAACTGGTTTCATCATTTTCCTCATATGTGTTCTTTCTTCTAGATTTCCTCTCTTTCTACTTGGATTCTTTATTTACCATCCACCCATGTCAAAAATTTGGAAATTCTGTAAGAGTCTAATATTTCAATTCTCTCTTACATTTAATCTCTGACCATATCCTGTTTCTCCTATCTCCATAACATCTCTAATATTCATCTTCTTTCATTTCAGTTTCTATTCCTTTATTACTTGCAATAATTATCTCATTGGTCTCAGTATCAGAACTTTTGATCAGTCTTCCCCAGAGTGCCTGTGTTGATCTTCCTAAATTACAAACATGTTTCATATTTCTCCTCAATTTAGGGCACTTCCCAATTGTTTACAGGATGAAATCCAAATTTCTTAACTTGTTCTTTACTCTACTTACCTTAAGGTCTTACAACTACTCATAGGCTTCACCTAGGCTGGGATTAGTTATTCATTTCACCACTTTATATTCAGCATATTTACTAATACCTGACACATAGTAGATGCTCAAATATTTATTGGATGGAAGAAAATATCTTTTGCTTTGTTTCTCTCACTGCCTATGCTCAAACTAAACTGTCTTTGCTTACATAGCTTTCTCTGACATGAATGCCCTTCTTTTGCCATGTTCAATGTTGATTGTCAGCTACATGAAATCAAAGACTAGTTTTGTTCAAATTTCTGATGCCACTTGCTAGCTCAGTGCTTAGTTTTTTAATGGGATTAATGTATTGGTTGAATAAAAAGTATAGTTATAAATCCATTCACATATTTACTTTCTTCAGTACTTTTATTCCTAAATAAAAGTAATCAAAATAGTAAAGAAAGATGTAGAAGTGACCAGTGGGAAGGAATGTGTTATAAGGCAAGCAATGGATACGGAGAACAGTGTTTTGTGCTTTGTAGTGCAAACAAAGAAAGCCATGGGAAGCAATTAAAAGAGTTTCAAACAAGGAAACAATATCATTATGTTTTAAAAATATGGCTTTGATGCACTGGAGAAGTGAGTAGAAAAATATAAAATTGGAAGCTAAGAAGCCAGTTAGGAGGGTATATCTAGGGACTAGGCAAGAGGTGATGGTGATTTGTACTTGTGATTTGGCAGGAGGTATGAAATTAGAATCAAGAAAGGGAATACATGAAGTAAAAATTAGAAAATTTCAAGACATCAGTAATGATTCCCACTTTTCAGCTTGAGCAGATAGATGGAATGAGGTATCCTTTACTGAGACATAGCAAATTAACTGTGCTATTGGCAAAGAGTAGATAGATAGGCAAATGGGATAGATTACTATAAGCCAGGTGTTTATAAAGCAAACCATTACAAATTAATGGAGAGTACAAAGATTATTCAGTATATGATGTTGGGACAATTTATTAATTATTTGCTTTAAAGACACCTATTTTTTTAACTTCTCATAACATTACAAATTTTTAAAATCTTGTTAAATAAATAAAGATACAATTGAAAATTTGGTAAGTCTGAAAGAAAATGAAACTGTGTCAGACTCCTTAAGGGAAAATACTAAAATTCAAAGTGATAATAAATATCACAATTAAAGATGTACTTGGTTTCAGTATCATAAGAACTAAAAACTTTAGTATATAGCATGTAATCCAAATTGATTTTCAAATGAGAACCCTATTTGTAGAATATGGCCAAGGGTTAGCACATTAAGAGTGCATTGGTAGAAATCAGGAAAATAAATAAAATTCATGATCAAAAATAGGCAAATCATTTGATCATATAATTCACAAAAGAAGGGCATAAGAAAGCTATTTTCATGTTTTCTAATAATTAAATTAATATAAATTAAGTATAGATATACCATTTGACCACTAAGTTACCATACCAGAAAAAAAATAGTGGCCATGTCCTATTCTAGTGAAAAAGCAACTTTCATATATTGCCAATGGCAGTATAAATTGATCATTAACTTGATCATATGATATTCTTGTAACACCAAAAACTGATGATATATACAGCATCATTAAATGATTACAGATATAATACCATAGTCATTTGCTGGGCTATTATTATTGCTAGAATATTTTTTAACGTGGAAAAAGCTTGTGACATACAGATGATACCAAAATTTATGTACAATATTAGTGCAATTATATTTTAAAATACTCTATATTCAAAAACTCTAACATGGAAAAAAGATGAATTTCAATTTCTGACCTTCGGGCAGACAAGATATTTTAAAATGACCTTCCACTACAAAATAAATTAAATCCTTCATGGGACATAATTTTTTACTGCATGTAAAAGAATTAAGATCCCCCCAAATTGTTTTTTAAATTACTAAATATTTAGGAAATGTTTGAGGAATTTTTAAATGGCAAAAAAATAAGCAACCAAGAAGACACATTCTGAAATTATCAGATTTGAAAAATAATAAAAATAAAACATAAGGAAATAGAAATAAAATAACTGACACAAAAAAAACTCAGTAAGTGGGCAAAACGAAAATTAGAGACAGGTAAAGAATGAATTAATAACTCAAAAGACAAGTTTTTAATAATTTAGAATGTAGCCCCAGAAGATGAGAATATAAAAATATTTTTAAATGAGGTTAAGAAATATGAATAACTAATGGGATAGTTTACACATGTCTAATGAAAGTCACCAAGAAAACATAGAAAGAATGATAAGAAAAAGCAATATGAATAAATAATAACTGAGTTTTAACTAAAACTGATGATGATTCTGCAGAAGAAGAAAGTATAATGTATACTAAGCAGGATAAAATGAAAGAAAATTATGATGTAAACCCATTGTAGAGAAACTGAAGAATACTAAAATTTAAAAATTACCTGTAAATAAATAGCAATTAGGTGATTAGCACACTTCAAAACAGCAAAAGAAAAAGTTGGAATTCGGTCCTGTAATCTCTTCAGAATTTGGGAAGAAATTGACCATAAAATCTGAAATTTGTGCACTAAAAATCATCATTCAAGAACAAAGGAAAAATAAACATATTTTCCATCAAAATTTGTACTTACTACAGTGAAAATTACACAAAGCAAACTTCTAATGGACAAACTTTCAAAATAACGAAAGTGATCCCTAAAAATCTAAGATGAGAGAAGAAATGCTGAGCATGTAGCTCAGTACTACAATGTATTTACATGTAGTTTGTCTACAGAAAATACTGACAAGGATAATGTCTAACTGATAGAGTATAAAAAAGGACAATGAAAATTTGTGGGAAAAAAGTTATGGAAATTAGAAATATGTTGATATAGAGTAAAAGATCCTACGCTTTTATTTAGGAAGATGATTAAGACATTAACTTCATGTATTACCTTGCATAAAGTGGTAAAGTTTCAGTGATATTGCCTTTAAAATAAAAGAGAGAGTATAAAACACCCAAACCAGCAGAGAGGGGAAAAAAGTAGGAATTTTTAAATGATTAAAAAGTTAAATGGAAAATGATATCAAAGAACATAGAAGAAGCATACAAAAAGCAGAATAAACAGAAAGTCTATAAATTGTGATCAAATTTAAAGTATTAGACAAAATGTACCATTTAAAAGATAATTGTCATATAGTATTTTTTAATGAGCTTTGTACTTTTTACAAGAGATTCACTTAAAACATTAAAAAAAAAGGGCTTCCCTGGTGGCGCAGTTGTTGAGAGTCTGCCTGCCGATGCAGGGGACCCAGGTTCGTGCCCCGGTCCGGGAAGATCCCACATGCAGCGGAGTGGCTGGGCCCGTGAGCCATGGCCGCTGAGCCTGCGTGTCCGGAGCCTGTGCTCCGCAACAGGAGAGGCCACAACAGTGAGAGGCCCGCGTACCACACACACACACACACAAAAAACAGAAAAAAAGATTAAAATACAAGAGATAGAAAGCAATAAAACACTAACTAAAAGATTGCTGTATTTATATTATTCAAAATATAATTTAGGGCAAAACGTTTTAAGAATAAAGATGGTTCCCATATAATAAGAAAACATCAGCTCCCCAGGAAGCTGTATGAAGTCAAAACCTTCATGCACCTAATAAACATTCACAAAATATATAAAACAAAATTTGTTAGAACAACAGAAAAATGTTTTAAAATCTACCATTAGGGTGGGCGATTTGAAAATGGCACTCTTAATTATTGATAGGTCAAAACACAATTAAAACAATGAAGTTGTAGATGATTTAAACAACTTAATAATGTGTTTGGTTGGTAGTGTGTGGCATTTAAAACACACCGCTATCAAATCTAGTGAATCCACATTCTTCTTGAGTATACAAAGAACATTTACAAATGAATAATCACATACTTTGCCAAAAAAAAAAATTTTTTTTTAAGTTTAAAATAATAATTAGAGACCACATCTTCCCATTATAGAAATAAAAGTAGCAATCAATAGCAAAAAGACAAAAGAAATGAATTTTGTTTAAAAAAAAGAAAAAGGTAAATCTATATAAAAAAAATGACAATTAAAAATGGGCCAAAGACCTGAACAGACACCTCAGCAGAGAAGATATAAGGATGGCAAGTATGTCATCTTTATGAAAAGATGCCCTATGAAAAACATCTCTATGAAAAGATGCTCTACATCTTATGTCATCAGGGAAACACCAATTAAAACAACAGTGAAATACCACTAACCATCTATTAAAATGGCCAAAATCCAGAACACCAAATGCTGGCCCCAATATGGAGGTATGGGAATTCTCATTCATTGCTGGTAGGAACCCAAAATGGTAAAGCCATTTTGGAAGACAGTTTGGAGTTTCTTACAAAACTAAATATATTCTTACCATACAATTCAGAAATCACACTCCTTGGCATTGACTCAAAGGAGTTGAAAATTTATGTCCACACAAAAAACCTGCACATGAATGTTTATAGAAACTTTATTGATAATTGCCAGGACTTGGAAGCAAACAAGGTGTCTAATAGGTGAATGGAAAAATAAACTATGGTACATTCAGACAATGAAATATTATGCAATGCTAAAAAGAGATGAGCCATAAAAAGACATAGTGGGAACTTAAATACGTATTACTAAGTGAAAGAAGCCAATTGGAGAAGGCTCCATGCAGTGTGATTCCAATTATATGACATAAGAGCAAAACTATGGAAGCAATAAAAAAATCAGTAGATTCAAGGGAAGAGGGGAGAGATGCAAAGGCAGAGCAAAGAGGATTTTTAGGGCAGTGAAAATACTATGCATGATAGTATAATTATGGACATATGTCCATACATTTGTCCAAATTCATAGAGTATATATGCAGATATATTATCTATATATATTTATTTATATAATATGTATATACATGTGAATATATATAATTTCAGAAACTAGATTCTTAGCATTTAGGTTCACAGTTTTAAAACTGAAAAGGTCCTTAAATGCCTAAATGTCTTATCCAATATTCACATTTTATGTCACAAAAATGAAAGTGAGTAATTAAAATTCACACAACAAAGGATTTAGGCTAGAAAGAATTAATTATTCATATAAAAGCTGTGTATTTTGGTCAGAAATTCTTACCTATCTGCTACATATGTCTATCTCTACCTCTCTGTCTCTCTACCTATACCAATACCCATCAATACCTATACCTACACCTGTATCTGTATCACTTAACTACAGTTGTAAGGTTTTGTAGAAATGACAGCTGATGTCCTTTTCCAGCTTGAATAGGGTATGTCTCCGTGTGTTACATAACTAATTAATTGCAGAATTCAGTCTTTATTGGACAAAAATTTTGACTTCAAAATTAAACACTCTTTCTACACTATATTCTTTCTACACTTTCTGCTGCCTATAATGAGTTACATAATTAACAAAACATTGGTTAATTTTAAATGATTATAGATTGGTAAAATTAATATAGTTACATGCCAGACAGAATCATTTTCATTTTAAAAACACTATTATACATCAAATATTATGTCTTTTATTTCTCACAAGGAACGGAAGCTCTCTCCAAAATCTTAATACATCTCAAAAGTCTGATATCTTTTATATATTATTTAATAGATTAGTCAATCTAATTACAACCGATCCACTAATTTTATTTTTAAATGTTTCTTAACATATAGAGGGTAGGACTAGAAGACCATCTGATACTAAGTGACTCAAATATGCAATAAGAAATATAAAATATATATCTATCCACATTCACACCAAGTGAAAAAAGAATGGTTTTAACAATTCAAGTCACACTTTAGGAAAAGGAAACAAACCGGGGCTAGTAGACCAAACACCAGTTTTCTAGCCCACTTAATTATAAAAGACTGAGACATTAAACTGTGCAAACTAGAGAAAAGCTGACACTACCTTAATTAAATTGATACTACTAGTGATGCCCTGATAGTGTACTTGTCAGGGTATAAATTCTTATAACATCAAATAAAAATGACAAACTTCCCCAAGGACCTAATGTAAGTTCTTCTAGAGGGGATTAGTTAACACAAATTACTTCTAAGATATTTTATTTAAATTACTTAGAGTCCAAGTGAATGGGAGCTGAGCTAAACCACATATCCCACCTGCTGCATAGGCAGAAGAAAAGACAAAAAGAGTCCTAGGAAAACTCATTGTGTAACACCAGCCAGAGGTGTAATTGTGGAGCAATTTTTTTTTTTTACAATTTTTGAATACTGTAATTTAAGAAGTCTTCAGAGATAATACAGACATAGACATCAGAAGGTCACTTTTGTAGTGATGAATAGTTTATAATAGAAAAAGCTGTTGTCATTTGCATCTCATTGCAAGCTTTACATCTTGAGAAAGATTATATGAGACTCCTAAGTTAAGAATTTTAGTTTTCATGTATAATTTCAACTTTCTTTTCCAATTTTCTGTGAAATGAGTCTAGCCTTGCCAAAGCAGAACACGTGTCAACTGAAATCATGAAGGCTTCTGAGCTACCAGGACAGTGATTCTTAAGAAACCAAGTGTTACTGTAACACTTGTCTCTCACGACTGAGGAGATGTGATGGCCTTGCTGGTAGTGTGAAGACAGTGATCACCAGTATGACAGTGAGAGGATGAAACACTCTGCCAGGCAGCCAGGCTTCCAGACTTCGGAAATTTATACTGAACAAAGCTGACAGCTTTGAAGAAGCATACTAAATTCTCGCTGCTTCCCTCTGAGCTAGCATGCTCGTACCTTTCAATGATGTGAATGGAGTCAGGGCTATGCTGAGAGTTTACCTAGAGAAATATACTTTGGTGGCAGGTTCAAAGATCTGGAAGATATAAAATATTAAATATTTATGCAAGAAATTGGGACTGCGTGACATAATTGAAGAACATGCACTAGGCTCCATCTGTTTTTAGAACATGAGCTCCCTTAGCTTTTAAGGTTGCCTGTAATATACCACTATTTGGTGTGACTTCTTTTTAGCTACTGCCTCCCAAAGACTTCTTTACAATATGCACTCGTGGACAGAAACATTACCTTAGCAACCACCAATCAATAGAGATGCTTTTCTAGGATTATCTAGTAAGCTCCCTTTCAGATACCAGGTACTATAGTACAGAAGAGAAAAAAAAAAGTAAAATAGACATTGAGACTTTAAAAAACATCTAGAAAACAATTGGGTCTAGTCAATAGGGCTCCCCTTTGTATGGGATACCCTCCCACAGAAAACTCTGTTTTACCATATATGTCTGCTGCTTTTGTCCATCCATGTTTCTACTAAAGATGAAAAGTCAAGAGAATATTGTTTGATAGTTTCACAAAATTCTATGGAAATAAACTTCCTCTTAAACCATATAGGCTCTTAAACCATATAGAGAACTTTAACCTCCACCTTCCCTCATAAAATGCATGACAGTAAGAGCTGGAAAGAGTTGGAAAGTTCCTTGAGCTTGGCAAATGGAAGAGAGTATTGGTTAAATGTCATGGAGCAAGCACTAGACTATGGATTATTGATTCGAAATGGAGTAAAACCAGGATTCCTAACCTTGAACAAGGCATTTCTGAGAATATCTGTACAATTCCAGTGGCATGGAATCCTTTTGGTTATTGATTCTCGTCAAAGTTCATACTGAAATTTTACTGAAAGATATATGGAGATGTGCAAAATAATACTTCTCTCAGTGGGCTCTTGTTTTATTTGTTTCTTTTTTTATTTCTCAACAAGTCTAGACTCAATGTCCCCATTTTAATTAAATGGTATTTTAAAGTCAAAGAACACAAATAGATAGATCTACGTTGTATTGAATAAAGTAAAAACTAACATTACATCTCTACCACCACCCTGTTTACTCTTAATTTAGACATGATTGAAGTCATCTAGTATGGACATCTCTCCATTTTCCTGCTCTCTTCCTTTTAAGTTCTCTGTATCTTCATTGTTTAAGGAAGTATTCTGTTTAAGTAAGTATCCCTTCCTTCAAAGTTAGCTATTCCACTTATACCTTTCTTTCTTTTTCCAACCTGACTAATGTAAAATAATATCCTACCAATTATTACCTTATATTGCATTTTCAATTTTTCTCTTTCCAGTGTGTCCTTCCTTCTCAGCCTTTACTTGTGATTGGGTCTCCTTCTTCTAGAAAAACTAACCTAACCAACAAACAAAAACACTTTTTTTCTCATTTATTCCTCCCCACTAGCATATTTAAAGCAATCTCTCTCCCCTCTCACTCACACATAACTCTATCACCAAGTCCTACTAAAATATGTCCCAAAGTTGACTGTTTCTTAGTACCTCCATGACTACCACCCCAGCCCAAGTCAAGTCTTCCTCCTGGTGGATTGAGTGTTACTTACTGGTCTCCTCCCTGCTATTGCCCTTTCTCCCAGTTCAGCATTATGAGACAAGGAAGACATATGCTGATCTCTATTCAGCAGATAATTATGCTTTTAAGACGAAAGTAATTCATTTCACCCCTATGCTCAGAACTTCAAAGGTTCCCCCTCTCATATGAGAATAGAATCTAAAATGCTTAGAATGACATGCCCTTATTCCTGTTAACTCTCTGATTCCATCTCCTATTATTATTCCCTTACCGGAGACTTCACAACACTGTGGCCTGGCTACTCTTCCTCAGCATGTCCAGTGTGCTCAAACCCTGGAAACGCTGCACTTAACTCTGTCATTAACCCTTTTCCCTTAACATTAACCAACGCGGTGGGCATCATTCAATTTCTTGAGGGCCCAAATGGAACAAAAAAAGAACAAAGAAAAGGAGAACTCTTTCACCGTCCTCTTGAAATGGGATATCTTCCTCCCCAGAACCACTTGTTCTGGTGCCCTTGAATTCTGACTGGGAGTTACACCACTGACTGTTTCTCAGGCTTTTGGACTGAGTCTGAATTATACCATGGCTTTCCTGGTTCTCCACTTGTACATAATAGTTTGTGGGACTTCTTGGCCTCCGTTTTCCAATTCCTATAATATATCTTCATATATATATACACACACACACACACACACCACACACACACAAACACACACACACACACATACACACACCACCCTAATGGTTCTGTTTTCTGTTTTTCTGGAGAACCCTGACTGTACAACTACCACCTCTCTGTTTCCTTTTACAATTGCTTAACTTTTCTTCATATCCTACACCACGTCTCTTGATATACCTACCTGTTTATAGTCTTTCATGAGATTTGAGTCAATGTAAGCAGGTTTTGTTTATTGCTTATCAAAAAACAATTAGAGCAGTGCCAGACACATGGTAGGTTCTCAAATATATTTGTAGAAAAAATTGATGAATCCTTTGAAGTTTGCTTTAACGTTCTTAATGACAAATGATAAATCACTTTGTGTCAGGAAAACTGAATTATCTGGGGGAAAAAGCAGCCACCTTAAGTGACTTCTTTGAAAATGTGAAACAATTTTCAGAGTATAAATAATGAGAAAAGAGTTGTATTGGGAGGCTATCTTGAGAAAATAAGCATATAAGAATACTTTTTTGTATTATAACATTTGGGATTATAACAGCAACTACACTCCAGATTTTAGAACCACATAATTCAATCATTAATATTCACAGAAGGACATAATTTGTCTTTCTATAGTGTGTGCAGTATTTCAGATACTATCATTCATTTAGCATTTTGAGAGTGACTTTTGGGGCATTTTTAAGAAACAACAAAAAAATGTGATGGTTCATCAGTTTTCAAAATATCCTATCAATAATCTTGTACTCGGTTCACTCATTGTGGAAACTTCTCATTGATTTTCTTTCATTTGAGTATTAACAGATCAAACTGTCAGATTCTAAGTAGTCAATGAGCTTGAGTATGATTTTAAAACTATTCCAAAATCATCAAATAGAATACTGAATATTTTTATGTATAGAACTTTCCATGTATAGAACTGTACTAAAATGTGATGGTTCATCAGTTTTCAAAATATCCTATCAATAATCTTGTACTCGGTTCACTCATTGTGGAAACTTCTCATTGATTTTCTTTCATTTGAGTATTAACAGATCAAACTGTCAGATTCTAAGTAGTCAATGAGCTTGAGTATGATTTTAAAACTATTCCAAAATCATCAAATAGAATACTGAATATTTTTAAATAATTTGTTCACTTTTCCATGTATAGAACTGTATTTACAACACAAAGATATGTGAAACTAATAAATATTTTACCACCATTAGAAAGTATATGCCCTAAGCTAGTAGTAAGTGAGAAGAAATTTTTGAGAAGTCACTTCTTTAGTAAATGCTTGTATGTTACAATGACTTCTGTTGGAAGATTTGGCTGACTTTTTTTCCATGAAACTCAGTTTCTAAAGATTCAGATAAGAAGTACTCTGTAATGCAGAGTGACTGTTTTATAAAAATAGATCAGTTTCACTTGGAAAATAGGGTTGGACATTTTAGCTTTGAGTTCCAGCTTTGTCCTTTACTGTTAATAATAACATTTGTGTATAATAACTTGATATACAAAGTTATCACCTAATTAACTCTGGCAAAATATGTACCTCCAAACTGTTTCCACGTCCTGAATGAATGATTTCATATCAGTGTGACTGAAATTATACCAGCAGGGATACTGACCATGGAATTTAACATGGAATTAGTATATGGTAATGTGAATTTTGGTTCAGATGACAAAAGAAGTAGATGCCCTTTGAGTTGAATGGACAGATCATAACTTAGAAAAAAGACAATGAGTAAAACAAGAATATCAGCAATTGTTATATCTAATTGTTGAGTGCCAGACAAACATCAAACTGTGAAGAACTCGGTTATTTCTTGGAATAGGTGTGCAGATAGAGGCAGAAAGAAGAGATAAAATTCCAAGTATATGCACATGGGTTTTAGAGACTTGTTAATCCTGTTTCTCGGATCTGAAGGCACTAACAAAAGGGCACGATATTTTAATATCTATATTTTGGTCTCCTATGGTAGGTTATTCCTGTAGAAGGGATTGTGTCTGATGAATACTCCTCTGTAAGACAGGATTTCTCAAAAAGCTAAAATGTTTTCAGGATATTAATAGATTTTACCTAAAATACCCATGATCCTTTAAATATAAGAAACTGTGAATTAAACAAAGGCTACAGATTTTTTTTTGCCTGCTTGCTTTGTTTTGTTGTTGTTGGTAGTGATTTTGGTGATGGTCGGGATAGAGTCAGGCATGAAAGAAGTTGATTTTATTTCTCTAAAACCTTGCATAGACAAATGTGTGTTTTTTAATTTCTTAATGGGGAAAAATGAAATATGGAGTTACTAAAATTTATATAATGCTTTAAAAAACAAAATTATACTTTATGGAGAGTTGTATTAAGGTTATTAAATTCCTGTTGTTCTGCCTACATAGTTACTAAGCAGTGGTCTGAAAATAAACTGGCTTCCTGCACTTAGATAAAAATGGAACATGTTGGCCAGTCACAGTGTATTCTAATCTCCCTAGAAAATTTTTTTCTTTTGTTTTCTAGGGTATTGATCCATCATTAGCAGACACTGAGCTCTCAGTAAATAAGAGTATGTTTTTAGGCACAGAAAACTGAAGTCGCAAATAACATGAGCCTCTGCATAAGTGTCCGCTATCCCCTCTTTGGAGCATATGTTCATTAGTAGCATAAACATTCCAATTCAGCTTTACTTAAGGATGTAAATGAGGTAGAGTAGCATAGCTCTAATTTAACAAAGAAAATACAGCCATCTCTCCTGGATGGTTGTGTTGATGCAAAAATCACTGTGGTAACCACGTTCCTTACAATGTCAAAAAGTATTAGGTGTAAATCAAATAAAATCGATTGACTTCCACTGGCTGGTGAGCTAATTCAGGGGGAAGTGTTACTACCTCATTTTGAGCTTAACTAATGTTTCTTTTATGTGTAATGATTAAGCCAGAATTGCCAAAAATTGTCCACCCTTCTTTAAAGAATGTCCTTGAAATACTCAAAATTACTTCAATGCTAGAAATAAAGAATACATAGATCATAGAATAACTCCCTACTTAACACAAAATTGCTTCCAAGTAATGAGCAGTAATGTTGAATTTAGTATATTCTTTATCTCAAATCCAGCCATTCAGAAAATAAATGAAAATGTTTCTTACATTGAAAATAGCCACTTTGGGTATCTTTAGTTCCTTAAAAGTATAGCATATTCCATTCCTTACTAAGATAAAAAGAGACAGAGACAGACACAGAGAGAGTATTCCTTGATGTGAATTTTTTGGCAATGCTAATCTGTTTCTTTTTATTTAAAACACATATTAACAACTTCATAAAATGCACATATTCACCGACCTAAGCATGACTCTGCTAGATTATTTTAGTTTCCAGTGTGTCTTCTTGTGATGACTCTTATTTTACATCATTAGTTTTAAGAAACTGTGACAAGGAAGCACTACAATTAGTGAAAAAGTTGACAGAAATTCAAGTCTATGAATCTGAAACCTGCCAAGAAAATGTATTTTTATCACATACAACAGAGAAATAGTATGTATGCGTTAGACTTTTTTGGACAATGATGAAAATGGACTAATATAGATATATACTAATAATATAGAGTCCTAGCTCTGTATTTTCTCCAATTTGCCCCCAAGTGTCCTATCATATTTAAATCTTTCCTCTGGTCATCCAAATGGTCTAGGACAAAAATAACCCAGTAAGAAGAGACAGAAGGTGAATGGTATTGGCAAAACTAGTGTTGAAACCAGAACATGGAAGTAAGCAGTGGAAAGAGCCCAGGCTTTAGACACTTTGTTGGTCTGAGTTTGAGAATCATGACTTTGAGTAATATTCACCACCACATTATAATTCTTAAATCTGACTGAACAATAAGCTACTCTGATCCAGAGGTGACTTCAGGAAGCCAGGCTTAAAAATATTGTAATAGTCATCCTGGCAGTCTGAAAGACTGTCCATCCCCATAGCAGAGCCATCTAAGGAGGGAGCATTCAAAACTAATAACGTGTTTATGCTGACTCAGGGCAGATCCCTAGATAAAAGATTAAAAACAAGGGTAAAAACTCAACAAGGACACCAGAAGCTTTAAAATTCAGGAGAACTATTTTGCAGAATTAGCAGTATACAGAAGGAAATAAATAGCTATAAATGCTTACATTAAAAAAGGAAGAAACATTTCAAATCAATAGCCTGAGTTAACCTTAAGAAACCAGATAAAGAAAAACAAATAAAATACAAAGAAAGCAGAAGAAAGGAAATAATGAAGGCAAAGACAAAAATAAATGAAATAAAGAATAGAAAAATAATAGAGAATTTTCTCAAATGATAATTTTTTAAAAAATCGATTGAAAAACTTTAGTTGGGCTGACCAAGAAAAAAAGAGAAAATGCAAATTTTAAAAATCAAGAATGAAAAAGCACCTTCAATAAGACCTTACAGCAATAAAAAGAATTATGAGGGAATACTGTGAATAACTATATACCAATAAATTAGACAACTTGGAGTAAATTGAAAAACTCCTTTACAAAAACACAAATTACTGAAACCTAAGCAGGAAGAGGTAGAAAGTTGGAATAGACCTATAACAAGTATAAAGATTGAATTCGATTTTTTAAATTCCTACAAAGAAAACCCAGGCTCAGACAGCATCACTGGTAAATTCTACCAAATTAAAAAAAAAAAAAAAAGAAATCTATACTCATCTTCCACAAATTCTGCCCAGAATACAAGAGGAGTATAGTAGTCAGCTCAGGCTACCATAATAATATGCCATAGACTAGGTGATTTAAACACCAGAAATATTTTTCTCAAGTTCTGGAGACTGGAAATTCCATGATCAAGGCAGCAGAAATGTAGGCCATTCTGGTGCCTGTTTTCTTGGCTTGGAGGCAGCTGTCATTTCACTGTGTGATCACGTGACCTCTTCTTGGTGTGTGCAAGGAGGGAGAGAGATTGAACTTTCTGATGCTCCTTTTTGTATCTCTACACTACTCCCCTCAGATCAAGGTCCCATTTTTATTTAATCTTCATTACTCCCTTAGAGGTACATCTCCGTATACTGTCACACTAGAGGTTAGGGCTTCAACAGATGAATTTTGGGAAACACAAATATTCAGCCCATACCAAGGAGAGAACCCATTTCAACTCACTCTATGAAGCCAGTGAAACCCTGACTTTAATATGAGACAAATATAACACAAGCAAAGCAATCTGCATATCAGTATTTCAAATGTAAATATGTACAATTCCCTCAACAAAATACTAGCAGTCAGAATCCAGCTATTTATAAAAAGAGTTATAAACTAAGATGAAGGGGATTATTATAGGAATGCAAGGTTGGTTAAGCATCTCAAAATCAATTGATATAGTATACCATATTAATGCAATAAAGAAAAACATGTGAACATGTCAATGGATGCATAAATAATTTTGACAGAATCCTACACAACTTTATGATAAAAATGTTCAACAAACTAGGAGTAGAAAGGAACTTCCACAAACCGTTAAAGGGCATCTATGAAAAACCCAGAATCAACATTATAATTAAAGGTGAAAAAATGAGTTATTTCCCTCCAAGATTAGAAATAAGACCAAGAAGTCTTCTCTTGACATTTCTATATAACATTGTACTGAAAGTTCTAGCATGGGTAATTAGGTAAGAAAAATAAATAAATAAGTGTTGAGATTGGAAAGAAAAAAGCAAAACTATTTCTATTAACACATAACACGATCTTGTCATAGAAAATCCTAAATAATCCATGAAAAAATATTAGAAGTAAAAAAACAATTTCAGCAAGTTTGCAGGACACACTATCAATACACAAGCATCAATCTCATTTCTATATATTAGCAATGAACCATCCAAAAACAAAGTTAAGGAAACAATTCCATTTACAATAGCACCAAAAGAGCCCAAAATACTTAGGAATAAATTTAACCAAAGAGGCGTAAGAGTTTTACACTTAAAACTAACAAGCATTATTGAAAGGCATTAAAGACTATCTAAATAAATTCCTGTTCATGTAGCTTAATATTTTTAAGACAATACTCCCAAAATTGATCTACAGATTCAATAAAAACATATGAATATATAAAAACATATATGCAAATGATTAGATCAACATTATTTATAATAACCAAAATGGGAAAACAAACCAAACGTCCATCAACTGACGAATGGATAAATAAAATGTATTATTGCCATACACTAAAATATTATTCAGCAATAAAAGATAAGTAGTGATACATGCCTCAACTTGAATAATATTATGCTAAGCGAAAGAAGGAATTTACAGAAGGTTGCATATTGTATGATTATATTTACTTAAAATGTCCAGAATAGGCAATTCTATAGAGATAGAAAGCAGAGTAATGGTTCCATAGGACAGAGGTGCTCAGGTTATGGTAAAATGAGAAGTGACAGCTAATGGGTAAGAATTTCCTTTTGGCAGAAATTTGAAAATATTCTGAAGTTAGATTGTGTTGATGGTTGCACAGCTCTATGAATATACTAAAATACATACAACTGGACACTTTAAATGGATGAATTGTTATGTGAACTTTATTTCAATAAAGTTGATTTATAAATACATAGTGAAAAAAGGAAGAAAGGAAGGATTTTGATGTTTTTGAAATATCCTCAGATTTTTCTCATATGCACTTAAAAAACCATTGAGAGAGGAATGTTGGGAATAAAAGAAGGAAGAATGGGAAGAAACAAAAATATCTGACTTAAACTATGGGTGATATCAACCCTGAAAGATAAGATAGGCCTTTTTTTTTTTTTTTTTTTGGTCTAGGTAGAATGCTTTATAATGATAATATTTTGTACTTCCTCAGTCTCCAACGATTTTCTGTAGAGGACAAGCAAAAATAAGGTATAAAGGATTTTCTCTTCTTCATGTAATGAAATTTTACTATTATTTCCATTCAGATATGAAACAAAAATAAACTTATTGACAATTTATTATTTTATTAAAACAACTCAATTTTTCTACATTTGTGAAATTTCTTATTAATCACACTGTGGACTTAAAGATACTTAGCACTCTTCACTGCATAAGACTCATTTGTCCTGTCCAAAAACGGACAGTATACCATCTCAGCCCGTATTTTCATTTTTGCACTTGGGTGCTGTTTACCATCATTGTTACATGAAATGTGAGAAAACGTTTCTCAGGATTTTTTGGATTTAAAACTATCTGCTTGCCAATTATTTTCAGTTTAGAAAACCTGCTGTTTCTTACAGCTTCACTTGCTTTATTCCCAAGAAAGGGTTTCCCACTTGTAAATACCCAGCATAAGTGTCAATTACCTTCAACCCCTAAGTTTCAGTTGCACCCCACACTCATTTACTAAACCAAAACTACATGTGCAAACATTTGATGCAAAACACTGGTATGGGTGGTGTCTAACCAAAATTATAGAAGTGTGAGTGCCTAATGAAGATCAAAGTTCAAGATTTCCATAATGATGTAGCCAGATAAAATGAGTTCCAGGATGCCTTTGGGAATCTAGCAACTTTGTCACACATTAATGCTTTTTAGATGAAAATGAGTTTCACTGTCCAAATTAGCTCTTGAAAGCTATTTCTCCTCACTTTCAAGCTGATTACTATCAAATATTAGCTGACTTTAATAGTATTTATTCAATAAGTCCGATAGTTATATTTTATTAATTAACTACAACTGATGTAAATATTACTATAGCACAAGAGTAGATGAACAAAGTCCTTAAAGAATATTGCTTACGATTTTAAAAGTAATGCAATATGATAGTCAGGAAATTGCATGTATATATTATATGCGTTTAATTGTGGGTATATGTGTATATATGTATATAATATATGTGCGTGGTGTGTATGTGTGTCTGTGTATACACACATATAAAACATTTAAAACACAGTTTTTACATTTAGTGTATCATTTGACACAAACTCTTTTTTTTTTTTTTTTTTTTTTTTTTTTTTTGCGGTACGCGGGCCTCTCACTGTTGTGGCCTCTCCCGTTGCGGAGCACAGGCTCTGGATGCACAGGCTCAGCAGCCATGGCTCACGGGCCTAGCCGCTCCGCGGCATGTGGGATCTTCCTGGACCGGGGCACGAACCCGTGTCCCCTGCATCGGCGGGCGGACTCTCAACCACTGCGCCACCAGGGAAGCCCTGACACAAATTCTTAAAGAATTGGTTTTGGATTAATATATTAAAGTTGAAAGATTTGTGCAAGTATGATAACATAATGATTTAATGAACAGAACAAATGACCGTGACTACATCCAATGTGGAATCTTTTCCAGACCCACCATCCTTCATTAACTGTAATGAACTGAAACATTTACACTTGTGGTATAGTACTTTAAATGATTTTGGAAATCTCCTTTTGGTCAATCTAGCAGTAGGCATTTTATCATCTGTTAAATATTAAAATGACTTTTTTTTTTTTTTTTTTTTGGCTGTGTTGGGTCTTCATTGCTGTGTGTGGGCTTCTAATTGTGGTGGGTTCTCATGTTGTGGAGCACAGGCTCTAGGAGCACGGGCTTCAGTAGTTGTGGCACGTGGGCTCAGTAGTTGTGGCTCTTGGGCTTAGTTGCTCCGTGGGATGTGGGATCTTTCCGGACCAAGGCTCAAACCCATGTACCCTGCATTGGCAAGTGGATTCTTAACCACTGTACCACCAGGGATGTCCCTAAAATGACTTTTAATAATAAAAATTTTGTTAATTAGACAATACTTTATAGCTGTTAAAATATTATTGTGTAGGTAAACACAAATGTTATCCTATTGGGTAAAATTAATGGTTGATCATGAAAATCAGCTTTGTTTTGTTAATCTGGAATGCAACATTTATTTATTCTGCTATTTTCTCTGAAAACTTCAAAATAGCACCTTTGTGTTAACTTCTAAACAATGATTTCTTTTTTTTTTTAAATCTGAAATGGTCAACTAATGAAGTGATCAATTGTGTTGTAGATAATTTGAGTTTATTACTAAATTATTCGTTTGGACTAAATAAAAGCAACCTGTGTGAAACTATCTCAAAACACTTGATTCACTAATTATCTAACCTGTCTCTCTCCCTGATTCTACTAGTTCCTAAGTTCTTTAAGAACATGCAGAGTATCTAATTCATGTTTTATTCTTAAAAGTAAGCTAAAGTAGGCACTCAAGTATTTATTTATGATGAATGAGTGAATGAGTGAAAGAATAAATGACAAAAGGATTTCAGTTATGCAGGATGAATAAGTTCTGGAGATTCTGAAGTACACTGTATAGTGACTATAGTTAACAATATTATATAATTGAAATTTGCTATAAGTGTTCTCACTACACACACATTCAAAAGGTAACTACGTGAGGCGATGGATATGTGAATTAGCTTGACTGTGGTAATCATTTCATAATATATACGTGTCAGAGTATGACGCTGTACACTTTAAACATATTCAATTTTTATCCTTCAATTATACCTCAATAAAACTGAAAAAATAAAATAAAATAAAGGCACCAAGGCAGTTAAATTAATGCAGTTATTTCTCTAATACATTCAGCTCACTAATTTGAGATTATTGCATATTATCTTAGATTCAAAGAATACTTTGTCAAGTGGCAACTATAACAACAATCTTCTAGTAATAAGTAAAAAGATATGCTAAGCCTTTTAACTTGATCGATACAGGCCGAATCTACATTTGTTTAGAGAAAAATTTTATCAAAACCAGCTTTTCCAGCAGCTAAATATACTACATGGCAATTAAAAATATTTTCCTTCACTTCGTGCCAAGAGTGAAATGTATTTACAGAAATATATTGTTATGAGTCCTAATGGAAATGAATAAATTATTTCAGCCCACATGTCACTTCAATCAAATGTGACCAAATGTGTTGTATATAACACAAGATTCTGTCCCTCCTCCCAAGCTAATATATGATGTGCTACATTAATTTTTATTCAAAAATTAACATATTTTAATGTCTTTGCAGTGTTTCTAGAAAGAAAAGAATTACATATTTTTAAGTTTGAAGGGAAATGTGCCAAGTGTTCACTGTAATCAAAGAAATATTCAACAATAATAAGGATATGCATACAGTTTCATTTTGAAAAAGAAAAAATATTTGAATTCTAAATTATTGATACATTTTAATTGCATACATTGCCAATAAATACCAATGTGTAGTCAGTTCTCTATCAACATGTTTTATGATAGAAATTGCATTTTTTCACTGAAACAAAATCGTCCTGATAAAAAACATGCTCTGATGTGTGCATGCCTGGCAGAGCATGACTGCAATAATGTTGCTTTGCATTTGTTGCAGTTTGTCGAGGTTGACTCTGTCATTGGCAGCAATCTTAATATAATGTTTACTAATAGCTCTGTAGAGAAGCAGTACTTCCATAGCAACAAATGAACAATACTAGAGAGATTAATCGCTTCTACATTATTGGTGTACAGTTTGCTGTAAAGCAGTGTTTTGTAGTCTGATAATTGCAAGTCTGGAATGATTGTACATTATGAGTTGATTAGCATAAACACTTAAGATGAAGAATGTCTCTGTTGAAATGGGGAGAGTGTTGCAAAATAGACAGGACTATATAATAAATATGGCCATGGTTCAAAAACTGTGTGTAGAGCTATTAAATTGTAGCATTAATCATATAATTTGATACTGGTCATTTGATATAGGCCATTCATGGAGGGTTCTTTACTGGCCACACACACACACACACATACACACACGCACACACACACCACCTGAAAAGAATGACATTAGAGATTTGTCAGAGATCCCTAATGAAATTATTTCTACACAAAGGATGATCTCTAGATGATCTCTAGAAAGTACAGCCTTGACTCTAAGTAGAAGCTATGTGAGCCCTGTTACAGGCTTTCTTTTATGAACACCTATGTTTCATTTAAAAGTTATTTGATTATAGTATAGATTTGACTACAATGGATTACCTCAGATTATTATACTAACCAGGTAATATCCTTAATTTTACAGAAGAATGGATTCTAGTCAAAAACCTTGTGTCCTGTTGCCTCTTAGAAGCACAATACATATTTTATATGTACACGGCACAAAGGATTGTATTTTCTTAGTAACTTCTTACTACTGATACAAAAAAAAATGACAACAGAATATTTTTGTTTTATTGAATTGAGTCCCTTTGATAGTTCTATTATTTCATTTGTTAAGAACAAACAGTTCCATAAGGATGAATGTCTACAAAATCAGAAGAAAAAATAATTTCATTTAAATATACTAAAATTGGAACTGATCTATGGGTTTCCTTCTATTAGTGTTGTGTTTTTTGAGAAAGGGTGGCAAAATGAATAATAAATGGAAAGTATTAAAATGATTGCTATATTTGTCACTGTGTACTACAGTAAAAAGTAGGTTTATCATAAGCAAAAATCTCTGCATTTTTGGATTCTGTAACATTTCTAGAGTTTATTTTAATTATATTTATAATGCTTATTTATTTTTAAAGGAATAAAGGACAATATATAACAAGTGAAAAATATTCACTGCAGCTGTTTGGTAATCAGAATATCATTGACTGAACAATACTTGAAGATATTCATTTGTGCTGAATATAGTTAGTATATAGGGAGTACTACTGTTCCATTTGGGCAGTAAATATTGCCCATGTGATTCCACTAAAATCACAGTTCAGAATGATTATAAAGGAAACAACCACCACCAGTATACCTGGGGACCTATGTAGTTAGCATCTTTGGAATGAACCCAGTAAATAAGAATTTTTTTTTTTTTCTCAACAAGCAGACCAGCTGTTCTTTCCATGGTTTCTCTAATAGCTACTTCCCCATGCACTATGGATTAACTAGCAAATTGATCAATCCCTTCATTAACCCATGGTTATTCTCACAGATTGTATTGAGGAGGCTCAATTGAATTTGAAGCACAAAATATCAAACAATTCTTATGGGAGGAATAGGAAAATTAGAATTGAATGACTATTCTGTATTGATTTATTCTATACGTAGATTCTTTATTGCTATTTTCACTTAAGATTTTACTCTTTACAATAAGTGAATTCCTAAAAATTTATGCCAAATTGTTTTATAAATAATAAGTGTTTTTCAAATTAACTCTAGATGTTAAATTTTATAGATTACTGTATTGATATTTGATTAATTTCCAATAAAAAAAAGAGTACCTAAGATGCTCTATGAATGTCTCTGACAGTGCTTACTAGTCTACAAATAAACAGATACCACCAGTACAATTGCCACCAAAAATTTTCTTCGAAATAATTAGTATCTCTTTATAGCTTTTTTAAATTCAGATTTTATATATCTGATTTTATTAAGGCAGATATTATATGTAGAAAGAATGGTGCAATATGTAAACAGTGCAAGATTCTGTTAGTCATTAAATAATTCTCTGTTTGAATAACAAATTTTGAAATTACTTTTACTTTTATAATAAACGTTATTCATATATTACATATATGTTATGTATTCTGCTGTAGTAGGGCATACAATGCATGCATTTAGATCAAAACCCCGAACCAAGACACTAAATCCAAGTGCAAATCTCCAGATACTAATATCCAAATTAGTTTTTCTTAAAACTGCTTTCGGGCTTCCCTGGTGGCGCAGTGGTTAAAAAGCCACCTGCCAATGCAGGGGACACGGGTTTGAGCCCTGGTCCGGGAAGATCCCACATGCCGCGGAGCAACTAAGCCCGTGCGCCACAACTACGGACCCTGCGCTCTAGAGCCCGTGAGCCACAACTACTGAGCCTGCGAGCCACAACTACTGAAGCCTGCGTGCCTAGAGCCCGTGCTCTGCAACAAGAGAAACCACCGCAATGAGAAGCCTGCACACCGCAACAAAGAGTAGCCCCCACTCGCGGCAACTAGAGAAAGCCTGCGCACAGCAATGAAGACCCAACACAGCCAAAAAAAACTGCTTTCTACCTCATCCTGGTGGAAATTAATTGTGGTTAATTGTGTGTGTGTGTGTGTGTGTGTGTGTGTTGGGATTAGGAGGAGAGGGTTATTGCTGCTGTCTGTGATGGACGGTGCCTTATCCTTCTCTCTGACCCACTTAGTGTTTTGAAGACTGGGGATATATACAGTAGGGCTTTGCATAAATAGATGAGTACATCTGCTTTACAAAAATATAATACATATTTTCTAGATTTACCATACTGCCTTAAATGGGGAGCAGTCTATTTACAAATTACCTTTCTTTGGAATTCCTTAAAATCACAGCACTCTTAATACATAGTAAAATTATAAAAGTGTCATATATGTGGTATAGAAACATCTGACAATTTGCACATGCACATGAAAAAGGGTCTGACTATGTAAAGTTTGTTGTTCTACTTTTTTTACTAAATTTTTCAGAGGAGAATTTTGTCAAGTCCTCAAAAAATTAAAGCATAACTCTTAGTAATTGCAAAGTAATTCATCTTATCAATATATTTTATATATCATTCTATAGCATTAATATTTAGATTTCTTACTTTTGATGTTATAAAAAGTAAGAAAATATTCCCTTAATACATACAAATCACATCTACATAAATTTCTGATTAATTGCTTTAGATTGTGTATTAGGTATAAGGTTAATTTTTTTCTACATGTATAGCACATTTTAAATTATTGTTTAATTAAGACTTTATTTTTTCAAGTAGTTTAAGGTCTAAAGAAAAATTGAAGGGAGGATACAGGGATTTCCCATATACCCCCTGCATAGCATTCCCTTTATCAACATCTCCCACCAGAGTGGTACATTTATTACAATTTATGAACGTACATTGAACATCATAATCATGGGAAGTCCATAGTTTACATTACAGTTCACTCTTGGTGTCCTACATTCAAAGGATTTGAACAAATGTATAATGACTTATATCCATCATTATGGTATCCTACAGAGTATTTTCACTGCCCTAAAAATCCTCTTTGCTCTGCCTCTCCATCTCCCCACACCTCCAAACCTTGGCAACCACTGATCATTTTACCGTCTCCAACTTTTGCCTTTTCCATAATGTCATATAGTTGGAATCGTACAGTATGGAGCCTTTTCAGATTGGCTTCTTTCACTTAATAATATGCATTTAAGTTTTCTCCATGTCTTTTTATGACTTTAGAGCTCATTTCCTCTTAGTGCTGAATAATATTCCATCGTCCGGGTGTGCCACAGTTTACTCATTTATCTACTAAAGGACATCTTCGTTGCTGGGCAGTTATGAATAAAGCTGCCATAAACAGCCATGTGCAGGTTTCTGTGTGGACAAAAGTTTTCAACTCCTTTGGGTCAACACTAAGGAGCTCAATTGCTGGATCATGGTAAGAGTATGTTTGGTTTTGTAAGAAACCACCAAACTATCTTTCAAAGTGGCTGTACCATTTTACATTCCCACCAGTAGTGAATAAGAGTTCCCGTTGTTCCATAGCCTCACCAGCATTTGGTGTTTTCAGTGTTCCAAAATTTGGGCATTCTAACCGGTTTGTAGTGTTACCTCATTGTTGTTTTAACTGAATTTCCCTGATGACATATGATGTGGAGTATCTTTTCATATGCTTATTTGCTCAGGCATCCATCAAGATCTTTGACCTTTTTTTTTTTTTCCCTGCACGGCACAGCTTGTAGGATCTTAGTTCCCCAATCTGGGATTGAACCCAGGCCCTTGGCAGTGAAAGAGCAGAGTCCTAACCACTGGACCGCCAGGGAATTCCCCCATTTTTAAAAGTGGGTTGTTTTCTTATTTTTGAGTTTTAAGACTTCTTTTTATATTTTGGATAAAATTGGAGTTATACTTTTTATCACTATGTAATGAATTGGTCTTACTAACCATTACTAAAAGTTAGACAGGTTGAAGGCATCCCAATAATACAACTTTATTTTCCAATTTTACAACTATAGAAACCATTTTATTTTATTTATTTTTTTGCCACACCGCACGGGCATACAGGTTCTTAGTTCCCTGACCAGGGATCGAACCCATGCCCCCTGCAGTGGTCGCTCAGAGTCTTAACCACTGGACCATCAGGGAAGTCCCTATAGAAACCATTGTTAAAAGTTAGGTTGAGGGACTTCCCTGGTGGTCCAGTGGGTAAGATTCCGTGCTCTCAATGCAGGGGACGCAGATCTGATCCCTGATCGGGGAACTAGGTCCCACATGCCTGCCGCAACTAAAAAAAGATACTGCATGCCACATCTAAGATCCGGCACAGCCAAAATTAAAAAATAAAATAAATAAACAAATTTTAAAAAAATAAAAGGTTGAAAGAATCTCAATATAATTTTGTGTTTTCAATTTCACAACTATAGAAATTATAAATCCTTTAAATTGCATTAAATATTTTAAAGTCAGAAATATCAAATTCATAAATGATAATATTTTAAAAACTTGCATATATAATTTCCACATTTTCAATTGTGAACTCAGTGAAAACTATCCATGAGCTCAAACTGGCTTTTAATATATTTTTTCCTTGATTACTAGTCAGCTGTTAAGGAAAATCATTTTTAAAAGTTTTTGTGGATTTCCATCTTTGAATATATTTCAGCAGATAGCAATTCAATGTGAAGACTCTCCATCAACTTATATTTAGTTTACAGACTTAGCTTCTTTAAATTTACATGGAAAACTAGAAATAAAGTCTGATCTGCAAACTACAATTGTATGAATCCATTCATTCCTAGCAGATGGGATTTAAATGCTTCAACCAAATAACTACTTTAAACATTTAGTACTCAAAAAGTACTTTAGCTATTAGGCATTTTCAGGGCTGGCTATTAGAATCATTTCCTCTAGAGAGGCTAATGCAAGAAAGAAGAGAGAAGGAGCAGATCAGGAAAAAAGAGAAGAATGTATTAAAGAACTAATTCAGGGCAGGGCAGAACTGAGAGCTCTAAGAGGGAGGAGCAAAAGAGAAAAAACAGAGTTGGCAGTGCTAGTGTAGCTCAGCTTTTTCCTGAAACCAAGTTAACCTGAAAAGAGGAGACAATGTTTCTTGTTTACAATAAATTATTTGGATGTTAAACAATATGCAGGATCTTACTACATTTAAAAAATGTGTTCTTTGATGGGCTTGGGTATTAGATATTTTGATTTAAAAAATTTGGATTGGGGCTTCGCTGGTGTTGAGAGTCCGCCTGCCGATAAAGGGGACACGGGTTCATGCCCCGGTCCGGGAAGATCCCACATGCCGCGGAGCGGCTGGGCCCGTGAGCCATGGCCGCTGAGCCTGCGCGTCCGGAGCTTGTGCTCCGCAACGGGAGGGGCCACAACAGTGAGAGGTCCGCGTACCGCAAAAAAACAAAACAAAACAAAAAAAAAAAAACGAACAGAAAAAATTAGGATTGTTTCCTTCTGGCCATCTTGTGTTGGTCACAAATCCAAGAAAACATGTTTTAGTTATTATAATAGTTAAATTTCCAGACATACAATGTCAGTTTAATAATTCTCAATAGACTGCTAGTTTATTATTTAATATTTATCATATTGAAGCTGGTTTGCTTCAGAATGTGAATGGAAACTACTGAATGAGATATTATGTGATCTGAAATCAATTATTCAAAGAATTTGTTCATTGTTTACCCATCAACTTTAGACACTTATGATCTAGCAACTGTTGAGTTTATTATTCATGATGTAAACAATTTCTCACCAAATTAGTACTATTATTATTTTAAATTAATGTTACAGTTAAATAAATAGGATATTTAAAGTAAAATATATTTGACTGTTCATCGAATTTGTTTCACTCTCGCTTTTATTATTAGAGTAATATTTTTGTGTGTAATTATTTGACCATAAAATGACATAATTAATTAAAGAATTAAAAAAAGAAAAGCATAATAGGACCTCTTGAGAACTTGGGGGTAAATTACTCAGCTTGAAGATTCTTTGGAGATTTGCTTGCTGGCATGTGTGATCCAGGGTTAGTCTTCCAGACCTCTATCATACGATTCTATCACATAGAGAATACATTGAACAAAACTGAGCACATTTTACAGTCTGATGTCTGACATAATTTGTCCATTCCTATTACAGTCAACTTCTCTTTCCACCTAACCAGATCATCTTTAGTAGTGAATATTTTATCCATCTTTAAAAAATGTCCCTGACTGACATATTAACTGCATACGAAATATCCCAACTTTTTAAAGGATATATCAATATATATATAATAATCTTTGTTCACAGTGATGCATTTTGACAAATGCTATTATTAATAAGAAAAATTTACCAGTCTAATAGTTCTAATGTGATTTAAAATATTAAAATGAACCATGTTTAACAAATTAAAAAATATTAAATAAAATTTGGAAACAAGGGTAAAATCAGTCAGCATGTCAGTTTGAGACACATTCCTCTCTTTTATCATTTCTGGCATCCAAACGTTATCTATTTTTGTTTAATTTTATATTTTTCATGGTGAATATCATAATTAAGAAAACAATAAAATGCATATCCATGATACCTACATCTCACTTAAGAAATAGAATGTAACTGACTACTAATTCAAAGACGTCTATATACTCCTGGTAGATGTCATAGCCCTCCTTCCCCTGACATAACCGTGTATCTTATTTTCTGTAGTCATTTCAAAAATAGATTTACATACTTTAATGTATACTAAAGATATATTTTTAGTCTTGATTATTGAAAACTGTATGTTATAAATAGAATTATATTGTTTGTGACTTGCTTTGTTTGTTTAATATTCTGTTTTTCAGTTTCACCCATTCTGTGTGTATATATATTTCATTTGTTGATTTTCACTGCTATGTAATATTATATTGAGCATATACAAATAATTTATTTTTCATTCAGTTGCTGATTGAAATTGTTTTGTATTGTTTTGTGTTATTAGTTGCTATTATGATGGTATTATAAGTGTACATAGCTTCATAAGGATCTACTGGTGCATATTTTTAACTGTACCTTTAGAGCATATTTATAAGAGAAGGCTGTTTTTACTCACAGATTCAAAGGAGTTATGTATTTTGGTATAAATCCTTCATAAACTGTATATGTTGCACATATCTTCTCCCAATTTGTTAATTATACTTTCACTTTCTCTATGATGTCTTCTGAATAAGAGAAATTCTTAATTTCAATGTATTCAAATGTATCAGTCTTTTCACTTGTGGTAAATGCCATCTGGTCTTAAGAAGCACATCCTTAATCCAAGGTTATAAATATATACATCTATGTTTACTTTTGAAGTTATTTTTTAAAATTTGAGTTCTTAATCCATTTGGAATTGATTTTCATGTAAGTTGTCAGATAAGAATCCATTGTAATATATTTTTTATATTTAAATAATATTTTTTTCAGGACCATTCATTGATTGGGTTGTTTCCCCCTTTGATTCTTGGTGCCATTCTGTCAGAGTGCAGGTTCCTGTACCTGTGTAAATTCATTCTGTGCTCTCTGCTTTTCCACGGGTCCCTTTGTCTATTCGTCTGCCCCAAACTCGCAGGTTAATTACCATACCTTCCTAAAACTTCTTAATAATTAGAAATATAAAGACTCCACAGTATTGTTCTTCAAGAGTGTCTTGGCTGTTTCCTCTTGAACTTTTTGTTCTTCTGTCAGCTTATTTTAAAAACTCTGATGGAATTTTTTTGCAATTGAATTAAATATATGGATCAATTTGGAAGATTTACTTATACAATATGAAGTTACTTGATGTATATTTTGTGAAAATATATTAGGTATTTTAATGCTCTACATAATGAATTTTTATATAAAGATCTTAAAATCTTTTGTTACATTTTATTGCAGATATTATTCATTGCTAGTAAAAAAGGTATCAGTTAAGTTATATATCCCCTCTTTACACAATTACCATTAATATTTGAACACCCTACAATGTTTCTATACTACTTGTTACAGCTAAATATTTATATTGAACAAATAAATTCTTACTAGATTTTTGAATATTTTATGAGTATTTTATCTAACAGTTTTTTGATGGATTCTATGTATAAGATCATTTCATCTGTACACAGATACTATATGACTTCTTTTATTCCAATTTAGATGCTTTTTATTTCTTCTTCTTGTCTAATTCCTCTGGCTAGGACTTCCTCAGTGCCTAGGATAAGAGTGGGCACCCTTATCTTATTCCTTACCATAAAGAGAAAGTTTTCAACTTTTTACCACTGAGCATATCTTTAGCTATGAGTTTCTCATATATGGCCTTTGTTGTGTTGAGCTCTGTTCCTTCTATACCCAATTTATTAAGAGTTTTGATCATGAAAGGATGTTGAACTTTGTTAAATACTTTTTCTGCATCTATGGAGACGATCATATAATTATTTTTCATTTTATTAATGTGATGTATCACATTTATTGATTTGCATATGTTGAACGATTCTTGTATCCCAGGGATAAATCTTGCTAAATTGTGGTGTATGATTTTTTTAATGTTCAGTTGAATTTGCTTTGCTAATATTTTGTTCAGAATTTTTGTATCTATATTCATCAGAAATATTGACCTGTAGTTTTCTTTTCTTGTACTGTCCTTACCTGGCTTTGGTATCAGGGTAATGCTGGCCTCATAAAATGAGTTTTGTTGTGTTTCTTTCTCTTCAGTATTTTGGAAAAATTTGAGAAGGGTTGGCATTAATTCTTTAAGTATTTGGTAGAATCACCAGGGAGACCATTTGGTCCTGGGAGATTTTTGATTACTGCTTCAATTTCCTTATTTGCTATTGGTCTGTTCAGATTTTATATTTCTTTGTGATTATCTTAGTAAGTTGTATGTTTCTAGAAATTTATCCACTTTTTCTAGGTTATCCAATTTTTGCTGCATAATTATTCATACTAGCCTCTTACGATGCTCTATATTTCTCTGGTGTCAGATGTATGTCTCATTTATTTATAACTTTATTTATTTTAGTTCTCTCCTTCTTCTTAGCAAGTCTAGCTAAAGGTTTATCAATTTGGTTTATCTTTTTAAAAACCAACTGAGTTTCAATGCTTTCTTAAATGTCATTCTCATCTCTTATTTATTTATCCTCTACTCTTCATTGTTTCTTTCCTTCTGCTAACTTTGGGCTTAGTTCGTTCTTCTTTTATAATTCCTTGAGGTGTATAGTAAGGTTATTTATTTGAGATCTTTCTTTTTTCTTAATGCAGGCATTTATCACTATAAACTTCCCTCCCTTAGAACTGCTTTTGCTGCATCCCATAAGTTTTGATATGTTGTGTTTTCATTTTCATTTATCTCAAGATACTTCTGATTTCCCTTTTGATTTCTTCTTTTGCCACTGGTTATTCAGGAATGTGTTGTTTGCTTTCTATGTATTTATGAATTTTTCAGGTTTTTTTCCTGTTACTGATTTCTAGTTTCATACCATTGTAGACAGAAAAAGATACTAGATATGATTTCAGCCTTCTTAAATTGGCTAAAGCTTGCTTTGTGACCCAATATATGATATATCTTAGAGAATGTTCCATGTTCTGTTGAGAGGAATGCATATTCTGGTGTTGTTGGATGGCACGCTCTAGATGTGTCTGTTAGTTACATTTGCTCTATAGTGTTATTCAGATATGCTGTTTTCTTATTAATTTTCTTTCTGGATGAGCTGTCCAGTGTTGAAAGTGGGGTATTGAAGTGCCTTGTTATTACTGTATTGCTATCTATTTCTCCCTTCAGTTTTCTTTTTTTTTTTTTCACGGTACGCGGGCCTCTCACTGTTGTGGCCTCTCCTATTGCGGAGCACAGGCTCCTGATGCGCAGGCCCAGCGGCCATGGCTCATGGGCCCAGCCGCTCCGCGGCATGTGGGATCTTCCCGGACCGGGGCACGAGCCCGTGTCCCCTGCATCGGCAGGTAGACTCTCAACCACTGCACCACCAGGGAAGCCTTCCCTTCAGTTTTCTTAATATTTGTTTTAAATATTTGTGTGTTCCAATGGCAGGTGCATTTATATTTATCATTGTTATATCCTACTGATGAATTGACGAATTTAGCATTGTATAATAACCTTTGTCTCTTGTGACTGAATTTGACTGAAAATCTATTTCATCTGATATAAGTATAGCCACTCCTGCTCTCTTTTGATTACGATTTTCATGGAAAATATTTTTCCACTGTTCACTTTCAGGCTATGGGTGTTCCTTAAAGCTAAATTGAGTCTCTTGTATGAAACGTATTTTTGGCTCTTGTTTCTTTATCCATTCAGCCACTTTTTGAATTTTGATTGGAGAATGTTGTTTTCTTAAATTTAAACTAATTACTCAAAGTTAAAGACTTACTGTTACCATTTCCTTAGTTGCTTTCTGACTAATTTTTTAGTTTCCTTATTTTTTTCTTTCTCTCATGCTGTCTTCCTTTGTGATTTATTTTTTGTAGCGATGTGCTTTAATCCCTTATTATTTATCTTTTGTGTAACTACTATAGACTTTTTCTTTGTGGTTACCATGAGGCTTACATAAAACATCTTATAGATATAACAGTCAAGTTTAAGCTGATAACGACTAATCTTCAATTGTGTACAAAAACTATGCACTTTTACTTTTCCTCCCCTTACATTTTATGCTATGATGCCACACTTTGCATCTTTTTATATTGTACATCTATTAACAAATTATTGTAGCTGTAGTTATTTTTAATATTGTTTTTTAGCTTTTATACTAGAGATAAAAGTGATCTACATACCACCATTATACTAACAACAAAATATCTGCAGGACAGTTTAAGAAAATAATCTCATTTATAATAACATCAAAACAGTAAAATACTTAGAAATAAATTTAACCAAGGGATTTAAAGATCTATACACTGAAAATTAAAAATTGGTGAAAGAAATTGAAGAAGATGCAAATAAGTGGAAATGTATTCCATGTTTTTGAAGTGGAAGAATTGATATTGTTAAAATGTTCATACTACACAAAGCCATCTATAGATTCAATGCAATCTCTGTCAAATTTCCAATGGCATTTTTCACAGAAATGGAAAAAACAGTCCTGAAATTCATATAGAACACAAAAGTCTCTGAATAGCCAAAGTAATCTTGAGAAAGAAGAACAAAACTGGAGGCTTTTCCTGATTTCAGACTATATTACAAACATATAGTAGAACTACATCAAACTAAAAGTCTTCTTCAAGCATTCAAGAGGCAACCTACAGAATGGGAGAAAATACTTGCAAGCCATATATTAGATAAGAGGTTAATATCTAAAATATACAAGGAACTCATACACCTCAGTAGCAAAAATATCAATAGCAAAATAGTCCAATGAAAAACTCGACAGAGGAACGGAGTAGACATTTTTTTTCCAAAGAAGATATACAAACAGGCAATATGTACATGTAAAGGTCCACAGTATCACGAATCATCAGGGCAATGCGAATCAAAATGGAAATTGGTACATTCACTATGGAAAACAGTATGGAGGTCCTTTAAGAAATTAAAAAATAGGACTACCATATGATCTAGCAATCCCACTTCTGGGTTTGTATCCAAGAAAAATAAAATCACTATCTTGAAGAGATATTAGCACCTCCATGGTCATTGCAGCATTATTCACAACAGCCAAGATATGGAAACAACCTATGTCCATTTATAAATGAATGGATAAAGAAAAAATATATATATACACACACATATATATAGAGAGAGAGATAATGAAATATTTTTCAGCCATGAAAAAGAAGGAAACCTGCTTTTTGTGACAACATGGGTAAACCATGAGGGCATTGTACTAAAAGTGAAATAAATGAAGCAGAGAAAGACCAATACTGTTTGATTTCATTTATAGGTAGAATCTAAAAAAAGTGTCAAACTCATATAAACAGAGAGTGAAATGGTAGTTACCACAGGCTGAGGAGTAGGAGAAATGGAGAGATGTTGGTTAAAGGGTACAAACTTCCTGTTACAGATGGATAAGTCTGGGGATTCAATGTACAGTGTGGTGACTATAGTTAACAATACTGTACTCTATACTTGACACTTGCTAAGAGAACAGGTCTTAAATGTTCTCACCACACAAACACAAAAAAGTTATAATTATGTGAGGGGATGGATGTGTTAACTCCTCATTGTAATTATTTTACAGTACATAGGCATATTAAATCATGTTGTACACCTTAAGTTTACACAATGATATATGCCAATTTTATCTCAATTAAGCTGGGGGGAAAAAAAAGAAAAAGTAATACATTTTTACCAGATGCATGTACAAGAATGTTCATTGAAGGATTATTCACAGTAAACACAAGCAAGTAACAGGACAAAAATTTTGTTTTACCAATAACAGAATGCATAAGTTGAAGTCTGTTCATACAATGGAATATCATACAGCAGTGAGAATTAATGAACTACATCTACATGAAGGGCACTGATGAATCTCACAAACCTAAGATAAGCTACATCATTTAGAAATGATCCCAAAGCTCCAACATTACTGGAATTTAGTCGCATGACAGCAGCTAACAACATTGGGAAGCTAAAAGTAAAATCTGTGTCCAGGTAAACCTTTGGCGGTTCCTGCTTCCCTTATTAAACGAAGATAGAATTAGAGGTATTGGAGAAATATTGTTGCTATCTGTCATAGATACTGCTTTTAAAAAGGTAGTGATTTACAAAAGCATATAATATTATATTTTATATATATTAATATATATATGTAATATATATATTATATATTAGCTCTTTTACCAGAAACATAAAAATACATTGCCAACAACTATAGGGAGATATCTGATATACCATGTGTTTCTACCATCTCAAGTTAATTTTTTTTAATGTACACAATACATTTCACTTTCTTTTAGAAGCCTTGCATTTCACAGTTTCTCAGAAATCTTTTCTCCTTGTCCTATTTTCCCATCATTCTTGTCAAAATTTGTTTAATGCACTGGTTAATTAGAAAGGTTCACATAAATTCATTTATACTCAAGCTTAAATAAGAAAATATTTGAGAGTTAATATTTGCATTTTAATAGAGATTCCATCCCTTAATAAAACAATGAAACTACAGTGGGGGAAAAGTTTGGAATCAGAAGCAAAGAAACAAATTTGAGCATAGAGTTGAGACATTCTCAGAGTCTCTCATGTTTTCTAATATAGAAGGTTGACCTTAAGGTTCTGTATGTAATACTTTCTCCATTTATTTCAGGCAAAAGAAGATTTTTCAAACTTGAAAAACCAAATGTACACACTGCCTAAAATCTCACTGTTGATAAGCCCTGTACTTAGAGGTAATTTCCTTCTAGCTAATCAGAGTAAAGTTTATTATACCAAAGAAATAATTTAACAGTATCTTAAAGAATATGGTCAAGTTAATGAGGCTTGAATTTGCTTAATTTAAAGTCAGTGTAGAATTTGGGCACAGATAAATTTATATTATTCCATCTTTCATAAACAATATTATAAATTTGGATCAAAATTGCAATATTTTAAGTTTATTAAACTCAAAGAGTTTATCCACCTCTATAAACTTTGTCATATTGAAATGCATAGTCAGCTAAATGACCATGGAATGGAATTAAGACATCTTGTCAAATTCATTTTCCATCACTAATGATGTAAAGCAAAAATATGTCATGGCACTTGCTTTATTCAATCTACTTTGCATAGCAATGATGAATTATGTAACTGATAATGTGGCACTAAACACAAAGTGATATTTGTAATCATCTAGGATGTTCATTTACCTTCATCAGCTAACAATGTCCCAATATTTAAGGCAGCATTTCATGCTCCAATATTATCTGACAGCTGTAACTGTCTATATGGAATTAAATTATTTTAAAAAACAAACTTAATTTTATAGGCAGTAATGTTGTGCTTTCCACTGAAAATTAGTTTTCCATCATATTAAAGAAGTTCAACAGACAAGTTGATCAGATGTTACTTCAGATCTCCATCCTTCCCTCTCTGGATCAGGCACATATACTTGTTAGCTAATTGGCTAAGAAAAAAAAAAAAGAAAGCAAGAAAAGAAAAGAAAAAGAAAGAAAAAAGTGTCCAAAACTTGAAATTCAGATTGAAACAACTCTTCTTCATAGAGAAACACATGGTTAATTTCCCTCAAGCCATCTCTATACCGCCCCTCGGAGTTGGGAAAATTTGCAAAATATTCAGTCATATAGTTTGATTGAAAGCACCTGGGGCTTCCCTGGTGACGCAGTGGTTGAGAGTCCGCCTGCCAATGCAGGGGACGTGGGTTCGTGCCCCGGTCCAGGAAGATCCCACATGCCATGGAGCAGCTAGGCCCATGAGCCATGGCCGCTGAGCCTGCGCGTCCGGAGCCTGTGCTCCGCAACAGGAGAGGCCACGACAGTAAGAGGCCCATGTACCACAAAAAAAAAAAATAAAGAAAGAAAGTACCTGAATTTGAAACCAGGAATTTTAGGTCCAAATTTGATATTATTTTTAAAAATATTGTCCTATATTATTGATAGTTATCAAAGCAAATATCATAAATATGTGTGATGTGTTTTGTAAATATCAAAAAGAAGCTTGGTCTAGTGGAGAAAATACTGTCTTTGCCATCTGACAACTACTAACTACTTTCCCATGCATCACATTAACCTGTGATCTTGAAAGAAACAATAATTTAAATTTAGACATTCAAATTTTTCATTTGCAATTAGAACATAATTAATACATCAGAGCATTGTGCAGATTAAGCATATGTAAACTTACCATTTCAGCATCATAAAAACCCTCTGATGAACTTCTAAGTGCCTAGCACAGAGACTGGCATTGTAAAAATAAAGGTCGGTTGTTTTATATCTTCTAAGTAAGGCTTGAATGAGGTAAATCTTGCCTTGTTGGCAAGAATGAAAAGGAATGCTTCCCATAAAGGTAGGGAAAACAGCACTTTATCAACACAGAAGTGATAAGATAAAATTGGGTCCTAGATTGCAGGCAATGGAAAGTCACATACCATCTCAGCAATCAAAAATAACAATGTCCCTCCCTAGTGGGTGAGAAATGAGGATCAGTACTTTTGCACAAGACAATCTCCCTAGTAAGGTACGCATACATAGCTCAGATCATAAATCAGGTGTACTGGGTGTTGTGTCTACAGGTATGAAGCACATACATGTAGATGCAATTTCTATTGAAGAAAATCATGAAGAAATTGAAGAAAATCATGAATGTTAACACTGGTAATTTTACAGGTGATTGATAATTATAAAATTAATTTTTATAAGTTTATACTGACACCTGGTGTTTTATGGATGATTTTTGTATTCATCAAGTATAATATTTTTGTAATATTATTGCAGAGATATTTACATCACAATAGTATAGAACTCTAGATTTTATAATCAAAAATAAAGGCAAGAAAGATTGATTGCTTCTCAACCTTCAGGTCTTGATAGTAGCTAATCTATTCATAGACTTGCCTAAAAAATACCCCATCACCACAACTCTCCATGTGTTTTAACTCTTATGCTCTGAATTTAACTTTACCTAAATTATCTACTGCTCACAGTTCTCTGAATAAGAATTTGGAACTGGAGCTTTCTGCCATATCTATTGCTCTCTGTGAAGAAACAAAATTTCATGCAGTTGCACAAGGACATACATCATCTGTTTTAATTCTTTTTAGTAAAATTCTTCATTATTCCTTAGTCATACTTTGCTTGTCATCATCTTGAAGTTTCTCTATCTACACTATTTCACTTCAATGAATTGTGCTTAATATAGTGGTTATTACAAATTTAGAAAAGTTTTTTTCATTATTTTTATTAATTTCAATTATAGGGGGTCCTCTGAATATCATTCACCAAGACTGAAAGAGATATTTATTTATTTGGGGAAACATCTGCAAAAATAGGAAAATGGAAAAGGCCCCTGAAAGATGTTAAGAGGTGGTGGTGATGCAGGTCTGACTTCTGTGAATGAGACAAACAAGGAAAGAAAGCCTTTTATGGTAATGTAGTTCTAAGAAAGTTTCAACAGAGTCAATGGCGTCTTCAAGACAGAATTGATCATTTCTCTCAGTAACAAAGTTACCTTATTATCCTTGCCATGTTCAATCATTGGCTGGGAACAACCCATGGAAACCTGGTCTCTGATGGAAGGCAGTGGTGGATTCTCAGTAAAGCAACTGGGGATGACAGTCAATTATGCTCCTGAAGTAGGAGATCTGAAAGATGTATTTTTGTGGTCAGCACAGGAGCCCTTGCATACCAACATGGGAGACTAAGGATTTATTTTAAATTTAACTAATCCTATGGAGTTTCACTTAGTTCTCTGAATATTTCTTTTTCTAAAAAAAAAAATATATATATATGTATTTATTTACTTATTTTTGGCTGCATTGGGTCTTCATTGCTGTGCACAGACTTCCCCTAGCTGCAGCGAGCAGGGGCTACTCTTTGTTGTGGGGTGCGGGCTTCTCATTGCAGTGGTTTCTCTTGTTGAGGAGCACGGGCTCTAGGCGCGCGGGCTTCAGTAGTTGTAGCACGCTGGCCCAATAGCTGTGGCTTGTGAGCTCTAGAGTACAGGCTCAGTAGTTGGGGCACACAGGCTTAGGTGCTCCGTGGCATGTGGGATCTTCCCGGACCAGGGCTCAAACCTGTGTCCCCTGCATTGGTAGGCAGGTTCTTAACCAATGAGCCACCAGGGAAGTCCCCTCTGAATATTTCTTTCATCAACACTGTCTATACTATAGTTCCACATTGAAAATTATTTCTTAAGAGCTCAGAAAAATTGTAGTCAAATGTTTATCCCCTTTTGATTCATAATCCAAACCAGTTCTATTACAGATGTGCTTCTGAAATGGATATAACTGTTTGAAGTCTGGGATCCTTACAAAGTAAGTAGGTAGGAAATATTACTGTGAAAGTACCTTCAATTTCATCTCCAGACATAATTCTCTCAAAATAGTCATATGTTTCTCAAATTTTCAGAATGACTTCTTGTTGCTGCAGTAATAAATCCTTCATTTAATTTCTTCTCACACCTACCTGCTTCTAGAAGAATTTTAATGAGCTTTATCCATATCACTTCAAATCAGTACCAAAAAACAACAACAAAACAAAAAAACCTTTTTTAAAAAAAATTCCTTATTTTTCCCGTGGTCATTAAAGTGAGGAGTGGGAAATGGCATCATATCCCCAAAGATCTTCAGAAGTTTTCACAAACTCTTCAAAACACATTGCTACTTACTCAAAATCTATTTCTACATTGATAAATAAACCTATAACAAAAAATATAAAATCTCTGTGTTAGTTTCTTGTTACTTCTGTAACAACTTACCACAATATTATTGCCTTAAAGTTGTTGAAGGACAGAGTGAATGAAATGAGCTAAGATATAGTTAAATATAACATATACATGAGGAACATAAGTAAACAGCAGAAACATCAGTATCAGCAGTAGGAAAATGTGCAGTGAAAGAGCCAAAGGGAACCCCTACTTCCTGAGGAGGATATGTACAAGCTCTTCAGACCACCTCTGGCTCCTGCCAAAATGGATTCTCTGCTCATTGCAAGCCAGATTAACACTTACTGCCAGAACATCAAGTAGCTCACTACCCAAAACTTAGGCACACTTTTCAAGGTACAGCCTCATCAAGAATACAACTAAGAAAAGGAAGTTTCCAGGAAAGGAGTTTAACATGGACTTTTAAGATCCCATGGAGCGGGGGAACTCTTGGAAGAAATACATTTGCATAATGAAAAGTCTTTCTAGCTAATAATAAAATAAGACAACAGCAACAATAAAACCAGTGCCTTAAATATTAGTGCTATAACATAACACAAATTGATTATCTTACAGTTCTTTTGGCCAGAAATTCAGAATGGATCTCATGGACTGATATCTATTCCTGTAAACAGGGCTCATTCCTTCTGGAGACTCTAGACTCCCATTCTCTTTCCTTTCCTTGTTTCTGGAGGCTTCCAACATGCTTTGGATTGTGGCCCCTTTCACCTTCAAAGCCAGCAATGGCCAGCGAAGTCTTTTTCATTCTGCACCACTCTGCCTCTGACTCTTCTGCCTTACTCTTTCACTTACACTTTTATGATTGCATTAGGCCCACCTGCCTAATCCAGAAGAATCCCATCACAAGGTCCTTAACTTATCACATCTACAAGCCCCCTTTTGTTTTAGAAATTTCCACAATCATGTCTTCTTAAATAATGACAGTATTATTAACCCTGTAAAGTTGGTAGCATCTATAGTGATACCAATTTTCTCATTCTTGATTTTAATTTGTGTTTGCTCTTTTTCCCCTGATCAATGGTATCGATCATCTTTATATATGAATAGAGAATCAGTTTATAGTTTCATAGATATTTCATAAGTTTTTCTATTTCTACTGTATTAACATTTCAGCTTATCTTTATTATTTCCTTCCTTTTGGTTTACTTTGGGTGAGTCTGCTATTTTTTTCCTAGTTCCTTTAGTTGTAAGCTTAAGTTCTTAATTGTAAATAGTTCTTCTTTCCTGATATAAGTATTTAATGCTATAGATGTCCTTCTAATTGCTGTATCTAAGTGCAACATCCCACAGATTTAGATAGGTTGGATTTTGTTCAGTCAGTTCAAATAATTTACTAATTTCCCTTGAAAATTCTTCTTTGAACTTGAATTTTGAATTTGAAATTTATTTAGAACTTCATTGTTTAGTTTCCAAACATTTAAAGAATGGATTATACTTTTTATCTCACTTGTAGGTTCTTCATCTGTTATTTTGTTAAGAGATTTTCCCTTCCCCCTTTTCCTTCAATATACATAAATTGAACCATTTGATATTGTGTCATGAGCCACTGAAATTCTATTCATTTTTTTCGTGCTTTTTTTCTATATCTCTGAGCCTCAGCTTGGATATTTGTCACTATGTGTTCAAATTCACTAATTTTCTTCTGTAGTATTTACTCTGATATTAAATTTGAGTAAATTTCCCCTTTTAGACATTATATATTTCTTTTTATAATTTCAATGTGATCTAGTTTCTTATACCTTCAATTTATCTCATTATTTTAATGTTTTTCTTTTAATTGTTTATCATAGTTATAATTTTCATAACTATTTATATATCCCTACTTGTCTATAAGTGTAATAGAGATCAAATAATTGCTGTCATTTCTGGAATTATATTTAAAAACTGATTTAGGTTATGTATCTTTGTTTTTGTTGTTTTGGGTTTTTT
Organism: Neophocaena asiaeorientalis asiaeorientalis; assembly: GCF_003031525.2. NCBI lineage: Eukaryota > Metazoa > Chordata > Mammalia > Artiodactyla > Phocoenidae > Neophocaena > Neophocaena asiaeorientalis. Next base: position 2,454,183 of record NW_020172633.1, on the reverse strand, counting down.
TTGCTTTTTTTCATGATGTGCTAGACAAATAATGCTGCCACTTGCCCCAAAGATGTTCATGTCCTGTCTGGAATCTATGAATATGTTACCTTAAATGGTAAAGGAGACTTTGCCTTTAAGGTTGCAAACCTTGAGATAAGGAAATTATCCTGGATTATCTGGGTGGGCCCTGTCTAATTACAAGAGTCCTTAAAAATGGAAAAAACTTCCTGACTGAGGTCAGAGAGATACCACCTTAGAAAGAATCTACCTCAAGGTCCTGACTTTTAAGATGGAAAATGAGGGTATGTGCCAGGGAATACGATAGTTTCTTGAAGCTGGGAATGACCCAGACTTTACAGCCAACAAGACTATAAACAGGGTGGATGGGGTCTTCGGTCCTACAACCAATGAGAACTGAGTTCTGCTAATGACCCAAATAAGCAGGAAACTAGAGCCTCCAGAGAGGAAAGTAGACTGTCAATACTTTGATTTCAGTCTGGTAAGACTCTTGCCATACTTTTGACCTACAGCACTGTAGATAATACATTTGTGTACTTCAAATCACTAAATTCGTGCTAATTTATTGTGGAAGCAATAAAAAACTGCTATATATTTCTAGTAAAATTTCATCCATTGCCATACATTATGAATATTATATTCTTGAACGTTTGGATTTAGTTTTCTTTCTTTAAAGAGTGCTGGATTTATTTGGCAGGTAGTTATGTTACTTGCAGAAGAGGTTGGTCTTTTCAAAGCTTGTTTTTAAACTCTTTTAATTGTTATCAAACTTAGTCCAATTACTAAGGAATGGCCCTTTTGTGGTCTATACTGATTTCCCAAGGTATTCAAATAAATTTCTGTGCTCTGGCCTGGTGAAATTCAAACTTGTGTTGCTCTGGGAATTGTTCATTTTAGAGCTTCTCAACAATTGCTACTTTCCTCTATTTCATGGTTTTTCAATCTATACAAGTGAGGGTTAATATTTAGCTAAAGATTCAGAGCAAATTTCTGAAGCTGTTTCTCAAAGTTGTTCTCTTCTCTCCAGTACCTACCCCATCTACCCAAAACCTGATATCTACTTCCTTATATCAGCAGATTGCAATGTCCTACTTTGGATCACCTTTTCCTTTCTGGGAAGTGCCTCCAGACAGAAAGCCCGAGCTGCCATAGGAATCATCTCATTTGTTTCCCTTTCTAAGTGATCAGAGTTTTGCTCTGCATGATGTACATTATGTGAAGATAATTGTTTCATAAATTATCATACTTTTTATCCAGTGTTCCCTTTATTTACGGCTTTGTTTTTGGTGAGAGGGTAAGTTATACTCTCCTGGGTAAAAAACACAGTTTTGTCTGCTTTTTTTTTTTTTTGCTTTTTTGTCTAAAGACAATTCAATTTCATGATAAAGGTTTAGAAAAGGCACACACACACAATATTAACAGTTCAAATAAGTTTTAGTGCAGTCATGCATCTTCCAGGGATCATCCCCTAAACTGTGAGTATACAATATTTAACTATTTATAGACTCTTTAATTTCAACAAGAAATTTGTCAAGTAGGAGAAATAAAAGAAATTTAAAAAAAATATTTGATAAATGGATTATTTAGGGACATTGGCTATAAATGTAGTGAAAGTGCACCCAGTGAGTGAAGCAGAAACATAGCTATCTATTTTTATATATGCACACACATCTACATCCTTAAGCAATTCAATGAAGCAAATTTTTAGTTAGCAACCCCTATTTTTAAAGCAAGAAGGTGATTCAGTGAGAACTGTGATTTAATAAGATTAACCAAACTGAGGTGTGTACCTTGTAGGGGAGACAGGGGAATCTAGAGCTAAAGAGACCAATTAGGAAACTACTGCCTTAATCCCCAGGGTGAACTTGATAAGGACTTGGAATATGGTAGCAGTAATTAACTGCATAGGTAAAGGTCCCTAATTATCTATCAAGTTATTTTTTTTTACATTAAAAAAGTACTGGTATCCGTCAATATTATCACCAAAAACTTTATCATCTCAAAGAAGGTATTCAAATTAACAGATTTTTTGAACAGTTAATAGTTTACCCTTTAAAGGGAAGAGAAATGAGCTAAGATCATGAATTTTTCTCCTCTAATGTCTTGTAGTAAACCCATTAGAGAACAATTTGTATCTAATTGTCTAATCACAACAGAAGACTAAGAGTGACATAACTCTAATGGGATGAAAGTAGATTATAGTTCAATATCCTGTATTCTGATACAGTCTGCATATAGCAATAACCTTGGAGACCATTTCATTTAATTTACTTAGAATTTAAGAAGGAGGGGAAATTTTTATTAAATGGACTCATAATAATTAAATGGAATCATGTTAAGTGGAATTTTTATTAAACAGGACTCATAATGGTTTGGTTGTACCTTTAGAATGCAAAGTTAAATCTGGGCTTATTATAACATTGCCCTTCAACCACAAAGAAGAAATTCAAACTGAAGCTCTAAAAAGAAGTCAGCTGAGACTCCTTGAGTAAACAAGGTGAAAACTAAGTAGATTCCATGTTAGATAAGAAAATAACATCATTGCATATGGTAACTATGTTGCAAAACCTTATACAAGTCTATAGCCCCTTTTGCTCTGTCACAAGATTTTTTTCATTCTTTCCTGTAAGAAAGAATATTAGATTAGATGGAAGAGAATTCTATTTTAACTCCAAAATGTATGACTTTCATTTTATTTCATATTTTAGGATACACTTTCCTCCAATTTGCTGTATACCCACTAAAATTAGGTTTACAGCCCACCACCCCATAAAAAGTGTTCTTTTCCAAAAACTAGTAATAGCTGCAGTGACTATTATATTGTCAAATCCAATAGTCTGTTTTCAGTTTTAACGTTCCTTTCAATCGGTCCTCCTCACCCCATTACTTCTCTGGCCTCATCTTGTAGCTCCCTTCTTCTTTACTTTAGTAGAATAGGCCTCCTTTCCTGGGGGTTTCTGCATTGCTTAGCCCCTCACCATTGCCAAGTATTTGCTCAGAAGACAACTTCTCAGTGACAGCCATCCTAACCATTCATTTTGTGTGTGTGTGAAAAAACATACATAGCATAAAATTTACCATTTTAACTGTTCTTATGTACACTGTTCAGTAGCATTCAGTACATCCACATTTTTGTGCAACCATCACCACCATCCATCTCCAGAACTATGTCATCTTTCCCAACTGAAAATCTGTGCCCATTAAATACTAACTCCCTATTTGCCTCTCCCTACAGGCCCTGCCAACCAACAGTGTACTTTTTGTCTCTATAAATTTGACTATGCAAGGTACCTCATATAAGTGGAAACATAAAATACCTGTCCTTTTGTGACTGCCTTATTTCACTTAGCATAATGTCCTCAGGGTTAATCCATGTTCTAGCCTGTGTCAGAATTTTCTTCTAACACTGAATGATATTCTTTTGTGTATAGATATCACATTTTATTCCTTATTCATTCATCAGTGGACATTCAGCTATTGTGAATAATGCTACTATGAACGTGAATATGCAAATATCGCTTCAAGTCTGTGCCTTCCGTTCTTTGGGGTGTGTACCTGGAAGTGAAATTGCTGTATCAAATTCAACGTTTAATTTTTTGAGGAATTTCCGTACTATTTTCCACAGCAGCTACATCGTTTATATTCCCACTAGCAATGAGCAAGAGTTCCAATTTCTCTACATCCTCCATAACACTTATTTTCTGGGAGATTTTTTTAGTACATTTTTCTCCTCCTTGCCTTCCCTTCCTCCTCCCTCCTCCTCACCTCCTCCCCCTCCTCCTCCTCCTCATCCTTCCTCCTACTTCTTCTCCTTCTTCTTCTTCCTCCTCTCCTCCTTCTTCTTCTTCTTCTCCTCCTTCTTCCTCTTCTTTTTACATCCACCTAATTGCAAAATGTGAGCTCCACGTGAAAGGGAATCCCCCCCATTTTGTTTTCAATTGTGTATTCAACATGCCTAAAATATTACTTGACATATTATGGATACTTGATAAACAGTTGTTGAATCTATAATAATGTAAGGATGGATAACATGTGTTTGCTTATATATATGCTTGCCTAGATATAATACTTGTAAAGAATTATAATAGTTCAGAAGAGAACGCAAAAAGAGGCACACAACTTCATATAAACATGATGGATTGTACATAAATATTTTTACCACTGTTTCAACTGAAACCTCCATAAAATGAGAGTAAAGGAATAAAAAATAATAATAGTAAATCAGCCAGGGCAAAGAAAAAAGGAGAAGAAAGGACAGTTTTTTACTTGTTGGAATATACATGGACAGCAGCTACGTAACTAAACTGATGAAGGAAGTGAAACCTATCCTGGCAGCAAGAGAAACACAAAAGTCAGTGATGTTCACTGAAGATCAGCATAAAACATTAAGAACGGGGGCACCAAGTATCTCATAAAATGGAGTGTGGAATGGCACTGAAAACAGTAGAAATTTTTATAGACTTAGGTCCTACAACTCCCCTCCTAGAAACACTTTTGTCTCAGAGAACATAGGCTCAACACCTGTTGGGGTATTATCCCCCAAACAGAGGAATGAGTGAAAGACTACACATTGAATAATGAGAAAGCTGGTTCCCTCTTCCATTCAGCCTATGAATACTAACATCCCAAGTAAGAGATTGGAGAGGTCCTCTCTAGGAAAACTGACTAACTAACCACTACAATCAGACAATTGGGAGAAATACAGGTTCTACTCAGCTTTTTAGTGCATCTCATTGAATGTGATCTATCCAATGGTTGCCAGACATTTCATCAAATCCTCTATACAAGACAGAGATTAAACAAGTGTAAGAAAAGAAAACCAAAACATAGTGTGCAGACGGAAGAAAATTTCAAAGAAATAATAAAATGCCATTAGATATATGACAAGATACTGCATTTACAATACAAGAATAAAAGTTTATAAAGAAAAGAACATTCAGAGACCAAAATAAGTCTCATAAAATAAAAACATGACACCAAAACTGAAAACAAAATCACAAAAGTTTGAATGTCAAATTTGGTAGTTCTCCCAAAATGTGAAACAAAAATATAAAGATGGAAAGTAAAAGGTAAGAAAATTAATGGAGGAAATTATAAGGTGAGTAAAAACTAAAATTTCCTACAAGTGACGATTCTGAATTTCTAGACCAAGAAGGCCCAGCAACTACCCAGCACAATTTGTAAAAATAGTCCTATTCCAATGTAAATAATCAAGAAATTTCCAAAACAGTAGGTAAGAAAAATATCCCAAATGCATCTAGGGAGAAAACCAAAATAGGTCTCATGCAAAAAACTGCAAGTAAGAATGACTTAAGACTTCTTACTAGGCTAAATTGATTCTAAAAGATAATGGGAGAGTGCTTTCAAAATCTTGAGGAAAATGTACTTCCAATTTTGAATTCTATATTCATCCAACTGCAAATTAAGAAAGAGGTAGAGTAAAAATAGGTTCAGAAATACAAGACTTCAAAATAAATGTATTTCATCTTTCGGGAAGTTACTAGGTAATGTGCTCCACCTATGCAAGGAAGTAAACCAAGAAAAAGGAATACAAGAGTTTCACCCCAGAAATGATGTAAAGGGACTGGCCAGGATGATGGTAATAGAGAGACAGAGCTCCCACCATGCTGCTGCTTAACAAGCAAGCAGTCCAATTGGAAGCACAAGAAGGAAAGGCTCCAAAGATCTCTCCAAGGAAGGAAAAGATGAAATTGATAGATGGCCTAAATCTTGAAATGTTTTGGGATGATATAGACACTTCTGGAAGAGAGTTTGAGGATAAGTAAAAGATCCATAGAAAACTATGCAAACAGCAACAATAGGGAGTTAATGCCACAGAAAACAAAAAAGTGAACAAGAAAGCCGATCACTGTGTTGATTGGCTGTCAAAATATTTACACAGGGGCTTCCCTGGTGGCGCAGTGGTTGAGAGTCCGCCTGCTAGTGCAGAGGATGCGGGTTCGAGCCCTGGTCGGGGAGGATCGCGCATGCCACGGAGCAACTGGGCCCGTGTGCCACAGCTGCTGAGCCTGTGCTCTAGAGCCCACGAGCCACCACTACTGAGCCCGCGTGCTACAACTACTGAAGCCCGCGTGCCTGGAGCCCGTGCTCCGCAGCAGGGGAGGCCACTGCAGTGGGAGGCCCGTGCACTGCAGCGAGGAGTGGCCCCCACTCGCCGCAACTGGAGGGGGCCCGCGCGCAGCAATGAGGACCCAATGCAGCCAAAAATAAATAAATAAAATTAATTTTAAAAAAAAATTTACACAGTCACTCAAATTATTGCGTTTATACAATTAAATAAGATATTGGGAGGATGGGGGTATATGAGAGTAAATATATCTCACAATGGGAGATAAATAGAAAAACTGAGACATAATAAAGAAAAATTAAGAAAAAATTGATGTTAAGTAGAAAACTTAAGGAATGGCTATATAACATACTATTAGAAAGATTTTAATATATTTACCTGAAAAGAGTAAGAATTTGTCATGAGGAGGTACGGTTCAAGAGATTGCTAGGATGTCTGTTAATTTGTTTGTTTATAGGCCTTATACATGTAAATTTTTTTTTTTTTTTTTTTTTTTTTTTTTTTTTTTTTTTTTTTGCGGTATGCGGGCCTCTCACTGTTGTGGCCTCTCCCATTGTGGAGCACAGACTCCGGACGCGCAGGCTCAGTGGCCATGGCTCACGGGCCCAGCCACTCCACGGCATGTGGGATCTTCCCAGACTGGGGCACGAACCTGTGTCCCCTGCATCGGCAGGTGGACTCTCAACCACTGCGCCACCAGGGAAGCCCTATACATGTAAATTTAAAAAAAAACAAATAAAATAAAGATTTATCAAAACACAGACACCAAGTATGTTAGAGAAGACTCGGATCTCTTGAGAATCAGACACCAAGATGGAATTATGCATGTAGGAGATTTACTGGGTAAACACCTATGCAGAAAAGAGTAGAAGTGGGAGTTGGAATGGAGCACCTTCTGACAGTAATGCAGGTTTGAGACCTGTGAAAAGACAGATGAAGAATGGAGGATATGTAGTTAGAGCCTCAGACTGCAGAACAGCTCTGAGAAAGGCTCAGCCAGACCAATGTGTAGCTTCAGTACATATATGACCCATTTGAAGAGTCCCATGTTGTGCAGAAATGGCCAGGCTCTAATACTTCCATCATGTTCTGTCCTTGGTTAGTAGCAGCCTGGGAAGACAGTGGTTTTGGCATGAGTTCTGTTGTGGAGGCACAAGTGCAGGAGATGGAGAATGTCAGCTTACCTTACAACAAGCTCTGTTGAAGGCAGAAATGAGTTGTGTGTTTCCATGGCTGCCACCACCCTAAAAATGGAGGATGTGGAAAAGTTTAATTTATTTCTTAATTAAATGCTCCAGTTCTCCTCTTAGAGATAATAGAGATTTAAGGTACAGTTAAAGTGTCTAGTCTCATTTTAGAAACTATAGGTTCTTTGACTTATAAAGATATTCTTTATTTTACAAAAAAAAAAAATTATGGTTCTTCAAAATGGTATTTTTAACCATTAAAGACCCGTCATTCCATGAATTGAGTGGATGCTGGCCAGAAGAATAGAGCTCTTACCTCTCATCCACATGCCTGGGAGTTAACTTGAGCAAAAAATAGCTGGGAGCAGGATGAGAAATGCTGACATTAACTCCTATCGAGAAGAAAGTCCTATGACTGAGAGCTGGGGGGAGAGGAAACCCTACATTCTTGGCTGTAGCAATCTGATGTGCAATCTTCACTTATTGAGCTGAGAGCAAAAGGAGGGAGCATTTTTTTGTGCAAATACCATATCCTCTTGCCTTTCTTGCTGAATTTTCATAGATTTTCTTGAATAGATGTTTCTTTATTTGCTGTTTGCCCTTAAAACCGTTTCCAAAGGCTTTCAGTGGTTGTTTTTGTTTTTTAAAATGATATTCACCAATCTCACTGGAGAGCAGGTCTGAAAGTTTCTCCCACTGTCATTCTGGTAGTCATTTCCACTGACTGGTTTTTAAATTGAAGAGTAACGTGATTTTATATATATACACAAATATTTATTGTAAATATACACATATATATTAGGAAGACTTTTTTTTTTTTTTTTTTTTGCTCAGCGGCCATGGCTCATGGGCCCAGCAGCTCTGCGGCATGTGGGATCTTCCCGGACCGGGGCACGAACCCGTGTCCCCTGCATCGGCAGGCGGACTCTCAACCACTGCGCCACCAGGGAAGCCCAAGAAGACAATTTTTAAAGGGATTTAACAAAGTCAAGAAACATCTAATTAAATTGTACTATGTGCCAAGCACTGTTCAGTCATTAAGCTGGAGGTACAGTAGTGAACAAAACAGGTCATGTTCTTATTATTTTGGAACATATATTCTGGTGAGAGAAAAATTAGGTTAGCAAATAAATAAATATCAGGTGGAGGCAAGTACTATGAATACAAATGAAACAGGGTAAGGAGACAGAAAATGAGAGAAAAGTGAGTCCTGTTTTAGGAAGGTGGTCAGGGAAGACCTTTATGATATTTGAGCATAGACAAAAATGATGTGAGGAGACTAGTCAAGTGTTTGTCTGAGGGAAGAGTGTTCCAGGCTGGTGCAAAGACCCTGAGGCAGGAATATGCTTGGCATGTACAAAGAGTGGTAAAGAGGTCAACATGGCTGGAATGAAGTAAGCAAGGGGCAACGTATTAGATGAGGTAGAAAAGTAACTGGTAGAAAATTTGTCTAGGTCCTTATAAGCCTCATTTAGGATCAAGTGATATGGAAAACCATTGAAAATCTAGAGGAAAGAGTGATATGTTCTGAGCTATGTTTAAAATGTTTCCTCTAGATAGAGTATAAAGAATAGACTGCAGTGGGACAAGCCTGGAAGCAGGCAGAGATCCAACAAACCATGCAGTAGATAATGGTGGGTCAGACAAAGATATTAGCTGTCAGTGGAACAAGGTAGTGAGAAACAGTTGATTACAGATACGTTAAAGGAGTTGAGCCTATATGCTGTGCTTATGCATTAGACACAGTATGAGAGAGGTTTTTTTTTTTTTGAACTGAGAAATCGGAAAAATGGTGTTACCGTTTAATAAGATAAAAAGTTTAAGGGAGGAACATTTGGAGTATGTGAAAGTAGAGGTATTTTTTTTAACCACTGAGATTTGGATGATATCTGAAAGCCACACGTAGAAAATAGATTTTCAGAGAAGAAGAATGAATGGACGTTGGAAAGCAATTTAGAAATTTAGCAGAGGGACTATAAAAATGTAGAGGGATTGAGTATAGAGAGTAGAGTAGACAGACAATTAGGAAGTAGAAACAATTGGACTTGGTGATTAATAAGTGAATGAAAAGGAGGAATCCAAGATGACTTTGTTTTCTGGCTTGGTTGACTCTTTGGAAAATAATGCCATTTATCAAAATAGCAATTACAGGAGGAGGTATACCCTTAGACATTTATTGTAGGTGATTTTTATAAGAACTCATTTTAACTGAATAGTACCTTTATAATTTCAAAAGTTAGTGACTTTGAGAGATTGAATATTACTCAGTTAAGCAGGTTCAGCCACACTGGCTTCAACTTCCAGGAAGGGAGAATGTTTCCAGACTGAATAACATGAATATTCTCAAAGCCACTAATATGAGGTTAAACAGCAATGTTAGGCTAATGATTGATCCTCCAATTACTCTCCTGTGAGTATTAGGTTTCTATATCAGGCAAATATATTCATAGGTCCAATCAATCCACCTGTCGTTTGGAAGGCTTAAAAACACCCGCAAACAGAAGCACATTTTTAAAATATTGTTCTTGTTGCTCATCTTAGGATCAGAGTAAAACTCAAAATCTTAACATCATCCAAAGAAACAAGCAGTAACTACAGTGAGAAAAGGGTATTGATTTCTGAAAAATATTTCACAATTTATTGAAAAATATGTTTATAACTAAGATCCCAGAAAAACACTGTTACTTTTCTATGTCAAAGTATTCTCTGTAACTTCATGGACTGATTCCTACAAATTCTCATGGTCACCATTAGACAGCGCCTCCTTCTGCCGAAGAATCTGCATGAATCCTGTGTTAATCTGTGCACTTGCGTTTCCTCATGCTTTGCTCACAAGATGTTATTTGATCAAATTTGATTTTCAAAGTAATATATTTGGGTCATCTTCATGTTCTGACCTTTAAACTGAAACTAAACTACTTTTTATTACCCTTAAACAAATAAGATACATTTTACTAGTTATCAGGCACTAGATGAAAGTGAGCTCTACTTGTGATTCCTAGCGGAGGAGCATTTATGTATTTCATGGATCACCTCTTAGGAAGCAGTCATCTGTGACTAGTATGGCTATACTCCTCGTCTGTAAAAGCTGTCTCTTGTGCTCAGAGTTTCCTTCTTCTGTGAGAGCAATTTTACGTTTTCTCTTTTTTCCCCTCCTTCTTGTCCTCCTTTTCTTCCATCTAGCATTTATTTTGTCTGCTACACATGGATATCTGCAAAGTACTGTGGCAGGTTCCAAAAAAAAATGACGAAAAAATACAGTATCTGCCATCAAAGATCTTATAATCCAGT
>NW_020172633.1:2441026-2443531 GCF_003031525.2 Neophocaena asiaeorientalis asiaeorientalis | reverse complement strand
TATATAGAGAGAGAGAGAGAGAGAGAGAGAGAGAGAGAGAGAGAATGATAAATAATTTCAGGAGTGACGTGTCCAAGAGTGCAGTGGAGAAAAACACAGTGAGGGGAATAATTTACTCTGCACGGGAAAATCATGTTCCTAGCAGAATGGAAATAATGAGCTGGGTGTTGAAAGATGAGTAGAAGTTTACTTGTTAGAGAAGTGGGTAAGAGACATATCTGATACAGAGACCATCATATATAAACCACACATTGTGAAAGAAATGCACTCAGGGAACAATGTCTGGGGCATAGACAGTATTAGGAGGAGTGGCTGGGGATGTGTCTGGGAATTTAAATGGAACTAGATTATAAAGTCCTCGAATGTCATGAGAAGAAGTTTACACCCACTACTAAAAGGGGGTAGAATCAATAGATGTTATAATAATACCTATACAAACTTAGCTGAGAGGTATGCTGACTGTGGGGTAACTAAGACCAGGGAGGATACCTTTACAGTGGGAGAAAATATGACTGTGTTTAAGGAAGAATGTAGACTATAGTAAATATTGATAAAGTTGAATTGAGTTGCATACAAAAGTAAACTCAAAATACCTTAAATAATAAAGGAGTTTCATTGGCTTACATAGCAAGAACTTAAACAGACTTCAGGATTTGGATTAAAGGTTTTTGAATATTGTTCATGGATCTGGTTTCTTTCTGTCTCTTTGCTCTTACTTGCATGGTGTCAGTAGGCTCCCCATTGTGGCTGCAGGATGTTTGTCAACACCACCTTAAGTTTCATTCTTCATTCTGCAACTATAATGATTGCCATAGCACCTGGGGGATTTCAATTTGTGGATGAAGCCCAGCAGCAGTAATTTCTGGCTATTGCCTACATTTGCATTAAGAGGGCAGATGTGTTTTGAATCCAGAGAGGAAGTATCTAATTTAAAACAGAATGTCAATTAGCAGCTGGAAATATATGGTTTAATACTCTGATCATGAGGTTATAAAGTGCTAGGAACTATGGACTCTAGCCCTGTTATCTGACTTTAAAGCTAGGCTTGAGTTCTAATAGGAAACTGAAGGGAAAATAAAGGCTTGAAATGATTAAAATGCATGGACTGAACACAGTTGGTAGGGTAAAAGTTGTATAATGGGAAGATAGGGGCTGATAATTCAATGCACAGGGTATGCCATTCAGATCCTTATTTGGCATAGGTATGGTACTTGCCACTATTGGGAGCTCCAGATCCATTTAATGTGTATGCTGAAAGATAAGGTAAATACAGTTCCCTTTGGGAATTTTATATATTTACTGTACTTTCAGATTGTAGATTAAATATTCAAAAGTATAATATTTAATTTACTATACTTATTTAAAATTACACATTACATAAAATAATGAAACTGTTTTATTTGGTTTTTAATTTTCAATGTCAGAGACTCTTACTTTATCAGAGTGATTTCTTTTGGATTTATGTAACACAGATTTCTATAAAATATCATCTTTTTTGAGCATGTATGTAGTCTGAGAGGTGGGTAATGATCAATCCATGTATTATGCTGTGACAGTGAATTTTTTCCAAAGCCACAAAGAGCCATTTGTATAACAGAACATTTTAAAATTTCTCTTCCTCTTGGAAAAGCTTTGTTATCTCTGCTACAGAACCATTTTCTCTATTGCTCCTTTAAAGTATTTAACGAGCTTGTTTGTAATGACATGCGGCCTTTAAATCTGTGAGGTCACACTCCCAGGAATAATGACTAATTGGTGTTAATTTTCTTTGCTTCCTTTTTCACATTTCTATTGGTGACCTCTATAAGTTTCCCAAATTAGCATTGATTGAAGTCATTCAGGCTAATGTGTCATCTCTCAACATTACTTTGATGCTCCAAATAAAGGAATTGAATAGAAACAAACAAAAAAAAACCATAACATGAGAGATGTGGGAGGGATTCAAACACAATAGTGGTTCTTAGAGAATTTTAGGGAAAAGAGTGAAGGGAAAAAATCTTGGTATATTTAGGGGTATAAGGTATTCAAAAGCTTACAATTCTCCTTCTGAATGTTTAAAATGCACCTCAAGTTCAATATGGCCAAAATAAACTCAACATCTTTTCTTCATAAATTGGCTTTCCTTCCTATATTCCAATTCTCAAAGAATAGCAACAATATTGATCAATATCTCTTCCTTATTGTCTATATCTTATCAGTCCCCAAATTCCTCCATTTCTAGCTCTTCAGTATCTATTTTGTCTCCTTTCTCTTTCCAATGCCCCTGATTCATTTTAGACATCATCATTTAGTCCCTGAACTATTGTAAAAATCCTCAAACTGCTATCCCTGTCCTAATTTTTCACAATCTCAGGACATCATACTATTGTTCTGGTTAACCTTTTAAAATGTGCAGTTGAAAATGTTATTTCCTGAACTGGGAGATTGGGATTGACATGTATACACTGATGTGTATAAAATTGATGACTAATAAGAACCTGCAGTATAAAAAAACAAACAAACAAA
>NW_020172633.1:2410620-2436828 GCF_003031525.2 Neophocaena asiaeorientalis asiaeorientalis | reverse complement strand
AAGTCATAACTCTAGTTATTACTTTAAAATGTATATCTCAGAAATAACTAAATTTCCTTGTCAATTGCATTATTATGAACTTTCATCAAATCTTTAACCGTGGTCATTTTTAAGTCTTTTGTCATTTACAGACAGTTCTGGGTGTACTCTGATGCTTTGCAAATATGTTCCTATAAAAGGGTTTCATCTTCAAGGAATTCATGGAAAAGACTCTGACAAGTACAGGTTTCTGGTAACTGACTACACTGCTGAACTGAATGAATAAGCATTTTCAGAACTCTAATGAAAAACTGATGAACTCATAAAAGTGCTAACAAAAGATCAAGATAAAAAAAATTAATTACATGGGACTGAGTGAACTGATGAGGATGATTATAATTTTTGTGACTTTCTGTTTGAATAAAAAAAAAAAAAAACCAACCCCAGAAGGACTCAGAGGCAAAAAATATACAAATCAATTTTCACTGCAAAGTAAAGGAGCTGTTGCAGTGGAGGATTCCTGGACTGAATGTCAATATTATGACATAGTATGAGTGTGTTTCGTGTTTGGTAATTGCAGTCATTGTTGCTTTTGTTGTGGTCATCCATTTACAATGCTTGGTGTCAGTCTATTTATCTCTTGTAAAAGTAAAACACAGTGTGTGTGTGTTGAAAAAAAATGTTATTTCCTGATTTAGTCATGAATGACTACTTGTGGTTTCTTGAACTGTATATGCCTTCTAACACTTGCAAAATTTTCACATGCTGGTATCTTTCCTAGGAATATTCTCTTCAATATGCATGCCAATAGGTAGCCTTCCCTTGTAGAATTATGTTGTGTTCAATTTTGTATCTGCAGAGTATAGGCTACATAGCTCCTCAAGGCACTTACCATGATGCACATATTACTGCTTCCCCCAGTCTCTGAACCCTTAAAGGAGGAAGGACATTTTTTTTCTTGTTTCTCCAATAAAAAATATTGATATTTTGCAGAGGACAGAGTAAATCCTTATGTTGAATGAATAAATGAGTGAAGGCAAGAAATTAACTCAAAGCATAGTATCTATATCTTTGTTAAACAAGAAAAAAGAGCATTTTCTAGAGGTAAAAAGTAGAGGATGATGTTAGGAAAGTTGATGGGACTGTTAAGTGTAAAATCTTACACTTACACTTTGCAGAAAATTGCAAAGACTCCATCCGGGGCTAAGTATAATAATGGGCCAGCAGTAGTGAAAATTCTAAATTGAAGTGTAATTCTACATTTTAATATACTAAACAGTAGAATCTTATAGTTTAGCCAGGAGAGAAGAAAAATGACTTGAGAAAAAAAAGACAATATTTTATTTGAAATGTTCCCATGGTTTTCAGAATGAGAAACACTACCAGGAGTAGAGAAATTCAAAAGAGGAACTATGATTTTTCAAAAGACGTTTATAGGAAATGAAAGCATGAGAGAGGTGGAAAGATGGGAGGCTATGGGCAGAGCATAGATATATTATGAGTTAAGTTCAAGGAAGTTTGTAATTTTTTTGCAAAAGCCCCTTAGTTAAATGTCATCACTGCCTTTCTCATGATTTTGAGGCATCTATCTATCTATCTACTAAGAGTATGTAGTGAGAGTGTTTTTGACTTATTAAAGTCTATTATGAAAAATAGCATGCATGTACTTGGTAAAGACAATTCCTATCAATAAAGACATTCGCACTGAAAAATATGAGTCTTTCTTCCATCCCAAATTTCCAAACTCACACTCAAGACCAAGGACCCTGGGCCCCTACCTGTAGGGCTTTGGGGGTCCTGGAGCTGGTGTCAGCCCGTGGTGGGCAGGGCCAAGGCAAGCAGTCTGGGGACTAGTGCCAGCTCACTGGTGTCAGGTCAGAGCATCTCTGGCTGTAGGGTCCTAGCAGTCCCAGAGTTGGTCAGCCTGCCCACTGGTGGGTAAAGCTAGTGCTGGCCCCTAGTAGGTAGAACTGGGTCCATGGGTCTCTGGCTGCAGAGCCATAAGTTTCCCCAAGCTGGTGCAGGTGCACTGGTGTGCGAGGTCTTGTCCTGGGCTCTCCGGAGGACAAGGCTGAGTCCTGAGGTGGCTGTGGGCTCAGAGGGTCTTACGGCAGCAGGCCTGCTGGTGGGTGGGGCTGTGTTCCTCCTCCCTCTCTGAGAGGTTCTCCAGGATCAGCAGGTAGGTCTGACCCAGGCCTCTTTCAAATTACTTCTATCCTGGGTCCCAGAGCATGTGAAATTTTGTGTACACCCTTTAAGTGTGGAGTTTTGTTTCCCACAGCCCTCTGAGTCTCCTGAAAGTAAGGCTCGGTTGCTTTCAAAGCCAAATGTCCTGGGGGCTTAACTTCTTGGTGCAGGACCCTGGAAATGGGGAGCTTGATGTAGGACTTGGATACCTCGCTCCTTGGGGAGAGCCTCTGCAACTATATCCTCTCATTTGTGGCCCACCAACCAGGGTGTGTGGGTCTTGACTATACCAAGTCTCTGCCCCTCCAATCCATCTCATTGTTTTCCTTCTTTATATTTTAGTTGTAGAAGAGGTCTTTTTCATCAATCGTTGCTCGGTAAATAGTTGTAATTTGGGTGTGCCTGTGGGAGGAGGTGAGTTCAAGGTCTTCCTAGTCTACCATCCTGGCCACCAAGTCTTTCATTGGCAGAGCTCTTGCCAGGCAAGAAGAGGAAGACTTTCTTCTTCCTGTTGGGCTCTGCTGTTGTCATAGGGCATGAGAGTTTCCCCTTCTGATTTCCTGACTCTATTTAATTGAGGCTTCTCTTTATTGATTTTTATAGTATTCTTGTTTTTCTTTCTTTATCATCAATTTTTCAGTTTTGCCTATTTTACTGGTCTTTTCAATTTACTTGTACTTTATTTATTTATTTATTTTTCTTTGCGGTACGCGGGCCTCTCACTGTCGTGCCCTTTCCCATTGCGGAGCACAGGCTCCAGATGCGTAGGCTCAGCAGCCATGGCTCACGGGCCCAGCCGCTCCGCGGCATATGGGATCTTCCCGGACCAGGGCACGAACCCGTGTCCCCTGCAACGGCAGGCAGACTCTCAACCACTGCACCACCAGGGAAGCCCTTACTTGTACTTTAAATTAAATCTATTTACTTAGTATGGCTTTACACTATTTTTTTTTTTACTTGTTTTCTTAGCTTCTTGAATTGAATGCCTAGTTTATTGATTTTTTTCCCCGAATAAATTTTCCTCCAAGGAACTGTCCCACACAGTTGTCTTTGCATAGATTTTATTGTGTTGATTTCTAAATAATTCCCATTATGACTATCTTTTTTATTGTTTAGAAGTGTCTGTTTCCTTTTTTTGTCTGCTGGGTTTTGCTATTTTTGTTTGTTGATTGGTTGGTCAAGTGGTTTATACTTTCCAAATGAAGGGTATATTTTGGTGTCCCCTTTCATTGTTCATTTCCAATTTATTACATAGTAATCAGATAGTATTTGTATGCTTTTCACTTTTTTGCAAATGTTTGAGGCCATTTTTAAACCTTTGCTACCCTGTCAATGAGATTTCTCTTGTTGTAGCATTATCTCACTTGTTACCTCATCACTAGCCATCTTATTGACTTCCATCTTACTCTTTTTCCTGTTATCTTTCTTTGCCATATTTTAAAGTGAATTAAGACAGAGGTCCAAAAACTTGGGGGGAATAACCAAATTTAATTTATTTGCCTCAGGAAATTATGGGAAAATACTTTGGGACAGCTTTCCTCTGAGATCTTTAAACAGTTTGTGAATAGAAAAAAAGGATATAAAATTTTTCTCTGTGGCAGAGATCTTGATAATAAGAGCTGTTGATGCAAAAGAAATTTTCAAATAGAAAAAATTCCAGATTTCATAATACAGTCATTTCAAAAATAGAACACACATTCACAGGCAAACTGTGACTATATTAAAGCCTTTACTTGTGGGAATTTCTTATTTTCACAGAAAGAGAAAGAGACACATTTCTCAGTGTATCATAAGCTGATATTAAAAATAATGTATAATAAACTGGGTCATTCGAATGATATATTCCATTTACTTTCAGTCTCATACATCCAAACATGAATGTAAAACTTAGAGCGCTATAAGATGTAACTTTTTGATTAATCAGTAGTTTTCTTAAGTCAGAAATTATTTCCATAATAACTTTTCAAGAATTTACTTTTTCAGTCTTCCAAAACAAGTATCCTATTTAATTTGTGGAAGTCAGTGATAAACTAAGCTAACACAGACCTCCTGTTGACATCATATATAACAACAATATATTAAGATAAACTGCCTAGCACTGAGATACATACACTTAGACAGTAAAATTTATTCTTTCTCTTTTTGATACTTTGCTAGAGAAAAAAAGTAAAGATGCAGCTTAATGTCTTAAGGATAGAAAGTGTCTTAAAATGTAGGTAAAAAGCTCTAAATGACTTTTGAATTGAGTCTTTCTCAATTCAGAGTCACCTATCAATACTGTTTGAGAGTAAAACAAGGACAAAGTATGGGGTTTATTTTTAAACTAAACGTGTTGAATTTAAGGGACCTTATTAAATTTCTATTTAAATTCTCTCCTCAGTTTTTTGTGTAAACATTTATTTTGCTTTTACAATGCGCTGATATAAGTAGTTATTTTTTTAAATGCACTCACTTGTTAGAATAGAAATTGCGACAGAGTAAAAGGGCATTTCCTTTTAATTATTTCATGGAGAATTATGAACTTTCCATGAGTTTAAGGTCTGTTCTAAGTTTTGTGAGTGATATACCTCTCTTGCTTTTCTTATTTGGAACCATCCTCATGAAAACATATGGACACAAGAGAGAGGAAACTTGCTATAGAGGAAACTTGTTTTCTACTACCCTCCCTGCAAAAAGAAAATGGCTAATACCTCCTGCTGTGTAGAACAGAGCTTGCTGAATTCTAACTGGCAATCCACAAAAGAGCTTTCAGTAAACAGGAGCTTAACATTTAACTGCCAACATAAGAAATTTAGAGTAAATTGAATTTTCTGTGGCCTCCCAGGTCTAGCAATGGAAATCAACAAGCTGAAGAAGCCACACTTAGCTGTTGCTAAGTTACAGTGAATACCCATTGTAATGCTGGTGGATGTACATTAATTCCAAGTACTGTCATTATGCACTGCGGTAATACAAAGAAGAACAAATAGATTTTAAATGATTTTTTAATCTCATTAAATTAAACAGAAGCAGTATTCCTCTTTCACCATTTTCCCCTTTGTCTTCAGGTTTTTTTTTTTTTTCAAATTATTATTGTTGCTAACACTTAATAGTAAGAGAAGGAAGGAAAATGCAGCTTTACATGTGGAAATATAGCATACATTTTGTTTCTGCCTATGAGATAACAGAATAGTAAGCAGTTCCAAGAAAGAAATAATATGTGCATAGGTTGCAGGAAGGGGGCCCCTTCCAGGGCCCGAGAGTGGGCTCTTGTCTAACACTCAGAAATGAATTGTCGGAGGAGACACACGTGCTGACAAAGCAAGAAACTTTATTGGAAAGGGGCACCCGGGCAGAGAGCAGCAGGGTAAGGGAACCCAGGAGAACTGCTCTGCCATGTGGCTCGCAGTCTCAGGTTTTATGGTGATGGGGTTAGTTTCTGGGTTGTCTCTGGTCAATCATTCTGACTCAGGGCCTTTCCTGGTGGCACACGCATCACTCAGCCTAGATGGAATCAAGCAAGAAGGATTCTGGGAGGCTGGTAAGACATATGGACTGGAGTCTCCTCTCTCCTTTTGACCTTTCCTGAAATCTTCTGGTTGGTAGTAGCTTGTTAGTTCCATGTTCCTTACCAGGACCTCCTGTTGTAAGATAACTCATGCAAGGGGTTACTATGGTGCCTGGCCAGGGCAGGTGGTTTCGATCAGTGGTTGCCCTGACACTTGTATACAATGTAAGTGTAGAACATATCTTCAGTATTTTCTTCTTGCTATAGAGGAAACTTGTTTTCTACTACCCTCCCTGCAAAAAGAAAATGGCTAATACCTCCTGCTGTGTAGAACAGAGCTTGCTGAATTCTAACTGGCAATCCACAAAAGAGCTTTCAGTAAACAGGAGCTTAACATTTAACTGCCAACATAAGAAATTTAGAGTAAATTGAATTTTCTGTGGCCTCCCAGGTCTAGCAATGGAAATCAACAAGCTGAAGAAGCCACACTTAGCTGTTGCTAAGTTACAGTGAATACCCATTGTAATGCTGGTGGATGTACATTAATTCCAAGTACTGTCATTATGCACTGCGGTAATACAAAGAAGAACAAATAGATTTTAAATGATTTTTTAATCTCATTAAATTAAACAGAAGCAGTATTCCTCTTTCACCATTTTCCCCTTTGTCTTCAGGTTTTTTTTTTTTTTCAAATTATTATTGTTGCTAACACTTAATAGTAAGAGAAGGAAGGAAAATGCAGCTTTACATGTGGAAATATAGCATACATTTTGTTTCTGCCTATGAGATAACAGAATAGTAAGCAGTTCCAAGAAAGAAATAATATGTGCATAGGTTGCAGGAAGGGGGCCCCTTCCAGGGCCCGAGAGTGGGCTCTTGTCTAACACTCAGAAATGAATTGTCGGAGGAGACACACGTGCTGACAAAGCAAGAAACTTTATTGGAAAGGGGCACCCGGGCAGAGAGCAGCAGGGTAAGGGAACCCAGGAGAACTGCTCTGCCATGTGGCTCGCAGTCTCAGGTTTTATGGTGATGGGGTTAGTTTCTGGGTTGTCTCTGGTCAATCATTCTGACTCAGGGCCTTTCCTGGTGGCACACGCATCACTCAGCCTAGATGGAATCAAGCAAGAAGGATTCTGGGAGGCTGGTAAGACATATGGACTGGAGTCTCCTCTCTCCTTTTGACCTTTCCTGAAATCTTCTGGTTGGTAGTAGCTTGTTAGTTCCATGTTCCTTACCAGGACCTCCTGTTGTAAGATAACTCATGCAAGGGGTTACTATGGTGCCTGGCCAGGGCAGGTGGTTTCGATCAGTGGTTGCCCTGACACTTGTATACAATGTAAGTGTAGAACATATCTTCAGTATTTTCTTGCTGCTCAGCAATAACACAGTGCTCTTACTGAAGCTTACTTAGAATACAGTTTAGTCTGAGACAGAACTTTACAATTTCTACCTGAAAACCAATAATGGTGGCTCATCTAAACTGAGTTCCCAACCTGAGAACAGAGATTTGTTTGTACATCATTTGGGAGTAGATATTTCTTACAAATCCTATTCACTCTAAGGCCCAAATTGCTATCATAAATGCCACATCTTCCTAAGAATCATAAAAGGACATATCACTCATATCTTTAAAAAGACAATGAACTATTTTAAAAATGAATTAATCATTGTGTATGAATTATACTCTATCTGTATTTTATTGAACAATTTTCTTAAGTCCTTTCTATTAATGTTATAGTAAGTACATATATCCTTTACAACAACTAACATTATGAAGCTATACATACCACAAGTATAAGTAAAAGTAATATATAAATAGACCTGATATTAACCCATAATCTCCACTCATTGGGACCCATATCCTTTTCCTCTTTTTCATTTGCTAACCTGCCCCTGCTGTCCTTGCCATTCCATTCTCCACAGCATTTCATATCTCTCCACATTGCGTCTTAACTGTGCTTTCTTACAGTCATTCATTAAATCAATAAATATTTGAATGCCTATCAGGTGCCAGGTCTGTTATAGACACTAAAAAAAATGATAGCAAGTAGTATCAGATTTGGTAACAGCTTATGACTTAAATACAAATATTAAATACTATTATTACACAAATACATATATATAGGTATACCCATAATTAACGCTATGGAGTAGAGTTGCAGGGTTCAGTGAAACCACATACCAGAGAAGTTTGAGCCAGTCAGGGAGGTCAGAAGAAAGCTGACCTAAAGAATTAAGAAATGAGGTGAGAGCTGTAGGAGGAGTTGGCATTCAACCAGGCAAAATGAGTACTAGAAGTAGAGATTTCCAATCAAAAGCATGCGAATATATGAAATAATCAAGGATACCAAACAGTACAGCATGTGAGTGAAAAGCTTATGTGAAATGACTGCCTTGAGCAACGTTTTAAGGAAATTGGTATTTATCCTAATAGCTTTGGAAAGTTTTTGAAGTGGCAATAAGCTGTGGTAGGTAATAGAATTTGAAAAGTGAGAAAAGAATTAATAGGGACACACCATGTAGGAAGGTAGTGCCTTAATTTAGTTTATAAAGGAAGATGGTGAGAACAAGATCCAGACAAGTAGATAGACTTGGAAGCATTTAAAAATTAATATTAAATAAAAATGATGCATAGGGTATGGAATGTGGGAGATGGATGTGTTAAGGATTACTCCTATGGGGATGCCTTTCACAGGGCTAAAGAGTGAATTTAGTGTCCAATACATTAAGTTTGGAGCACCTTTGAAAAAATCCAAGATGAAATGTTATTTAACAAGTTCAAGGCTGCTGGTGGCAGTGTATGAGTCAACCAAATGCTGGTGGAAATTGAAGCAGTATAGATACCATTCATTAGAGGGAGAATATAGAATGAGAATATAGAATGAGAATATAGAATATAGAATGAGAATATAGAATGAGAATGAGAAAAATGAGAAGAGAATCCAGGAATAAACTTTGAGTAATTCCAACATTTAATGACCAGGTAAAGGGAACATTTCCAAAAGAAAGGCTAAAGAGTGACCATAGATGTCAGAGGAAATTCAAGAAAGTGATGTGTATGGGAGAGAATATTTCAAGGAGGGAGACTTCAAAAGTGTCGAATGTTACTAAGAGACCAAATACAATGAGATCTAGAACGTTCTTATCAAATTGAGAGACAAGGAGGTAGGTCATTACTGATCCTAATGAAAACTGGAATTAAGGGCAGATTGGAGTGGGTTGAAAGGTGAATGAAAATGTAAAAACCGGGGAAAGGAAACATAGAAAACCCTTTTTATGATTTTCTTTTAGTTTTTCTAATTGCTCAAAATTCATTCTTTAATGTGGTTCTGAGAATCTATTTAGTTCTTATCACATAATGAAAAAATATGCATACCACTCTGTAACACATGGGTGCTACATGGTATCTTCTCAAAAAATATTGGTACTACAGAATGGCAATTGCTGCTCTACTTGGGGATATTTCGTAGTCTTACTACCACTGAACAAAAGAACAACAGTCAGACTTGGAATTAACCTGATGGCTCTTCTTCAATTTCTTAGAATTTTTATATTTTGTTTAATCATTTTTTTATTTGCTTTATTCTTACTTCTGTTTCTCTACAACACTCCAAGTTTAAAGACTGTATATTTTCCACTTGACTTGTGATTTTGACTATGCTCAGATTTCATGTGTTTTACACTAAGTTGCCTGTTTCTTAGATGCAGAGGGGAAATTAAATCAAGAATTTATTTTCCAATCATTCCTATTTCCCCCACATTAGTATTTTCCACCTTGCACCACTAAGTGGAGAACACAATGGAGAATATGGGGTGTTTATAGTCAGAGGAGTACACATTTTTAAAAGTATTCACTTTTATTGAATAAAAGTTTTTTGAAAAAGTAAAATAACTTATTGAAAAAAAAACAAAAACACTTCACGACATGAGAGAATGAAGCAAGTTAATAAGACATCTATTCTTCTCTAGCAGTCCTTAATTTTACCCTCAAAGTTCCTAAGCATTTTAAGGAAAGGTTGAAGAAAGTCTTATTTTTATACTTCTGCCCTCCTTTTAGACCTCTGAGGGCTACGCAGTGGCAGCATTTGGTGAGGTAGCATATAAATGGGTCATATGCCTCTTTGGAAATAAAGTGGCCTGGATTGGGTAGGAGAGCCAGAGGGAAGATGGGTGAAGGCAGACGCCAGGAGGTGAATCAGAGGTTGGAGTCAGTCGGCAATGTTTTACCCTATCTAGAGAGAACCTCATGATGAAAGCTGTAGTAAGAACCAGATGTTACCTATTTCCTGTAACAGCATTAGTGGTCTCTCAGGCCAGGGTAAGGAAGGGCCTGTGGACAGGTTCACAGCAACTATGTACTGTGTAAATGTCAGTGCCAAATTTGAAAGAACTAAAGTGGCTGGTGAGAACAGGGTTAAGGCACAAAGGTTAGAAAACACCAATTCACAAAGCTCTAACCCCATGTATGCGTATATATAAAACATACATAGACTTATTTGCAGACACTTGTGTGCGCACGCACACACACACACACACAAACACACACACTTGAACAACCACTCTTTCATTAATATTTCCTGATGCAGAGAGACAAAGGGCAAATACTAGGGTGATTTGGTTAAAATAATGCCCAGTATTTAAAAGAGCATTATTTGAATTTATCTTTTTGTAAAAAAAAAAATTTTTAAGCTCAGGTTCTATGAACTATACATACAGTATTTCATTGAAAGTCATCTCTACCTCTAGATGCTTCCACATGCTCTTGAAATAATCTAAAATATAGAATATAGGGGAAAACACCTGGATGCACAAGTGTTTGTACAATATTCAGTATTACTTAAGCTATTAATGTACCAATAAATAATTTATTTGAAAGAAGATTAAAAGCTCTATTATGCTACCACAGAAATATAGTCAATCTTCCTTATCTAAAGTAAAAATTGGATTAAAGTTATTTAATACTCAACAGATTCCTGTGACAAGGTTAACTTTAAGTCTGACAAAATAAGTGCCCTTCAGATTCTTCCTAAACAATGAGCATCACTTTTTTTTTCCAAGAAAGCTGAGATCATTTTGCTGAGATAGGCAATGCCTCTCAAGGAGTCA
Organism: Neophocaena asiaeorientalis asiaeorientalis; assembly: GCF_003031525.2. Classification (NCBI taxonomy): domain Eukaryota; kingdom Metazoa; phylum Chordata; class Mammalia; order Artiodactyla; family Phocoenidae; genus Neophocaena; species Neophocaena asiaeorientalis. Next base: position 2,426,066 of record NW_020172633.1, on the reverse strand, counting down.
GGCTTAGTGTAATGTAGCCTTAGGAACTGAGAACTGCAAGGTTTCAGCTGCCCATAAGTATATTTTTGTGTTCATCTGCCATGATCTCACCCTTTCTTTGTGCCTAGCGTGACATTCTGGTACAAATATAAGGCTGTCTCCAGAAGGGTGTGAAAAGATGAAGGGGAAACCCAGTCTCTCCAACCTACCATTATCTACAGATAGATCTAATGAATGAGTTTGCCAGATTTCCTAATTGGCTTGGAAGCACAAGAAAAATATTTTAAGCTTAGCTTCTATGGAGGAGGTACCCAGGTAGGAAAGGAATAGCAACCACTTTCTCCTTTACAGCTGTGCTTGGAGTACTCCGTGGGTCTTCACTCCCTGTTCATACTTACTCTTATTTGAATAAGCTTAATACAGATGAAGAAATACAGCAAAAAGTAACAAAGAGTAATAAGCCAAACATAGTGCATTTTTTGAAAGAAGTAAATAAAACACAGTGAAGTGAGGGATTAGATCAGATATTAGGTCCTGAAAGTACAATTATTTTTGGAAAAAATTAATCAATATTAAACATCAGAATGGAAAATATAGAAAACCACCCATCCCAGACATCTCTTCTTGCTTATTTGGTGCTTTGCCAAATTGTGCCTTGGAGGAAAAATAGCATTTATTTTCTCAATGTACTAATTCAATTAAGAATAAACTGTTGGGGCTTCCCTGGTGGTGCAGTGGTTGAGAGTCCGCCTGCCGTGGCAGGGGACACGGGTTCGTGCCCCGGTCCGCAAAGATCCCACGTGCCGCCGGGCGGCGGGACCTGTGAGCCATGGCCGCTGAGCCTGCACGACCGGAGCCTGTGCTCCGCAATGGGAGAGGCCACAACGGTAAGAGGCCCGCGTACCGCAAAAAAAAAAAAAAAAAAAAAAAAAGAATAAACTGTTGTATTTTTCATATGCTTTCTGGCTTTCTGGTGAATTTTGAAAATTCAAAAAGGTCATGTGGACATTTAAAAAATAGATAAATCATTTATTTCATGTGTAGTCTTTCCATTATCAATTTGACATAATTTTATCCCAAAACTGAATTCTGGAAAATATTGGAATTAGTCAAGGGAAAATTGTTTTCTTTTTTTGGTAGAAATTTCCACATAACTTAGTAGTAGAAGAACATTTTGTTTGAACTGTTAACTGTAATAGCTGCTGCCAAGAAAGAACAGGGTTTCAGGCAAGAGTAATCATTCCTGACAGCTCAACTCCCCATAAATTTAAGCGTATGCTGTCAGATTAAAATAAATGTTTTTAATCATCAACCTTTGTCTGGGTGATACTGTCTTCAGCAGGTGGTTCAGGATCAGATTTTCCAAGCAACACAGAAACAATGCATAATTGTTATGTCATTAACTACTATGCCTGTCAGAATTTCTATCCCGTCATTTATGGCTTTTAAATCCAGCTTCATGATTAATTTTTCCATTCCATCTCAAATGTATGGCCAGAAAGCTCTAAGGTCTGTTTGGTATAATTAGCAGCAGTGCCAACTTGTTCTAGAAGAGACTATTTATTAAGCATTTTCATTCCTTATTGAAGATGACATCATTTATCTCCTTCCCAAATACATACATACTCACACACACACCCTTTTTTCCCCTTAATATTCACCCTCTCTATAATTTTGCTTTAGAATTTCATAAGTGGAGAGAAACAGATCCAAGGATTGTATGTGTTACATACAGTTTTTGCTCTAATAGAATCCTGGAATATTCCATTATAAACGCTATTTTTTCCTGAGGGAATTGACACATAAAATTTCCTTAAGTGTTCTGAGAGTCATGCAGGTGAGAAGAATGCCGGGTCACAAGCAACAACAGCCTTAAAAATCTTTCTCAATCATTCTTGTTGACAAACATTCATCAGCTTTGTGTTGCACAACAAATCATAACACTGCATTATTTATGTTTCTAACAAGGATTTCCATTTCAACTCTCTAATGGGGGAAAGTCCAATTCTACATGCAACAGCCCAATGCAGACTGGAATTCTAGGAAATAATAAGAGATGCCAGGATATCAGCTAATCTAACACATTTTATTTCTTTAACCTCCTTCAGAACGTCAAGCTTGACGTGCCATTTCCATAAAATTTAACTCCAGAAATTATACATTATCCATTTTCAGCTTGTTTTTATATATTTCTATTACTACTGTGATTACAATATTTATAAATAAATATTTACTTTGTGCTTCCATCATACTGTCATCTTCATTGTAATATCAGTGCTATTTAAAAATATTGTGTACTATGACTCATAATATAGTATAGACATAGGCTCCTTCATTTGTGAGTGGTGATTAGGACAGCAATTTTAAAAATATTTAAATAGATCTGATAATTTCAGAGAATAAGTCCATGATTTTCATGTTCCTACAGCTTGTAATTGACCAGAGTTGATTCATCATTGTCCCTTCAAATTTTTCAAATTAAAGATGTAAAATGTTTTACATATGAATTTATTCCCTTTATCATCCTACTTTCTAACTTCCCTCCTCCTCACAAGAGGCTGTTATCATAAATTGGTGTGTATCCCCCAGTGTGTGTGTGGTGTGTGTGTGTGTGTGTGTGTGTGTGTGTGTATCTCCACATTGTTTGAAGAACGTTTTCTTTTCTTGTCATAAATGACTTAAGTGACATATCACAACTTTTGTTTTCACTCAGCATTGTTTTTTAGACCTAGCCATGATGATAAATACAGTTCAAATTCATTGATCTAGATCATTCATTGTAATTGTAGGCAGCTCCTCCATAAGCAATTACCACAATAGAAGTTGGAGTTGTTTCTGATTTTTCTTTATGATAAATAATATTGCAATAAATTTGTGTCCTTATGCATATGCACTTAAGTTTCTCTAAAGTAAATAACTGCAGATGAAATCTCATAAGTTATATGCATTTTCATATTTATTAAATATTGTGAAACTGAAGGAAAGGGAATTTAACTTGGCTAAGCTGTGAGAAGATTACATGCTCTTCATATGCAGTGTTTCTGCTGACTCATAATATCAAAACATCTATGGATCAGGATTTAAAAGATTTTTATGTCAACAGCATAAGATTTAATAGTTACAATTTAGCCAGGAGTAAATTACAGTAAATACCATGGCATTGTTTTCCAAGCTCAAATCTTTATAAATGTGAAGCAAAAGTGAATAATATTTTCATAACTTTTAAACTGCTATAACAATAGTCTTTTCCTAGTAATTGCCTGATGTAACCAAAATCTTATATTTTTATGCCATAAATATTTCTAAAATCATATATATATATTTTAATTGAAAGGAACCAACAAGTTATTTTAGCAATAAGATAAAATTCAGGCCAAATAATTTTTCAATATTTTTTGGATATCTTCCTTTTCCATATTCCTCAGAATGAGTATAAATGTATTCACAAGAGGAAAAAATAGTGCCTAGATACTCACAGCCATATTTTTATATACTACCTACTATCACTTTCCATTTATTTTTATATACATTCTACTACTTCCAGTATTTGGAATACTCCCCAAATATAAGATTATATTTTTATTTTGTTTTGAAGTTTAGATAATTTATATTTTGAAAGTATGATGTTGCAGATGATAAAATGATTTACTTGTGTACTCATGTATTTAAATGTAGATTTCCTGCAATGAGCTTCAGATATACACTCGATTAAGACTAATCAGACAGTTAAAATACTATATCTTTGGATCCTGATCCTATCATTTTTTGCTTTACTCAGATGGTATAGATTACAAACTCAGATAATGTTTTCTCCTAATTTCTCCCTTTCATTTTTACGAATATCACTCTCACTAATTAAGAAATATGAAATACTTTTGTACCACTGCACTACCCCATTATAATTATTCTCAACATCATTTGCATGATTAGGTTGTTGACTCTATTTGATCTGTGCCCTCTCTCCTTTAATTTGGGATGCTGCAGGTTATATTGTATATATGTAAATCAAAATCTACACTAGTTTGTTTTCCAGATAGGTTTCATTTGTGTTCTTTACGGCAATGCTCATCACTTTACCGTTATATCCTGATAGTCACTTCCAATATATACTGACTCCATTACAGTAGTGGATTCCTAAAAGCTCTGGGAGAAATCATTTACTTCCTCATTGCAGTAGCTGGCCATGCAGCCCTAGTGAAATCAATCTGTGTGCTGTAAATAAATTGTTAATAAACATACTCATTTATTGGCATCGGCCATACAAACAGATAAAATCCCTGGCCAATTATTCTTCCGTCCTAGGAATCGGGTAGTTGATTTGCAGTCAGATACACTATCCTGATATCCTACCTACGTTATCCTTGGGAATGCTTCCTAAACTACACAGGTGTCACCGCATCGTAGAAAAACCCCACAGCAATCGGAAAGTCTCTCGTCTGTGCAAAGTCGAGGGGAAAGCTGCAAGACCCCAAATCTTTCTCCTCCTTCCTAAAAGATGTAGAATTTGCTGCCAATAAAACAGGCCTCTTAAAAAAGAAAGAAAAAGCTACGTGTGCAAGCAGCGTACATAAATAGGGGCTAGGGAAAAGGTCCCTCCCTCCCTCTCTCCCATCCCTCCCCCCTTCTCTCTCCTTCTCCCCTTGCCCCCTCCCTCTCTCTTCCCTTGCTTCTAATTGCACCTGTAATAAGATGAAAAATCACATTCACCGGAACACCGGGGCAATTGCCCCTGAGAGCGGTGCCAGCCCCCAGTCTAGAGCACTGACTTTGAGAAGGGGCAGGAACATGATCAGAAAGTGCAACCAAGGGAAGAGCTTGGTAGTGAGTAGACTGTATACAGAGAGAGAAGGACGGAGGAAGAAATATTTAACATGCAATGTAAAGTTTATATTGGAAAGTGTGATGAACTTCTATATAAATGTGCTAGTTATTTGCAGTATGTTCTAAAAACATTGTCTCTATGATATTGATTCTTTGTAACATTCTAGGCTTCCTTTGCAGATAGCCTGGCACAGAGTCAACTCTGTGTGTGTGTTTCTGTGTATGTGCTTAGATATGTGTGTGAATATTCCATGTGATCCCCAAAAGAATAGCTCTTCTTGGGTTTAATATGTGTGTGTGTGTATTGTTATATGTTAGCCCAAGATTAATTTCTTATTCAAATCTGTGGTACCTTTACATATTAAATATAATGGTAATCTCTTAGTGTCTGAAAGGGGTGTTGAAATCTCCCACTGTACACTTTGATATAGTTCTGGCTTCTCTTCTAAGTTCTAGAATTTTTGCTTTTTTAACTCTGAGCTATACATTTAGAGACATACACAAAAGACCATGATTTATTTTTCCTTTTATCAATGTGTAATGCTTCTCTTTATCTCTTGTGATGTTTATATCTTAACTTCACTTTTAGACCTAAAGTTTTTTTTTGTACAGGTTTTAGTGTCTTTTAATTTAAGCATATTATTTGCTTGTTTAAATAGGATTTCCTTAGCTAAATAGTATTAGATTATATATTTGTATCCAACATGAGGAGGTCTCTCCGTCTCTTTCTCTCCCTCTCTCTATCTCTGCCTCTGTCTCTCTCTGGCTGAGTTTTACTTATAACTTTTCTTATATTTCCATTATATAAGAAATTCTGCCATCTTATTTTGTGCTTACTGTTGTATCTTTTCCTACTTTCCACTATATAAATCAAATTTTTTATGCAGAATTAAAAAATGTATTATTAAAATCTACCCTTAATTGTATCTACCATTTGCTTAATTGTATCTACCAATTAAGATACAATTAATTAATACAATTAATCTACCAATTAATTTCTCAATATCTATATGTTTCACTGAAACACTGCCAGAACTTTAGCACATTCTCGATTTTGCTGGGTTCCCAAAACCAACTTGCACCGGTGGGATAGTTAAATCTAGATTAAGGATACATTTATTTAGCTTGCAGATTTAGATGATAGTTTATCAAGCTATAAAATTACTTGTGCAAAGTTCCTTTTCTCTATCAATTTGAAAATATTAATAGTCACCTTGCATCCAGGAAACTGTTGAAAACTCAGAACAAACAATATTCTTCCTTCATAGTTAGTTGCATTTTTTTAAGTTTTTAGGATGTATCCTTCTTTTTAGTCTTCTTAAATTTCCCTGTAATACTTTTATAATGTATTTTTTCTTTTTATTTTTTTCTAATATCATTTTGAGACTAAATAAATTTTTGTTGAGACCCGGTATCTCTCTTTAATTCAAGGAAATAATTAATTCTTTAAATATTTTCCCTTGTTTATTACCTTTTTTCTCCTTTGAGACACCCATTATAAATATATTGACGTCTGCTTTTTTTTCTCTGCATTTTTTAATCTCTTATCTCACTCTAAAAAATCTATTTCTTTTAGATATTTTCCAAGAGAGTGCTGGAGTTGATCTTCCTCTTCAGTAAATTGAGGTACAACCATTATATACTTTGACTATGCACATACATACATATGCATTTATTTATTTATTATTTATTTTTTTTTTTTGGTATGCGGGCCTCTCACTGTTGTGGCCTCTCCCGTTGCGGAGCACAGGCTCCGGACGCGCAGGCTCAGCGGCCATGGCTCACGGGCCCAGCCGCTCCGCGGCATGTGGGATCTTCCCGGACCGGGGCACGAACCCGCGTCCCCTGCATCGGCAGGCGGACTCTCAACCACTGCGCCACCAGGGAAGCCCCATATGTATTTACATAACACATACTATATGCCATTGATTTCAGTATGCACATATTTTCATTCAGTTCTTTAAAACTGAGATATATCTAACAATTGATGATATCTCAAATATCCTACTGTCAGGTAGCTGTCATTAAGTAGTTGCTACTGCCTATGCATGCATGAACTAGGTTAAAGCCATTCATATGATTGTGAGTTTTTCCTTTGTACTGTTAACACTGCACATTTATAGTTTAATTTCTTTGTAAACTTCAAAACTATTAAACCATAGTTTGACCTTAAAATGAAAATGTACTGTATACACAACAAGGCATAGGAAGAATGACGTCAGGGTCAGGTTGATGGTAGTGAATTAGATATTTGTCTTTGAAGGAATGTGCACAATTTCATAGTGCTTGCAACACAATAACCAAGTACTTTATGAGACCTAAGAAAAGAAGATGGCTTCCAGTAAATGAAGCTATGCTACATGTTGTAACTGATGTGTATACAAAAAGCTTGTAAAAACACATGTTTTACTAAGGTTCTCCAAAGAAACTTAACCAATTGGATGTATATAAAGAAAGAGAAAGAGATTTATTTAAAGGATTGGCTTGTACAATTGTGGAGATTGCAAGTCTACAGGGAAGGCTGGTAGGATGGAAATTCCAGCAAGTGTTCGTGTTGCTGTTTGAGCTGGAAGGCTGGAAACTCAGGTGGAACTTTTATGTTGAAACCTGGAGGCAGAAATCCTACGTCTTCACGGGACCTTGGTCTTTTCTCTTAAAGCTTTCGAATGATTGGATGAGGCTCTACATTAGGGAGACCAGTCTGCTTTACTCTAAGTCTACTGATTTAACCCTTAGTCACATCTAGAAAATAAATACCTTTAGAGCAATATCTGGGCTGGTATTTGATCAATCAGTTGGGTATTACAGTCTAGCCAAGTTGACACATTAACCATCACACAGGCCAAGTAAGGTAAATGAAGGGAGAATAAATTGCCAAATCCCTAAGAATTCATCAAAGAAATTTCAAAGTAATGAGAAGTTGGTGTGGTCACACATTTGGGACTAAGTGTTGAAGATCATTTTTAAAGAAACTTTCTGCTGATTTTGAACAAAAGCTATTTAATTTCCAGTGATATATTTCAGTAGAGGGAAAAAAAGTAACTGTGTTTAGTAAAATTTTTTAAATTGCTGATGAAATCTTGGTGTTCTTACATATGGCCTTGAGACAGCACTGTGCATGGTAAAGATTCTCAGATCAATACATGACCATGGGTTATGGGCAATTTATATCTAAATATGTCTAAAAGAGATTTATCCGTGAGTATATAATAAAAACTCTTAAAAAACAAGTGTTATAGATCAATACATAGCATTATTTTTCTTATGGAAAAAATACTGGAGCATTCTGTAGTTAAAGATGACTTGTTTCTTTAACTTCTTGTTTCATCCTCCTATTTCCAATATAAGCATTTAATTCTAAGAACTTTTATTTTAAATTCCTGTTGTGTCTAGTCCATCAATTTGTCTTCTTCTTCCATAAAGGGTTTAGTTTTCTTTCTGAGATTTATCAGCCACATAAGTATTTGTACCCGAAAGGAGAAATAGAAAATCTATATCTTAACTTGTACTCCTTCAGGGAAGGGACTTAGAGTGTTCCTTAGAGGGGGAAGGAGAGAGGGAAGTGGAGAGCATGTCTCAGAGCAGAGAGTCTTTTAGGTAGCAAACTGAGCTCAGTCACTCCCTGCCTCCCTGATACCTAACAAGGCAAAATTACCCTGCAGAAAACCTCCCAGAAACTCCTAAAAACTGGTCTTTTATATAGTTCCCCTACTGATTGGGACTTGAGGGGAGGTTGGCTTGACACAACGTAAGCTCATATTCAGCTATTGTACACCATGACAACTATACCAACTGGGAAAATGTTTGAAATAACTGCTGTTTCGAGACCCCATTTTCACCTTTTGTTTTTAAAACATACATTTATTTATTTATTTATTTATATTTTTTGGCCACACCTCACCACATGCAGGATCTTAGTTCCCCAACCAGGGATTGAACCCGTGCCCCCTGCAGTGGAAGTGTGGAGTCTTAAACCCTGGCCCACTAGGGAAGTCCCCCATTTGCACCTTTCACTCAGAAACCTCTCTACTATCCAGTAAGAGATACTGGCTGGCACAGACAGAATCTCCATGAGCACCATTCCACGATGCCACTTGTATCAGTCAGGAATATGGTGTAGCACACTTCTTCAGGGGTTACCACTACAGCCACTGTTTGTTCTGACAGATCAGTGACTATGCCTTAACAATTATTAAATATTTTGACTATGTAACTGGAGGAAATACTCAGGGCTGTGCACCTACCTGTGCTTGTTATTGTAGGGTCCTCATCCCAGCCAGGCTACAACACTACCCCCCCAAATTACCAACTTGCTTGAAGTAGTCAGTGGCAAGGGCTGGTTTTAGAGAGAGATATGCTGCACCATAACATGGGGAGTCTTTTATGTGTTGTTAAGAAACTTGAATTTGATCATTCAGGTCAGAGATTTCAAAAATGTTCTCTATACAGCCCTGTAAGATGATGATAGTAAATCTCACAAATACACTTTTTTTTGGGGGGGGGTGGTTTATGCGGGCCTCTCACTGCTGTGGCCTCTTCCGCTGCAGAGCATAGGCTCCGGAAGCGCAGGCTTAGCGGCCATGGCCCATGGGCCCAGCCGCTCCGTGGCATGTGGGATCCTCCCAGACCGGGGCACGAACCTGTGTCCCCTGCATCAGCAGACAGACTCTCAACCACTGCGCCACCAGGGAAGCCCGATGATAGTAAATCTTAAAAGGGGGCTCTCTAACTGTAAATGTTTAGCAAATTCTCAGGCCAGAGAAAACAAATTTAAACAGGTATTCTTACTGCCAGACTTCTCAAAGTTGTCATAAACTAATATGTATTGTGACCATCCAAAAAAGAGATATAATATTGAGCATTTTACAAACACGTTTGTTTCTACACACATAGGTGCTCTTTAATGAGCACCAGTGAACAACTTTCAGAGCTTTAATATTGTGCAACAATTTCTAGAACTTTAGTATGGTGTGACTAGGGGAGACCACACTGATATAGACAATGAGGAATCATGAAGGAAGGGATTTCAATTATAAATATATTGCGTTGATGGTGTTTTGGAGAGTACAAATGAGGTAGAGGGGTAAGAGGAATGGGATTTTTATTGTGGAAGTCTAAAGTGGTATGAGGGACAAAACTAGCTTTGCAGCAAAAGGGATGAAGAGAGAACGTATCTGTCCATTCTACATGGTGCTATTTTTAGTACTTTGCTATTTCTTGGGCTTTCTGCCCCTTTCTGAAATGCCCTTTATTTCCTCTTTTCCTCATCAACTAAGATTCAACATTAAAAACTAAATCTTCTCAAAGTTCTTCCAGGAAACATTTCCTAACTCATCCCTGGTACAAGAGTTGCCTCCACATTGTTGTTTTTTTTTCTGAAATATCCAATCCGCATTTCTATCCTCATACTTTTCACACTGAATTGTAATTATCTTTCTATTTTCTATCATTTACACTAGATATTGTGTTTCTGAGGAATAGAGACTCTCTTATTAGTCTTATCCATAATAACTTATACAGTGGCTGGACAAAATAATCACTAAATAAATAATTGTTAATGAATGAGATAATTATTATATGTTTAAAATTGTGTCAACAAGGTAAGAGTACATTACCTACCAGTTTATTTCTATTTCCAATATGAACATTTTTTTCATTGAATTAAATAATTTACTAACTGTAAATCCCAATTCTAGGCCTGTTGGTTAGCTGTGATTAGAATTTGTGACATAGTAGTAGAGACATACAAGGAAAGAGCCAACTCTAATTAAAGAGCAAATCTATATGTATCATAATGGGAGTAGAAATCCAATTGTTATGAATTCAATGCAGAGGAAGTTCAACATTTTCACTTGCTTCAGAGAAGTGATTTTTGAGTTGAGATCTACAAAACAAGTAAGCTATCAGGAAATGATGTGCCCAATGGAAGCAATGCATGAACAAAATTATGGAAGCATGAAAATGTGTGATATGCTTGAGCAGCTCAGTATGTCTGAGGCATAGAATCCATAGAGAAAGCAGTGAATCAGAGGCTGCAAAATCTAGTTAGATAGGCTCCCAGGCAATCTGAATCCTCTTCTTAGGAGATGATCGCTGTTGTTACACTCATGGGGTAGAATACGCCAGTTCAAAACAGTTTCTGGCTTTCTTTCTCACTGTAAAAACAATTCACATAGAAGACAGATTTTAAAAAGGCACTATGGTTGCAGGAACATTTTATGTAATAACTGTAATTTTATAAATATATAAGATATATAATTTATATACATATGCAAGTATTTCCAAAAAGAGAGAGAGAATAAGAAAAAGGGGGGAAAATGAACAAAACTAGGGTAATGTATCATCAAAGAGAAGACCAGTACTTCAACGAAAACTTCTTCTGAATTAAAATACTTGCTCTCCTAAGGGGGGTCAGCTTGAAAGAGGTTTGTAGAAAGAAATTCTCATTACCAAAAATGACATGTCCAGAGATTTCAGAGAGATTAAGCTTGAACAGGGAGTGCACGGAGCGGTGGGCTTGATATTGAAGAGTTGAGCATCTAAGAACTAAAACAGAATTTCCCCTTTTTGAAAATCAGATTTAAAGAAAGAAGAATAAAAAAGAAAAAGAAAAGAGCTTACACTGTTGAAATATTGAGTGGCTTAGCTGTAGACAAGAAAGGAATAAAGGACATGAGCTAATTTCTAGCCAAGAATTTAGGACTTAATGCTTGAAATTAGATTTCAGTGATCTTTTGGGTCTAATTTGCACCTGCAGTAGGGGAAATAGACATGGGTTATTTGGAGTACTGTATTCTTCATAGAGTTAATACATAGAAGATGTCCCAAGGATCAAGGTAAGGAGATAAGAATTAAAGTCATTGGCCAATACTATTTGTAATGGAGCCAGGAAGCAGGCCTGAACAGGGACCAATGCCAGGGATCTGATAGTAACTCCTCCGGAAAATTTTGTTACTATTGTCCCCTCCCAGGTATTGCTGTACCATAATGATGTCTAGAAAGCTAGGGATGTTGTAGAGAAGAAGCTGAGGGAAAACTGCATAATAAAGGGACTTAGTGACTCTGTGTCAAGTTTTATAGGGTAAATTTGAGAACTTAAGTGATTATGTGAATAATTTCAAGCAAATAAAAATGCCCTCCCTTTACTTGCTTAGATTTTAGTAAGAAAGATTTAGGAAGTAATCAAAGATCCATTTCACCTTACCTCTTTAGACAATGTACATTGGAAACATTCAATATTTTTAAAGAAGTTTAAGAATTAATATTTATATGTAAGTATTAAATTGTTATAATTACATTCTTTGTATATAGACTTAATATATAAATTTAATAACTATACATTTATATTATCTTTTATATATCTTCTTGTAGAATAATCAGGTTTTTTGAAATAAACTTATGACCATCAATATGACATATATTTAACATATTTATAAGTGCTTTTGACTGTTTTATTCTCAAGCAACCATAGTTATTTCTCCTTGGCATATCTTCAGTTATATCTCCCAGAAAAAAAACTGTAAAACATTAACAACTACTTTAAACAAATACACATTATGGCTGGACTAATTTGAGAGCATTTGGGGAGTTACAGGAAGACATGCCTGAAGGTGAAAGTTGCTAATTGCTCTAATTGGTTATCAGGTGATACTTGTATCATGTTGTGATGGTCTCATAGGAGATTTAACTGTGTTTCAACACTCCTGATCCCTTCCAGGACTCAACAAACGGTTACAAGGACAAAATGGAACCCATCATCAATGAAAAAACAGCAGATTTTTAAAAATTAATATTCATTAAATCTTATGAAGTGAAATATATATAAATGTCTGTATCTCCAAAACCCAAATACAGAATTTAACATTTTATGAGGGAAAATTCAGAGTTCACTTACATGTTAGACTCATAAAAATTGCATACGTAACCACACACACTATGACATACACATAAGGGAGATGCCTGAGAAATATAAAACTGAACAGTTTCTGTTTTCATTAAAAATTTATTAAACAGACATTATCCAAGGGTCTTGATGGGAAGATTTATGCTTCCTACTGCATCTTACCATGACAGGATCTGTGTTAGCCTTTGTTCCCTGTTCTCTAATTTTCTCTCATTGCCATATAATTTTACAGTGTATGTTTTACACCACATATGCCTCCACCTTGCCCTTTAGACACTATTTTGATTTCTGTTCTGCTTGACTGGATCTGCATCATCAGATACCTCCTTTTCAGGTAGTCAGTGGAGATGTTGGTTTTATTGCCCATAACAAATAAAAGTTATCTCCACTCTTTAAAGCTTATCTGTGACTCTGAGACACTACAAGTTCAACAGCACTCAATGAAGGCTCTAGCACCAATAAGTAGATGAGACAATGAGATTGTAACCATTTGTTTAAAGGATTTAGGACCTCTTTATAGCCATAGCAAGCCACTAGGAGTACTTTATTGTCTTCCTTTAGAAGGACAGATAAGTCAAAAGGTAACCTGAAGGTGTGTTTATTAGTAGATAAGACTGGGAAATCATTAAACAAAGGTTTCTGGGAGTTATGAAATCAAGGGTGGTTTGGGAAATTGTCCATTAAAACCAAAGGAAACAATTTACATTAGCTTACAACTTTTTTATCATTGAAACCAATTAAGTTTAGCGTATTTCAAAAACTCTCTGTAAAACAACATACACTATAGGCAGTATTTTCTGCCACATATAATTTTGTAAATAATGATGCATATTACTGTTATGTTCTTATGTGGCATGATATGGGGGAAATATAATAATTTTGAACCATGATAGGGGAAATTCATCCCACAAAACATAAGAGATAAATAAATGTGATGGTGAAATTGAGGTCCGGAGCTAAACCATCAGCTATAGTTCTCAATAGTTTAATATATATAGAAAACTACAAAAAACCAACAACAACAACAAAAAACTACAACTCAAAAGTTTCACATTGAAAAAATTCATTGCCTTCCTTTTGAGTTAGGGAGAAAGGTTGGCTTTATGATTGCAAATGTGTATCGATATTTACTTACTATATGCCAGGTTCTTTGATTACCAGTTTATGTTGGCCATCTGATTTAATCCTCATAATTGTTTATGAGTTGGGAACATTTACTGTTATCATGCACGTTTTATGGATGAAGTAATTCAGGTTTAAGTAGTTTACCCAAATTATATATTGTTTGAGTCTGGCAGATCAGGAATTTGAATACAGACTGCTCTGAAAATTGAAGAAAACCTCTATAGGGACACAGCTGATCATACAAAGTAGACAAACTTAAAGCAAACTGTAATTGGTTCAGCAGAAATGAATTTTGCAGGAGCCTTGAGCATATTTCCTATAAATTTAACTTTGCTAAAATTGGGAAAATGAAGAAATAAAATTTTATAATAACTCATGATATTATCAAAATAATATCAACTGTAAGATCCATGGGGATATTATGACATCTATACAGAATGGTTGACATCAAATAGAAAAAATACAATAAATTTTTCTTAAAGGGTTAAAAAAGGAAAATAATGTATTTAGTAGACCTTTATGGCTTGAATAACCACATATTCCACTGCAGTAGCAGAATTATTGATGTACTAGGGCAAACATAATTGCATCATATTCAAACAAAGCGCACACGCGCACACACACACGCAACAAAAAAAAACCCTGCTTATTGTGTACACAGAGAAGCCCACAACAAATAAGAAATAATTACTCCTCCTATCAGGAAAGAAACTCTGAATCTCAAATTAAGAATTTTTATTGGAAAAGGCTATGGAATTTTAAGAGCTCAGTCTCAGCCATAGCTGAAATATAGCTACTGTTTTAACTGTTAAAAAAATTTTTGCATCCTTGAGGAAAATATAATAATAAACAACACTGTTCCCACATATAGTATATACATATATACATATATATATCCAAAGGAAAATATAATAATAATACACATTGTTCCCACATATAGCATATATATGTATATATTTCCAAACACTCAGATTAACGTCTTTCATTATCAGTAGTTGTTTTAAAACAGGTACACTGCATTTCCGCCAATATTTCTTCTTTATATGCCTTAGGCAGCCATATTATTTCCTTAGCCTGGGCCTCTAAGAACCTCTTAAAACAGAGCTCCACTTTCTATCGATTAATTAGAATTGATATATAAGATTTAACTCACCTATCTGCTCAGGTTTAGATATATCATTTTGAAAAGCTGTTAGTAACGTTCCTAGATTAGTGCAAACATTTGTGTTCTTAAATAGTACAAATATATTTAATAGGACATCTATCATATTCATAGTTTTAATTGAGCTATTGTTTAAAGATTATTCAGTAAAACACACTACTAACTTCATGCTTAATGCAGAAAATAAAGGCCAGAAATTATCTCATGGGCTCCATTTCCCTTCTAAGTGGTTACGTGAGTTATGGTGCACTTGTAAAGGAAGACGCCAGGAAAAGACTGGAAAATGAACCCATGTTCATATGAATCCTGGAGGTTCACAAATTCTCACAAAGAAATGCTTCAACAGTTTTAATTCTTTCTTTTAGTAAGTTTGTTCATGCAAGCCTACTGTAAAAATATGCTTATGCAACAAGTTTTGCTGTATTAGAATAAAGATTGGTCAAGTTGTAAAAAAAT
>NW_020172633.1:2401270-2410121 GCF_003031525.2 Neophocaena asiaeorientalis asiaeorientalis | reverse complement strand
GGAGCCTTGAGCATATTTCCTATAAATTTAACTTTGCTAAAATTGGGAAAATGAAGAAATAAAATTTTATAATAACTCATGATATTATCAAAATAATATCAACTGTAAGATCCATGGGGATATTATGACATCTATACAGAATGGTTGACATCAAATAGAAAAAAATACAATAAATTTTTCTTAAAGGGTTAAAAAAGGAAAATAATGTATTTAGTAGACCTTTATGGCTTGAATAACCACATATTCCACTGCAGTAGCAGAATTATTGATGTACTAGGGCAAACATAATTGCATCATATTCAAACAAAGCGCACACGCGCACACACACGCAACAAAAAGAAACCCTGCTTATTGTGTACACAGAGAAGCCCACAACAAATAAGAAATAATTACTCCTCCTATCAGGAAAGAAACTCTGAATCTCAAATTAAGAATTTTTATTGGAAAAGGCTATGGAATTTTAAGAGCTCAGTCTCAGCCATAGCTGAAATATAGCTACTGTTTTAACTGTTAAAAAAATTTTTGCATCCTTGAGGAAAATATAATAATAAACAACACTGTTCCCACATATAGTATATACATATATACATATATATATCCAAAGGAAAATATAATAATAATACACATTGTTCCCACATATAGCATATATATGTATATATTTCCAAACACTCAGATTAACGTCTTTCATTATCAGTAATTGTTTTAAAACAGGTACACTGCATTTCCGCCAATATTTCTTCTTTATATGCCTTAGGCAGCCATATTATTTCCTTAGCCTGGGCCTCTAAGAACCTCTTAAAACAGAGCTCCACTTTCTATCGATTAATTAGAATTGATATATAAGATTTAACTCACCTATCTGCTCAGGTTTAGATATATTATTTTGAAAAGCTGTTAGTAACGTTCCTAGATTAGTGCAAACATTTGTGTTCTTAAATAGTACAAATATATTTAATAGGACATCTATCATATTCATAGTTTTAATTGAGCTATTGTTTAAAGATTATTCAGTAAAACACACTACTAACTTCATGCTTAATGCAGAAAATAAAGGCCAGAAATTATCTCATGGGCTCCATTTCCCTTCTAAGTGGTTACGTGAGTTATGGTGCACTTGTAAAGGAAGACGCCAGGAAAAGACTGGAAAATGAACCCATGTTCATATGAATCCTGGAGGTTCACAAATTCTCACAAAGAAATGCTTCAACAGTTTTAATTCTTTCTTTTAGTAAGTTTGTTCATGCAAGCCTACTGTAAAAATATGCTTATGCAACAAGTTTTGCTGTATTAGAATAAAGATTGGTCAAGTTGTAAAAAAATATAAAATTCTGTTAAATATTAATTCTTAGCCGTTTTCTTCAAGATACCTTAAAATTGAGATAAATTTTGATTGCTGAGTTAAAATTCCATCAATTTTAATAAGCTTAGAATTAATCTTTCATGCTTAAAATATAGTAGTATTCTCGTCTTTGGATAGTGTGATTTCTTGTATATCCTGCAGGTGTTTTTATGATGAAGTTCTCATCGCAGATCTTATCATAACTACTAATGAAAGTAGCCAGGAAGGCGATTTACATAATTTTGAGTTGTAATTTTATTGTATTATGTAGTTTTTTCTTTATATTATTTTAAAATATAGAATTAACCTAACATTTTTATCATATATCATTTTATAGAATTGAATAACTAATCAATGGATGAAGGTAGTCAAAATGTACAAATGTCCAGTTATAAGGTAATAGTGACATAATGTACATGATTAATATAATTAACACTGCTCTACGTTATAGTTGTCATGACAAGGAAAATTTTTTTTTCCTTTTTCTTTTATTTTGTATCTATATGAGATAATGGAATTTCCCTAAACTTACTGTGGTAATCATTTCATGATGTATGAAGGTCAAATCATTAATGCTGTACAGCTTAAACATATATAGCACTGTTAGTCAATTATATCTCAATGAAATTGGAAGAAAAAATTGAATAACTAATCAATTTTATGACTGGAAGAGACAAATAAATAATTTTCAAACTTTTTCATGAATCATCTAGGATTGTTTAGAATCTTTTAGGGAACATTGGGCAGAGGAAATGAGGAGGGTGAGAGTGGAAAAGAAATTTAAATGGGGAGGGGAAGTCCCCATCAGTCTTCATCAGAACAGTTCTGTATATGTGTGTAAATGTTTATGTGCACATATGCATGTGCGTGTGTGTATAGGCTTCCTAAGGATTTTAATTGAAGTAAGTACTCTGCTGAAAGAAAATATTTGAAATCCTCCGATTATGTATCTGAAGTCTCATGATCTCTTTTATCAATTAAGTTACCCGAGATTAATTGCCCTGAGACTCAGTTTCCTAATCATATAATGGAAGTAAGCCAAATTTTCTCTAATGATCATTACACATGAAAGATTTATAAGCCATCGTTTACACAGAAGCACCTCATCTCCAAATACACACAAATAATTGTGAGAATAAAATGTTCTCTCCATATATTTTAAGATTCTATATTTACAACATCAACGATTAATGAAATGAGAAACAAAGTATATTATATTTTTGGCAAGCCTATATTTTCATTGATTAAATTTCCAGATTGCTTCAACCTTCATTCATTCATTTGTTAAATAATTGAACAACTATTTCTTGAAGATATTTGTATTGATTTCCAGTATAGGGAATGTAAAGTTTTTATGTGAGTCACATATTACTTGTGAAACGATATTAACTATTCATATTTTATCCATCATAAACACACTCTTTTATAATAAAAAATTGAACTTTAAAAAGTATTATTTTTGTGAAAACAAGTCTCAGCTAAAAGTGAAGAAAAATATATTTGTCATATAACAAGGAACTAAAGAGGTGCCTATTGATTTCATAAGCATGACCTCACCTCTCAGTTCAGCCTTCAACTGAATAACAGAAATTTAGAAATGCCTCAATATCACATAGACTGCAAGCAGTGGATTTAGGATCCAAATCAACCTTTCTAACTCCATATCTCATCCGCCTTCCACTCTTCAGCTCTGCCTGCGACTGTGACAGGGGAAATAAGTCAAACCTTCCGTACTTTATCCAGATATGGAAAAGTGTTTCATTGCGTACTATGGCATTAGAAAAAGACAGTCTGGCAACTTCTAATTGTCTTTTATTATGTTAATAAATGAAATGGATGAAAACATTTCAGAAAAATTAATATTAACAGGACATCAGAAGAATTTTTATTTCTTGAGAGAGAACAATGGTATACTAGAGGAAAAACTCCTATTGTAGGAAATATAAAAAATAATAATTTTGATGATAGTATTAATAGTCGTTTCTATCTAAAAATACTCTGATTATAGTCCCTCTAGTCAGAGCAAATGAGCTTCACTCTTAGATATTCAAGTTAAGCAACAAGTGGAAACTTTTCCTGAAAGATTTATGAAACCATTATTCTCTCTCTTCCCAATAATATGCCGCAGTGGACTGACAGTTCATGCAGAACTGCATAAAAGGCAATTAATTAATCCAGTAGAACACTACACAGAGGCAATTTGTCTGACATGTAGCATTTGATTTTTCAATAGTTGCTTATCTACCCAGGGAACATACCAAGTTCATCCTTTAGAAATGAGATAGGGCAATAAGCCGGTTTTGTGTCCTGAGACTCAGGGGTACCATTTAGTTCAAGATCTTATGGGTATGGCATTAGAGGCATAGCTAAAGAATAGGCTGTAAAATTTATTCTCTTGAATAAAACAGACTTTGAATTATTGTATTAAACAAATCATATAATTCAATATGTGGTCATTTATGCATCTGCAACTAGCCCATGAGAGTTTAGATAAATAGATAATAATAATCATGATAGATAGATAGATAGAGATAGATAGATAAGGTAGATAGAGAGGTGTGCCGTCCTCTCCCCACAGCTATCAAAATCAGTCTTGATTCTGCTATTATCCCCACCTGTGATGTAATCCTTATAGCACTCAATTTATATTATGTTGTTAGGATTAATTGTAGAATACTTAGAACAGTACTTTATTTTTAGTAAGTGTTTGATAAATTTAGCTATTACTATTGGTGCTGTTATCATGATGATGGTTTTTAATAGAAAGATCAGACTAGCAGCCCTCTGCTTGGATCAGCGCATATCTCACTCAAAACCACAATCATAATATAAAATAATGGGCTGATTTTCCCTTCCTACATTGCCACCCTTGTCAGTGAACACTTTGTGTCTTCCTTATCTGTGTAACCTCAAGCCCCACCCAGCATGGTGCCTGGTACAGAATACATACTCAGTAGGTATTTGTAATGTGACTGTTCTACAAATGAATAAACACTTTATATTGTGTTATTCAGGAATTTTTTTTGAATGTGTGAGTGAGGTATGAAAAACTTCCTAAACTGAGTGCTAATTAAAAGATTGTTTTAAATCAGCAAAGTTCTTTCCCTGTTTTGTTTTTTATTTGTTTGTTTCTTTCACTCCTCTTCTATCCTTCAGTAATTCAGCAAATAGAATATAACCAACCCCCTCTTGTAATCAGTCATGTTGTCATCAGGATCCTTATGAACTTCCTGATATGCTAATAATGATATGTGACATTACTGTTTTCATTCATTTATTCAGTTAGCATTTGAGCACCAATTGGAGGACAGGCATTGAACAGGCATAGTCTGTAGCAAGACTGATCAAAGTACAATGAAAGTAAAAAGGATAGAAAGACTGAGTGAAATTAATTGCAAATGATATATTCAACAAAGGACTAGTATCCAGAATTAATGTTTTTCGAGCCCTCAAAGCCTAACACTAAAAAACAAATTATCCAACTAGAAAGTGGGCAGAACCCATACACACTTACACTGAGTAGGATATACAGACATCAGATAAGCACATGAATAAATGTTGAACATCATCAGCCGTTTCAGAAATGCAAACTAAAACTGCAGTGAAGGATCACTACCCACTAATCCGCATTCTAAAGTGAAAAATAGTGATAATACCAAATGCAGGAGAAGATGCAGAGAAATATCACTCATATATTACTGGTGGGATGTAAAAGGGTACAACTACTCTGGAAAATAGTTTGTTAGTTCCTTTCAAAACTAGAAATCCCAGCAACTGCACTCTGAATTGATGACTTATTTTCAGGCAGAATCTAGTACACCAATATTCATAGCAAGATTGTTTTTTTTTTTTTATTACTGTGGTAAGAACACATGATATGAGATCCACCCTCCCCACAGATTTTGAATTGCACAACACCCTGTTATTGTCTATAGGCACAGTGTTGTACAACAGATCTCTAGAACATCTTGCATAACTGAAATTTTATAGCTGTTGATTAGCATCTCTCCATTTCTCCCTCCCCGTCCCCTGATAATCACTATTGTATTCTTTGAGTCTACAAATTGAATTGTTTTAGATTTCTCATATAAGTGACCTCATGCAATATTTGTCCTTCTGTGGCTGGTTTATTTCATTTCGTTTAATGGCCTCCATGGTCATCCATGTTGTCATATATGGCAGGATTTCCTTCTTTTTAAAAACTGATTAATATTCCATTGTATATAAATACCACATTTTAAAAATCCATTCATCTGTTTATAGATATTTAGGGTGTTTCCACATCTTGGCTATTGTGAATAGTGCTGCAGTTAACATGGGGGTGCTAATATCTCTTTGAGATCCCTATTTCAATTAATTTGGATAACTGCCTAGAGGTGAAATTGTGGGATTATATGGTAATTTTACTTTTAATATTTTGAAGAATCTTTATGCTGTTTTCCATCCTGGCTGCACCATTTTGCATTTACCCCAGCAATGCACAAGGCTTTCAATTTTTCTACATCCTCACCAACACTTATAGTCTTTTTTATTTTGATAATAGCTGTCCTAACAGATATGAGTTAATATCTCATTGTGGTTTTGATTTTTATTTTCAAGATGATTAGTGATGATGAGCATCTTTTCATATACCTATTGGCCAGTTGTATGTCTTCTCTGGAGAAATGTCTATTCAGGTCATTTGCCCATTTTTTAATTGAGTTTATTTTATTGCTATTGAGTTATAGCAATAAAATATTGAGTTCCTTATATATTTTGTAAATTAACGTCTTATTAGACGTATGGTTTGCTAACATTTTTCCATTCTGTAGGTTGCCTTTATACTCTATTGATTGTTTGCTATGCAGAAGCATTTTAGTTTGTTGTAGTCCCATTGTCTGGTTAGCTTTTGTTGCCTGTGCCTTTGGTCTCATATCCATAAGATTATTGCCAAGACCAATGTAATGAAGATTTTCCTCTATGTTTTCTCCCAGAAGTTTTACAATTTCAACCTTAGGTTTAAGAATTTAATCAGTGTTGAGTTAATTTTTGTGCACAATTTAAGATAGGGGTTCAACTTCATTCTTCTACCTGTGGTTAACCAGTTTTCCCAACAACATTTGTGGAAGAGACTTTCATTTCCCTGCATATATTCTTGTTACCCTTGTTGAAAATCAGCTGACCTTATATGCATGACTTTATTTTGGGTATCTCTATTCTGTTCCATTGGTTTACATGTCTGTTTTATTCTGGTATAATTCTGTTTAAATTATTGTATTGTATTGATGTCTATTGACCTCAGGAAGTGTGATGTGTCTAGCTTTGTTCTTTTGTTTCAAGATTGTTTTTACTGTTGTAGGTCTTTTGGAGTTCCAAATGAATTTTAGAATTATTCTTTCTGTTTCTGTGGAAAATACCTTTGGGATTTTTATAGGGATTAGAATTGTCTTCTTTGAGAAAGCACCCAGCTTTAGTGACATAAACCACTGCAATGATCCAAGCCAATCTTGACTTTACACTAAGAGAGACTCATACAGTATTTGTCTTTCTCTGTCTGGCTTATTTCACTTAGCATAATGTCCTCAGGGTCCATCCATGTTTTCTCAAATAGCAGGATTTCCTTCTTTTTATGGCTGAATAAAAAGACACACACAAGCACACACAGACATGTGTGTCTGTGTGTGTGTGTAAAGTGAGGGAGAGAAAGAGAGAAGTTAAAAACAAAAACAGAGAGAGAGAGAGAAATGATTTAAAGCATATAAATACAGAAAAAAACCCAAAAAACAAAAAAAACCACAGAAGGAAGTTAGCAAGATGGGAAAAGAGGGACAAATAACCACAAGAAGAAAAGGAAATGATTAACAAAATGGTAGTAAATCCTTCCCTAGTAATACTTTAAATGTATTCCTTTTGTTTGCTAATCCAATTAGACCCATTTTGTACTGTTTTACTCTGTCTTCCATGTCTGTTAACCTTTCTTCCCTGTTTTCAATTTCTTTGTCTTTTTTTGTAGCATTCTGTTTATATTTTATTCTTTGAGTTCACTAATTCTCTTATAAATAATAGCTAGTCTGCTAATAAGCCCATCTACCAGGTTTTCGGTTTTTAATTATTTCTAAAAATTCTACTTGGTTATTTTTTAAATCTCTTAATTGAAAATATCTGTATCTTTTCATTTGTATGATTTTTCCATCCCGAATTAACCTTAAATATTATTTTTACCTACTTTTTATATCTAATCACTACTCTAAAATTCCTTAATATTTTAATTCTGTTATTTGTCTCTGCTGAAACTTGCCTATATTGACTTGTGAAGGACTTCAGGCTTATGTTCTTTTGAAATTCATCTGTGTGAAGTCTGTTAGACCCGACTTGAACACATATTCCTCCAGAAGGAAGTTGCTTCTATAAATTTTGGACCTGTCAAGCTATTTTTCAGCTTTGGATTTTCTGGACCATGCATGTATGCAACTTCATATTACAAACCTGTTTGAAGTTAAGTTTGTATTTATTAATTCTTAAGATAGACTTTTTCCTCATGCAAGGCCTACACTAAGATAAGTTTCAAACCTTTAAGGGTTACAGTTTTATACGGCAGTTTAATTCTCTCTATTTTAAGAAGGTGCATGCCTTACTCTCTACCCTTTCTGTGGTCACTGAAACTAAGAATATAGGTCATGTAGCTGTTAAGCACTACAAAAGAAGCACAGCATCACTTGTGAAATAATTCTACCACTCCCCTGATTTCCACCTTTGTGTTTCTATTTGATTTCTGGGGATTTCCACGTGTGTATGGGTGTGTATGTATGTGTGTATATGAGAAAGAGAGAGGGAGAAAGCAAGAGAGCAAGTACTATGTGTTTTGAAGGATATTTGTTATCTAGTATCTAGTGCTTCTGAGTATTGTTAAAGTGAGAGGATTTTTCGGAAGATCTCGTTTGTCCTCATCTCACATCTCCAATTTCAATATAGAGCCAGGTCCTATAGTAGTGTTCGGAGTCTCCTGCCTTGTGCTTACATTGAAGATATCTAAATGACAGATAAGAAACTAGTTAATAGTGTTATTTAATACACATTTGTAAAGAAGCATCAGTGTCATTGCCACAACTGCCTGTGAAGGCCATAAAGCCCTTCTCTCATTATGGCCTTCAACAATAGTCTCAAACTCACTGCCAGCTTTTATAACTAAAAATCAAGAGATCCATATCAGCCCCTCTCAGTGCTTTGTGTTTCTTGTCCATTTCACAATCCCTGAAGTTATTTACATTATTTACTTATGTAATTATTTATTAGTTTTTTGAGATGAGCTGTGCCCCTTTAGTGTTCTCTTTTGCATTTTATATCTCACTTCTAAGTGTTTGAAGCAGAGTATGTTATCAAAGTGTGAACTGTCTGTCATATCTTCACTGAATGTCAAATATACAATTTATTTTTTTTTAATTTTTTTAAATTTATTTATTTAATTTATTTATTTTTGGCTGCATTGGGTCTTCATTGCTGTGCACAGGCTTCCTCTAGTTGTGGCCAGCGGGG
>NW_020172633.1:2384244-2398038 GCF_003031525.2 Neophocaena asiaeorientalis asiaeorientalis | reverse complement strand
TGTTTCTATTTGATTTCTGGGGATTTCCACGTGTGTATGAGTGTGTATGTATGTGTATATATGAGAAAGAGAGAGGGAGAAAGCAAGAGAGCAAGTACTATGTGTTTTGAAGGATATTTGTTATCTAGTATCTAGTGCTTCTGAGTATTGTTAAAGTGAGAGGATTTTTCGGAAGATCTCGTTTGTCCTCATCTCACATCTCCAATTTCAATATAGAGCCAGGTCCTATAGTAGTGTTCGGAGTCTCCTGCCTTGTGCTTACATTGAAGATATCTAAATGACAGATAAGAAACTAGTTAATAGTGTTATTTAATACACATTTGTAAAGAAGCATCAGTGTCATTGCCACAACTGCCTGTGAAGGCCATAAAGCCCTTCTCTCATTATGGCCTTCAACAATAGTCTCAAACTCACTGCCAGCTTTTATAACTAAAAATCAAGAGATCCATATCAGCCCCTCTCAGTGCTTTGTGTTTCTTGTCCATTTCACAATCCCTGAAGTTATTTACATTATTTACTTATGTAATTATTTATTAGTTTTTTGAGATGAGCTGTGCCCCTTTAGTGTTCTCTTTTGCATTTTATATCTCACTTCTAAGTGTTTGAAGCAGAGTATGTTATCAAAGTGTGAACTGTCTGTCATATCTTCACTGAATGTCAAATATACAATTTATTTTTTTTTAATTTTTTTAAATTTATTTATTTAATTTATTTATTTTTGGCTGCATTGGGTCTTCATTGCTGTGCACAGGCTTCCTCTAGTTGTGGCCATTTTATATCTCACTTCTAAGTGTTTGAAGCAGAGTATGTTATCAAAGTGTGAACTGTCTGTCATATCTTCACTGAATGTCAAATATACAATTTAAAAAAGCATTCTTGAAGGAGGAGGGAGACCAGTTAGAAGGTTTTTGCAATAACTTGGGCATGAAAATAAAGAGCCCCTAAGTCAGTGAATTATCTATGGCAATAGAAAAATGGAGATTGATTCAAGAGATATTCTAAAGAGGCAGAACAATTGAATCATTGTAAAATTGGATGTAGAAGTCTAGGAAAAAATCTAGACTTACATAACCTTTATTGAGTGCTTACTGTGTTCATATGTCTGAGTCATTGGATATAAGACATTAAATATAAATACTAATATAATAGATATTATATTACAATATTATATTAATATAATAAACACTGAATATAAGTATTTAAACATTAAATATAAGACAGTCCTACAAAGCATGTTCTTGAGTAATTTCACAAAGCTGGAGTGGACACACCCAGCTAGGTCCTGTGTTTCTAAGACCTTCACTAGTAACCTCAATTTTATATTGATCTGTAGTGTAGAAGAGAAATTTATGAGGTGAGATAGCTATGAGTCTGATTAAATTTTCCCTTCAAGACTGAAGGGAAAAAAATCATAAAAATGGATAAGAACAAATAAGAAAAACATACAAACAATCTGTAACAACAATCAGAGTCGGAGATCATAGGTTGAGTTGAGCCAGAGTTCAGCTGGGTGTGACTTTTGTGAAGTCTCTTCATCTTTCTTTGTCATTCCTTTTTCTGAAGAGAAGTGGTGCTGAACTTATCCCTAAATTCCTTGTTTTCTCTGATTTTTTTGCTCTAATAGATTTTTTTGAATACATATTCATGCAAACAGAAAATAGTTCCACTAAAACTATAGTCAGTAATCTTAGGTTCACTGAAGATTCCAATGACCTTTTAATGTAAAATGTAAATATAGACAAGCTGGCAAAAATAAACATAAATAGACAAAAAAGACCTCACCATTCATGACTATCTTCAAATGATTGACCTAAAACACAGGTTTTCTTTTTTCTTAGCAAAATAATTTCTTAAGTATAAAACTTAAAGTCATATTTACTGCAAGTTGCCTTCAGTTTCTCTGCTTCTTCCTACTCATTTAATAAACTATAACTAAGGTGGGAGAGCAAATACTTCTTAGTAATTTATGCCAGTGGAAAAGATATAAACTTCTATGTAACATATTTACACAAAATTAAAACAGTTATAACTTTGGGGTATACTGAAAGTGATTTTATGTCCTATTTCTGTGTTTTGAATCTCAGGGGAAAATATCTTTCATTTAATTAAACTATGCCATTCTATTACAAGTTTATTTATTAAACACTTTCATGTACTTGACAGTGGCCTGGTTGATAACAGGAATAATAAAGTAAATAAGACCAAATTCTTATAATAACAGGAGAATAAGATTTCTTCTATGTGGGAGTAGTTTGGAAAGGCCTTTGGAGTAATTAGTATTTGAGTTCAACCTCAGATGACAGGAGAATTTCAGCCTGTGAAGGAAGTAGAGAGATCATTTCACATGGGCATGAAGGTGAAAATGGAGGTGGGAATCCATGTTAGTGGGGGTTCTTTTTTAGACTTATTTTTTATTGAGGTAACATTTGTTTACAATATTATGTAAGTTTCATGTATACAACATTATATTTCTGCTTCTCTATACACTACAGCATGCTCACCATCAAAACTTAGTTTCCATCTATCACGGTACAGTTGATCCCCTTTACCAGTTTCACCCAGCACCACCTCTTCCCCTCTGGTAACCACTACTCTATCCTTTGTATCTTTTTGTTTGGTTTGTTCATTTATTTTGCTTGCTTGTTAGTTTTTTAGAGTCCACATATGAGTGAAATCATATGGTATTTGTCTTTCTCCATCTGACTTATTTCACTTAGCATAATACCCTCAAGGTCCATCCATGTTGTCAAAAATGGCAAGATTTCATCTTTTTATGGCTAAGCAGTATTCCATTTTGTGTGTGTGTGTGTGTGTGTATGCCACATCTTCTTTATCCATTCATCCATTGATGGGCATTTAGGTTAGCTCCATATCTTGGCTATTGTATATAATGCTGCATTTTGGTTCATTTTAACTGGCAGTAGGGACCCCACCAGTTGAGCTAGAGAACAGATCTCTTGCACCTCAGCAGTACAGATTAGAGTGGTAATGCAAAGGGGGCAGTTTGTATAGCAGATCCCATATCAAGCAGGAAAGAATTTGTCAAAATAACACGACTTTTATATTTTATATAAGTTCTTGTTATTTATAGTCACATCTAAAAGCCCTATTATCCCTGATTTGTGCCTTTTGAAAATAACTTTTGATTCAAACATGTGTTTTTCTTTTTCTCCTGTATGTGTGTGTGTGTATCTGGACATTTATGTACTAATCTTAGAGGGTGAGGAACATAATTATTTAGCATTCCTATTTGCATATAAGTGGATTAATTCCCCACTTTTCCCAGAAATGAATAGGGACTAACATATCAGAAGATGAATTGAGTATAAACATTAATCTCCCTCTCCCTCTCCACTTCCTGTGCTCTTATCATTTCTCATCTTGATTGCCACAAAGCTAGCTTTATATAAACCAAGACTTAATTTAACTAAAATTAATAATTTTAATGAGAGTTATTGTTTAGCAGCTATTTGAAAAGCAATGTCATTAATTTAGCTACTGCTATGAAGTATTCTTTCACACTAAAAATCAAAACTTCAAATATTCCCAATTCTTTGTGCTTAATGAAGCATAAGGGGGTTTTGCCATTTCCTTAGAAAGATTAAGCAATATCACAAAGCAAATTTGTTTAGTAAAAAAATGTGATACATTAAAGTTTTGTTAATGGCTGTGTATTTATCTTATGAAAGACAGTTGGAAAGGTAATTATAACATGCAAATTAGCTCCCATAAGACTGCATATTAAAATTATATATTAATGGACAATATCTCAAGTTGCAACCTGTGCTTGGGCTTTTTCCAGGTAAGTAAGTCACTGAAGCTTTTGTCTTAGGTTTGTGTTCTCTCTACTAATCATTTCTTTCAGGTATTTTATTTAAAGTCCTCAAATGCTCTTGTCTAAAACTCTACTTTTTTCCTGTTAGTCTATTAGAGATACACATTCTAGCCCCTAATTTTTGCTTCTCTCTTATGTATTCATCTGTTTCAATCCTACCATTTTCTTATTTCAGCAATATGTGCAATATATAGAGTATAGCCATGAAACCAGGAAATAAATCATTCACAAAGAGTTCAACTATAGGAAATGTATGTTTTTGTTTAAAATTATTCAATTTTTGTGATCTGTTAACATTTACCATAGGATTGTTGAGCTATTCTGAGAAAGAAAATGTACCTGTGACTTTAGGAATTCAGATTTCTTCAGCTCTGTCTTTCATTTTCTGGTTAGAACAAACAGTCATTGATTTCGTCTTTGTTTGAAACATCCAGCTGTCTCAGACACCCTGTGCTGTGTTCTTTGTAGTTGTTAATAGGAAATCACTGAATAGTATTGCTCGCATAATACAATCCTTCTCCTTGATTTCACTGTGTATATGTATTGTCATCTCTTCTGGTTTGAGAGAAGATTGCTATTTGGGTTATTAGAAAATGGTAAAATCCCTCATTTCTATGGGAGACTGAATATTTCTTCGCTTTACTGTATACTTTATGCCTCCCCTATTGGTTTACCATTTTGTAGTCCCTTCTCTATCGGCCACCATTCCCCCAGTAAATATATTTGTCTTATTATCCAGTTCTTCAAGATCTTTGCATGGAATCTGTTTTTTTTGTTGTTGTTTTGTTTTTGCTTTTTAATGTGTGCATAGAAATGTTCAAGAGTGCTAAATAAAAGAATTTCCTTGTGTTTAGTAGTGACCTTTATAATAGATATAAAGAATACTCTTGTATTTAGCACCTCGATTTATTGAACCTTAATATTCATCCAAATTTACATTAAAGTTTTTAGAACTAGTAAAATATTACAAAAAATGTGTTATATCACCTGTGTGCCACATCTACTACCATTCTTAGACCTCCATGATAGTTGTTATTCAGAGATAACTATTATTCTGACCATTTAAAATTTACTGACTACTTTTTATTATTTTGCTGTGTAGGTAAGTATCCAAAAAATAATAGTTCTATCACTTATGTTCAATAAACATTACATTTTTTGACTTGCTTTACTCAATATATTTTTGATATTTATCTAGATTGATGCATGTAGCTTTCATTCACTTATTTTAATTGATATCATAGTCTTATGAATGAATAAACCACAAATATATTTATTATTGCTTATATTTGTAGACTTTCATCTGTTTTCCACTTTAAAAGTATTATCAAAAAACTGCAATAGTACATGTCTCTTTTTACAAATCAAAATTAAATAATTCTAATGACTGAGCCCTACCCCCAGAGATTCTGTATTAATGGGATGCCATGGAAGATTGGTAGTTTTACAGGTTCACCAAGTGATTTCAATATGATTCATATGCTATTTGCCATCTGTGCATCTTCCTTGGAGAGGTGTACCTTCAGATATTTTACTCATACGTTTAATTGGGTCCTTTTGTTGTTTCTCTGTCTGTTTTTTGACTTGTTAAGTGTTCTTTCTATGTTTGGATACAATTTTTTCATAGATGTGTGTTTTGTAAATGTGTTCTCTCAGTCTGTGGCTTGTTGCTTTTTTTTTCTTAACAGTATTTTTCGTAATACAGAAGTTTTTAATTTTAATAAATTCAAGTTACTAATTTAATAGCTTTATTGAAGTCCAAATTATCTATTTCTTCTTTCTTGGATCACACTTTTTGTGTTGTATCTCAAAACACATATCCATTTCAAAGGTCACAAAGACTTCCTCATATATTCTCTTTTAGAAGTTTTTATAGTTTTGCGGTTTATATTTAGATCTCTTATCCATTGTAACTTAGTTTTATGAGAGGTAAGGTCTGTGTCTAGGTTTGTTTGTTTATTCATTTATTTTTATAAATTATGAACATTTATGCACATCCAATTGTTCATGCATCACTTGTTGAAAGTCTTTTCTTTCTCCATTGGATTGCCTTTGTGTATTTGTCAATATCTGCAAAATAGTTTGCTGAGATTTTGATGGAATTGCATTTAATTGATAGTGAGGATTGACATCTTAACAATATTGAATCTTTCTATCTATAATCACACAGTATCTCTCAACTTATTTAGATCTTCTTTGATTTTATTCATCAATGTTTTTTACACTTCTGTATACAGAGCTTGTACTTATTTTGTTAGATTTATACATATTTCACTTTAGGTGCTATTTTAAATGTATTTTTTTTTAAACTTCAAATTCCAATTGTTAATTGCTAGTGTACTGGAAAGCAATAAATTTTAGTACATGGACATTGCATACGGAGACATTTTACTAAGGAATACATTTATTAGTTCCAGGAATTTATTTATTCTTCGGGATTTTCACATGGACAATCATGTTATCTGTGAATAAAGACAATTTTTTTATGTTTTCTTTTTATCCCTTTTTTTCTTTCTTTCTTTCTTCTTTTTTTGAAGTGCTGTTTTATTACTTAATTGGTTACTTATTTGTTTATTTTTAAGCAGGAGAAAATCAAACATTTTTTATCTTTTGCACTACATTTAAAAAAATTGAAGTATAATTGATTTACATTATTATATTAATTTCAGGTGTACAGCATTGATTCAGTATTTTTGCAGATTATATTATACTCCATTTAAAGTTAATACAAGATAATGGCTATAACTCCATGTACCATACAATATATTATTGTTGCTTATGTATTTTTTTATTGAAGTATAGTGAATTTACAATCTTGTGTTAGTTTCAGGGAGGGTCTGGCTCAGAAATTAACCAAAGAGTAGCAGAGTTCCAGAGAAGATTAAACTCTCAACCCAGACAAGGCTGCTCCACTAATTAGGAAGGAGTGGGGTGCTAACATTTGGAATAGTAATATCTGGATTGATGCACTGGGAATTCTTGAGTGCTCAAATTTCCCTGAACTCGCTGTGCCTACCTAACTGGCCTACTCCTCTCTGTTAACGGATAATGTTCCCCTTTGCTGAAACCTGATGCAAAGATTGCCTTGAAAGACCAACTCATGCCTCCTTCCTGTCCTCATCCTCCTCTCGTTCACAAAACCTCACATAATCCAGCCAAGGAAGTGATAGGGCTGGGCGGATTTATAACTCTGCCAGAGTTATAACTCTGCCAGAAAAGATGTATAACTCAAAGGATCATCAGAATCTAGCCAATAGGCACCAGCAGGAGCCAGAAGAATATGTGTATAGGATTGAATCCAATCCTCTTGGATAAAAGAGGTTGGAATATAAAATTGGATGTAAAAAAGCCAGTCAATATGTCAGTATTGTGCTATGATACAGAATTTTATACCTTGGCAATGACCCCACTAATAGGGCTGTGAATTGCTCTTGGAAGCAATAGCTCCAGACTAAATGAAGTAGAAATGCCAGAACTGTGTGAAATATGGTGGGAGAAGAGATTTTAAAAAAAACCTCAGAGAAGTGGGCGTGCTAGAGTATATAAACAATGTCTAGGGGGAAGGCCTGAAGGATACTGTTTACCAAAGCAGTAAGGAATGTTCTCATGAAAGGGGCATAAGAATCATTGAGAAGCTCAGTAGTGCCCATCATCTGTAAGCCAGGGGTAATGATGAGAGATGCTGTCGAGAACGTATCTCTCTGAATGTAATGAGAATGACAGGATCTCAAAATTAGAGAAGCCAGGTGGCAGCATTAATCATCACAAGTAAGGCGGATGCAATTATATAACAAGTGGCAAGGCATTCTACCTAGAATGACCCAACGAGAGCTATGGAGATGTTATCAGAACAAGGTTCCCCAATGAAGAGATATAAACTTTCATCCAGTGTCTGGACCCAGTTTTCTGACCTGGAACCCTTTATAAAACATTAGTATCAAGTAAAAAGATTGAGGCACAGGTCAAATGAGGCTTTATTCAAGAAGAGTATTGCAATAAGGGGAGGTGTATTATTGCATTCGGGGCAAAGGACCTTACCATAGGGAGAGAGCTCCAAACATAGCAAGCATCCCAAAATTCAGGCAAAAAAGAGCTTTTCTTTTATAGGGAGGAATAAATTGGCTGGAAGGAACTGGGTGTGGGGGAGTGGAATGAATGGGTGTCATGATCAGATAGTTACTTTTTGTCCCTGATTTCCGTTGCTCCTCCTGGGGAGCTGGAGGCATGTTAAGGAGAGGTTTTTCCCATGTTCCGATGCTCAGTAAGGCTTAGGGGTTAGTGAAAATTCAGGGCCCTGTGGAAAGGAGAGAATTCGGTCAAGTTAACAAGCATTCGGTTCTGTTTAATCAATGAGGACAAACACCTCAGTAATCATTTATGAGACAAAGAATGGGAATTTTGAGGGTCTGTGTCTGGCTTTTTCATAGATAAATATGAGAGTTTTCCAGGAGGCTTATCTAAGTCATATGAGAAAGAATGTTTCTTTGAAGTAAGCAGTTTCCTTGAACACAAAGGGTATGGGGGGGTTGTTAACCATCAGTTTTTTCTAGGATTATGGGGCTCTGGTAAAGTTCAACATTGTTAAGAGGAAGGACCTGGTGATGCTACAGTAAGTGAATATGGTGATGATCCCTTAAAGGGAACTATGGCTATTTATTCAGGTAACTATATACTGGGGGAAAAGGGACACCCAGGACTGATCCACTATGTGTTTGAGTTGGTATTGCTAGTGAGAGAATCAACGCAACATCATGGGGCTTTTGTCAGAGTGGAAGCATATGTAAGCCAGGTAATAAATGAGGTCTTGACACTTGTGTACTCCACAGTGTGTTTACTGAATCCATGAAACCATCCAGTGGTCATTTCCCCAATCCGAATCTACAACTGAATTGGACATACTTGTTGGTTGGCAAAACTCCCACATTTATTCCTTGGCCTTGGACTAAAAACTGTGGTTGAGGAAAACCAAGTAGAAACATCAGAAACTGTACTAACACCAAAGCAAGGAGTAATTTTAAAACAATGTTTCACTCTGGGGACAAAGAATGAGAACCTCTCAGAGACCTAGATGATGCCTGGCTGGTGATACTCATCACATCTCCATTTCATTCACTAGTCTGGCCCCTGGAAATACTGGGTGGATTCTAGAGAACAGCAGTGGACTACTGAAAACATAACTAATTAGTACTTCAAGATTGTAGGTAGCTGCTGTGCCAACTGTGGTGTGTTGGCTGAGCAGGTTAATATAGCCTCAGGTACATGATATGTGATAACTGATCTGGTATTTCTATTCCTATTCCTGAGATACAGAACAGAAATAGCTCACATCCACTGGAATGAATAACTAATGCATTTATGGTTTTGTTCATGGGCTATGTTAACATTCCAATCACTGCCGTAATATGGTTCAAAGGGACTTAGACTATCCACACATTCTGTAGAATATCATATTGGTTCTTCACTTTGATGGCATAATATTAAGCAAGCCATATGAGCAAGAAGTAGTATGTACATTAGAAGCTTCATTAAGACACATGAATTTTAAAAGGGGGGCGGTGTAAACTGTATGATTCTTTAAGGATTTATCACATCAATGAAGTTCTTAAGGATCCAGAGGTATGGGAGGACATCTTCTCCAAAGTAAAAACCAAATTACTGTAGTTCATACTTGTGCTTGATAAAAGGAAATCACAAAGTTGAGTAAACCTTTTTGGGTTCTAGACGAAGCATATTCTGTGCTTGGGATTAGTTCTCTGAGTGACATGGAAGTCCACCAGACTTGAGTGGGGCCTAGTGAGTCTAGACTGTGGTGCAAGTAACTCTGCTGCTTTGGCCATACGGCCTGGCAGGCCTTATATATTAGAGATCTCTGTGGTAGAAAAATACCATGTGGAATCGTTGTAAGCTCCAATAGGAGAAGCACAAAGTCGATCCTTGTCGATGGGGAGCAAGACATTGCCATCTGCAGCAGATAATTAGACACAATATTATTAGGCCCTAGTAGATATGGATTGCTTGTCTGGAGGACATGAAATGACAATAAGCAATCCACTCTGATGGATGTGGTATATCCAAAATTGGGTATGATCAGGGCCGAGAGGCACAATTAAGTTTCAAGAGCAGCTGGTCTAGACTCCTGTGATATCCACCATATTTGTGCTATTGCTTCTTCCTCAGGTCATACCTCTGGCCATATGATGAGATTCTTTATAGCCAGCTACTAGAGGTAAAAATATTGAGCTTAATTCATGGATAATTCAGCTGAGTGTGTGAGCGCCAGCCAAAAGTGGACTATGGCTGTAATACCTTCAAGGGTGGTCTCCAAAGAAGCAGAAAGAAAAAGTCTCCCACTAAGTCATCTACTCTGTATGGAAAGAGAAACAAGTGTAAAGCTCTTGGGCAGGGGCAAATGGCCTGGCTAATTAGTTACAGGTCTGTAAGGAGAAAAATTAGAAGATGGGGACAAGGAGATCAGAGGAAAAAGCATGTGGATAGACTGATGGGAGTGGCTATGAAATATGAAGATTTTTGTATGACATGTTAAGGACACCCAGAGTAGTCACTGTGGAAGTCACTGAACAACCAACTAGTTGACATCAGCCAATCTCTGTTATTGTCACCATTCCCTGCTCTTCACCCACTCCCACTCTTGCCAGTGTTAGCACCATGGACACACAAAGGGAGTAATCATATGAGAAGGATGGAGGTTATACATGAGCCTATACTGCTGCCATCAAATTCTCAGACTACTGGTAACAGAGACCAATATCGAGCCCTATATACGGAACTATCTCTCAAGGACATCCAATAACCACATAGTGGTACTTTAATTACTTTAGACCCCTATCACCATGGAAAGGACAACAATTTATCTTGACTAGAGTATATAAATATTGTGCCTGTGGTTTTCCTTCTCTGACCACAGGGACTCTGACAACACTACTATCCAAAGGCCTGCAGAGTGCTTAACCCACTGATACAGGATCCCACACAACACTGCATTGCAAGAAGGGACTCACATTACAGCCAAAGAAGTGTACATAACCACAGGACTCAGTAGTCCAGGTACATTGTGTCCTGATTGAGTGTTGGAAAACATTTTAAAAACACAGCTTCCTTTGAGCAGATACCTGCAAGGATAGGGTATTATTATCCATAATAGTATACACCTTAAGTTAGTGATCCTTATATGGCCCTGTGTCTGCAATAGGTAGGAAACCATGGAGGGCCAGAAGTTCTGGTTCTCAAAAGGCAATGCCACAAATGCCATCTGATCACTTCAAGTTCTTGGAGTATTGAACCCTATGGCTGAGGAAAGTAGTCAACATTCTGGCAGAGGTAATTGGCCATGTTCATTATCAGAAGGTAGGATGTGATTATATAATGGGAGGCAGCAAAGAATATATTTAGTATTCAGGTAACCTACTGGACATCTGTGGGTAAATCTCTACCCAATTTTGATAGTAAGTGGGCAAGTGCAATGGCCATGACACAAGGAAGAAGAAAATCATTAGGGGTGAGGAAGTTAAGGAACTGGGAGTCAATGACTGAATGAATAATGGTCATCATGAATGTTTAAATAGCTCTGAATTATAAAAGAAGTAATGTTGAGAGAAATAGTAACATCTTCAAGTCTAGAGCTAGTGACTTGAATATTGGTATAGGAACAAAGCAAGGAGGGGTGTTGGTGGTAAAGTTTGATGTCATAAGTTTTCAGATAATTGGAGTGAGGATTTAGGGAATGGTTAAGAAACAATGCACTAGAAGTAGTAAGGGGAGTAAGGAGGATACTACCCTAACCTCCAAGATCAGTGACTGAGAGACAAGCATGCTTGAGAGAGTTGCAGTGGAAGCTGTATCCTCAGGGGAGAGCCAGATTTCATGTAGAGAAAGGGGAAAGGATCCTCCATAGAAAAGGCTAGGATATGAGATTTTGATGATGACACATAGTTCCAGAGTGGAGGTGTTGAAGGATGCAAAAGTGCTGGGAAAATGTCCCTCAGGTAACTGTATGAATAAGAGTTTAAGAGATGAGTGATGGCCTTGAAATCTTGGACTTGGTGGTAACTGAGATAAATAGGAAAATAAGAAATCAATGGATTCAAGTAGGTGGTCACTTCCTGGAGGGGAAGTAGATAATTAGTTTGAATTATAGCTTCCCTTTGAGAACTGGACTCTTTGGCAGATTGTGGTCATAAGAAGGGAATAAGTGCATGGCAGAGGCTTGCCAGGAGCACCTGAAGTTTTCTTGGCATCCTCTTTATTCCTGCCAATGATGATACTGGGGTGAGAGGAGGGGCATGTTGTCAGGATACTGCAGTGCTCTGAGCACCCCCTGTACATGCCCGCTGGTGAGTATTGTCATTATCATCATTTTGGTTGCAAGAAGTCACAGCAGGAAGGATAACATCAACACATTAATAGATTAAAGGAAAAAAAAAAAAAAGATGATCATCTCACAGAGGCAGAAAAATGGTTCATAATTTTTAAAATATGTGCTCAGCAGACTAGAAATAGAAGGAAAATTTTCTTTATCTCATATAGGATAAAAATCTTGCAGTTAGTAATATTTCTTAATGGAGGTACCTTAGAAGCATTTTTTTAAGAATCAGGATGGTTTTATAAATGAAAGTTATTATCACTTCTATGTACCATAACAATAGAAATCCTAGTCAGGGAAGTATGACAAGATAAACAAATAAAAGGCACAGGGAGAAAGGAAGAAACAAAAATATAATTAATGCTTTACATACGTTATAAAATCATATATGTTTGAGACTATATTTGTTATAAATACATAAGTATAATATGCACGGGAATTGTAAAAGTCCATCCATCAAATTTAGGATTATGAATTACTGCAAGGGAGAGAAGAAAATGAGATTGCGGATGGTAACAGAGTTTCAAAATTATTTATAATATTTTGTTACTAAAATTGAAAATAATCTAAAACAAATACCATAAAATTTTACAACTTGAAAAAACTAGGTGATAGATATATGGATGTATGTTTAATTATTAATATAATTTCATCTTGAAATATTTTTATTAAAAATTATCTATCTATCTATCAATGTCATCATGTCATTGCACTTTAAGGATCATTCCTGAAGAGGATACCATCTAGCCCAATGTAAAATACCATCCATTATCTGTCCCCAGTTGTCTTTTTAGATGTGTTAAGCGCACTTCAAGTTTCAGAGTAAGTGTCATCACTAATGACTTTACAGTACCCCACAATTCTGCATAGGGTTCTTCTACTTTGTACTGTGTTAACACCCAGGGCTTATATCTATCACGGCATGTATTACACTGGATCATAATATTGTTACTTTTGGGTGTCTCACCAAGTAGGTTGTAAATTCTTTGAGGTAGGAACTGTATCCTTTATCTTTGTATATCCGACTTCTGGGTATACAATAGCATATAATAAGAATGAGTGGCTTTTGAATGAATAGGGGTCTACTTAAATTTAAGAAAGCCATGAACACTAGAAGCCAAAAAATTGAACAATGACAATGATAGTATTAAGAAAAAAAGAGGGCTTCCCTGGTGGCGCAGTGGTTGAGAGTCCGCCTGCCGATGCAGGGGACACGGGTTCATGCCCCGGTCCGGGAAGATCCCACATGCCGCGGAGCGGCTAGGCCCGTGAGCCATGGCCGCTGAGCCTGCGCGTCCGGAGCCTGTGCTCCGCAATGGGAGAGGCCACAACAGTGAGAGACCCGCATAACGCAAAAAAACAAACAAGCAAACAAAAAAATGGATTAAAGACCTAAATGTAAGGCCAGAAACTATCAAACTCTTAATGGAAAACATAGGCAGAACACTCTGTGACATAAATCACAGAAATATCCTTCTTGACCCACCTCTTAGAGAAATCAAAATAAAAACAAAAATAAACAAATGGACCTAATGAAACTTAAAATCTTTTGCACAGCAAAGGAAACCATAAATAAGAC
>NW_020172633.1:2363546-2384024 GCF_003031525.2 Neophocaena asiaeorientalis asiaeorientalis | reverse complement strand
CCCCCCAAAAAAAAAAAAAAAAAAAAAAAAAAAAATTCTATCTTTGTCACTCTTAATATCTGAAAACAGAATTTTGTTGTCTTCAAAAGGAAACTCAACTCTCATTTACAAAAAGTTCATTTTTCTGCTCAGATGATCTACCTGTCTGATAATGTTCAAAACTTTTTGGAATCTCTGTGGCTGTTATTTTGTTGGAAGAATCATTTGAAACATACATAGATTGTTCATCTGCAACTGTTGGTATAGCAGAAAGTCGAACATTTTAATATGATTAATTTTCCATGTGATGCACTAATAGTAGCCTGCAATGAAATATACATTTCCATAATATTGTGTTTTTCCTGAACTGTATTTTATTTATCTTAAAATGTTGGCAATATTTCTCAAAATCAGTTTAAATTTCTCCTACAAGAAAAAATATCTAGTGACTTCAAGTATAATTAGCAAATGTCACTGCTCAGTGAAAGAAAGATACCTTTTATACCTGTTGTTTAACTCAGAATGTATAATGTCTTATATTCTTTCTCCATTTATGACTCATAGGGTACCCAGAATAGAGTCTGTAGCATAGGCATTAAATATTTTGAAGTCAAATGACCTGGGTTCAGGGTTCAGCTGTCAGTTACCAACCCCTCTGTGTGGCCTTCAGCAGGCCACTTACTGTATCTCATCAATTTCCTAGTTCCCAGTTGGACAAAATAGTATTTTTGCCTGGTTTTTTGGTCCAAACTAGATGATGTTATTATTGCTCCTTGAAGGTTAAAAAGCACGTTAAAGTGCGTTGTACCTGCTAATATCTGATCAACATGTCATATTTTACAAAGCTTAATCTTTAAAAATATCTGAGGTAACTGTTACCACAGGCCTGTGACCTAGGGTCTAACACATGCAGTGGGTATTCATTCTGTTTCTACTATTGATGTTGCTAATATAAATGCAGAAAAGAACCCTGGAGAAACATAACAAAAATGTCTCTGATGATATATTAGAAATATATACTAATATACATTAATGTAAAGGAAAAACAAATTATTGCAATTAATATTGATGCCAAATAAAGATCTAGTGACTTAACCCAATTTTTAATCATTACTCATGTGGATAAAGCATTCATTCCGTCTGTTGGTCTATTTGCAGTATATGAAATGGATTATAATTGAATGGTTAGAGATCTAGTACTTCCTTTTTGAAAAATGACTGGTGTGAAAAAATTACCTAATGTTAAAGCATTATCATTTATATGCAGACCCTTTGGCACCGATCTGCATTATGTTTTCTAATAATCAAAGTAGGTTCAACTGATCATTTGGCACAATCCATTTTGTAACCAAAAACATGTATTTGCAAGAAAATTGGCAGAGGTTAAATGGGAATCTTAATTAAAATTAACTAAATCAAATGGTTCAGTAGAAGGACAAAACATTGCCTTGGTCTTATTCATTAGTGATGAAGTCTGATCAAATGAATTGGCCAGCCTCAAGTCACCACCCACCAAATTATTGCCTTATAGAATAATTTTCCTTACCATGGATGCTACTTTGAAATGATGCCTACATAATCCAGACTATCAGAAGGTCTTTTTTTTTTACATGATTGCAAACATCTGCATAATTCAAACTAGTTAAAAAATTCAAGTGAAATGTTTGATGTATTTGATAGTTGTAGCTAAAATAAAGGATGACTTGATGCTTTTTGTAATTAATTAATTGATTTATTTATTTTTGGCTGTGTTGGGTCTTCATTGCTGCGTGCAGGCTTTCTCTAGTTGCAGTGAGTGGGGGCTACTCTTCGTTGCAATGCGCGGACTTCTCATTGCAGTGGCTTCTCTTGTTGCAGAGCACAGGCTCTAGGCATGTGGGCTTCAGTAGTTGTAGCACGTGGGCTCAGTAGTTGTGGTTCACAGGCTCTAGAGCGCAGGCTCATTAGTTGTGGTGCATGGGCTTCGTTGCTCTGCAGCATGTAGGATCTTCCTGGAGCAGGGCTTGAACATGTGTCCTCTGCATTGGCAGGTGGATTCTTAACCACTGCACCACCAGGGAAGCCCCAAGGATGACTTGATGCTTTTAAGAGGTGAACAATTGT
Source organism: Neophocaena asiaeorientalis asiaeorientalis (assembly GCF_003031525.2). Taxonomy (NCBI): domain Eukaryota; kingdom Metazoa; phylum Chordata; class Mammalia; order Artiodactyla; family Phocoenidae; genus Neophocaena; species Neophocaena asiaeorientalis. The sequence goes on along the minus strand of NW_020172633.1, from coordinate 2,381,942 downwards.
TGGTTTCAGTATATTGATATGTCATCTTTAATATCTACCAGTTTTATTTGGCAGCCATTTCCTAACCAAATTTTTTAAAAGACATTTAAATATTCATTGGTTATTCAAATGAAGTAAACTATTTTGTTACCTTCAAACTGTTTCACATTGGTATACATACCTATATATATATACTATCAGAACAATATTTTAAATTATTGTTATAATTGTTATAATTTTAATTTTATAATTATGTTTGTAATTATAATTTTTATAGTTTTTATAAGATACAAATTTTAAATTATTCAGTTATAAGACAGAGCTTATTCCAGTTCCTGTGAAATTCTCAGAACATATTTTTCTAAAGTAGAAACTGAATGACCTAGAGAATGTCATACAGAGTGAAGAAAGAGAAAAGCAAATATCATGTAATAACGCATATATGTGGCATTTAAAAATGGTATAGATGATCTTATTTGCAAAGCAGAAGTAGAGACGCAGACTTAGAGAACAAATATATGGATACCAAGGGGAAAAGGGGTGGGGTGGGAGGAACTGGGAGACTGGGATTGACACATACACATTATTGATACTATGTATAAAATAGACAACTGATGGGAACATACTGTATAGCACAGGGAGCTCTACTTATTGCACTGTGGTAACCTAAATGGGAGGAAAGTCTAAAAGGGAGGAGATATCTGTATGTGAATGGCTGATTCATTTTGTTGTGCAATGGAGGCTAACACAACATTGTAAAGCAACCACACTCCAGGAAAAATTTAAAAAATGATTTTATCACCAAAAATAGGCAGAAACTGAAGAGGGAAGTTGAAAGCACCTAAGTCAAAATAAGAAAGCTCTCTCCTACAAACAGTTGCTCTCTGAGAGTATTTCTTATAACTTTATTAAAGTTAAAATGAGTGGAAGAAAGGAGAAAGCAAACTCTTTCTCATGACCAAGGAGAAAAGAGAAGTTGGAGGGCAGAAAGTGGTGGTAGGAGTGAGGTAGCACAGTCAAGATACGAGAACACAAAAACCAACAAGAGGAAAGTTGGAGTAAACAAAGAATGAGAAAAAAAAAAAAAAAAGGAAGGCTCTCGAGCCAAGTGAATGAGATTATAATAGGAAATTTAGAAAGATGAAGGCAATCTAATCCTACAAAAAAACGAATAACAAAAGAAAACTAAGAAGTAATTTGAGATTCTTCAATTTTATAAGGAGAAAACTTTTCGGGAAATACCTTTTTTTTTAGGGAATAAAATAAACACAGGAAAATTTTAAGAGAATAGTACTTAAATTTATGTTTTCTACAAATATTACGTACCTACTCTGTTCAGGCTTGATGGTAGGCTTTGACTGCAAAAATAAGATATGTTTGCTCAAGGAAAAAAACAATTATAATAGCATAGTTGCTTTCTGAAAGTATGTACAATGTACAGTGTGAGAACATAGGAAAAGGGGGTATACGTTGGCTAAAAAGACAACAGAGGATTTATTCTGAGACTAGAAAGTTAAATAAGCATTTATAAAATAAGGTGAGATGAAATCTGATCAAAGGGAACAGATTCTGAGGTGGCCTAAGGACCTTCAAGAACTCTGGCTTAGTACTGTAGTACTATAGAAGGCATTGGTGATTCTGGTGACCAGAAACAAGAAAGCAAACAAGATGGTCAACAGTCATCTCACGTGCCTGAGAAGGAGTTCCAGACTCTATGCCAGAGGTGAAGTGGAGGAGCTGGGTGATTTTGAGTCAGAGAGTGACTTAATCAAATTTGCTATAAAAAGATGACTTGATGGAAATATGAGGAAAGAATGAGATATGGAAATATTAAATGCAGAGTATTAAAAAGATAATTGAAACATTACAGGTGAGAAATTATAAAAGCTTTAACTTGAACAATGGTAATAGACTAGGAAAAGAGGAGATAAATATTTAAGGGACAGAGTTAATAGGACTTCGTGATCCTAATTTTTCTATATTTATGGGTTTCAAGTACCCAAGATTCCTTCATCCTCAGGACATCCAAGCTCCCTTGACTGTTTACTCTGCTTCTCTGCAGAACTGTGATCATCCCCTATGTGAACTATGATGGGGAAAATGTTGAAATGTACTTACCAGTTTTATTAATGTTTTAAAAAATATTTTCAATAATTAAAAATTGTAGTTCCTGAAAGATTTATTTTCCATAAAAAACAAAGTCCATCAGTTTTAATTACAACCAGGATAGTATTACTTCACCGCTATGGATTTCTGTTGTCTCTCGGTAAGGTAGAAGAGATAGATTTCAATCTGCTACCTCCCCCCTCCCAGACTTAGTTTTTTTGAACTTGTGATGTCCAGCAACGACATGAACACTTAACTATGCATCAAGCACAGGTTTTAGACAATTAGTAAGGAGAAGGGAGCCCCTCCATTTATAGAACTCAAACATAGCAGAAGAGAAAAATATGATATACATATTAACAGGAATAAGTACATAGTTACCAACCACAGCAAGTGCTATCAAAGAAAAAATGCAGGGAATCGTGAGGCATCTCAGTGGAATGACTTTAGTGTAGGATCTGAATGGGAAGAAGCCGAAAGGAACCGGTCAGAAATAGAGTGGAATGGAAGACCATTATACCAGAAGTAAGGATGGGTTAGATCCATGACATGGGGCTAGAGGCTCTAGAGGATAGATAAGACAGGGTATTTCTATCCTTGTTAGGATTCTGAGTTTATGCTTGGGTCATGGAAGGGCCTTGAAAAATGCTGAACAGAGGAGCATATGATCCAATTTACATTTTAAGAAGATCTGAAAACTGCTTAGAGCACTGATAGGAGATGAAAGAGCCTGGAAGTGGGAAGCTCATTTAAGAAACTTTTATATTGGATTGAAGTGAATGAATCCAAGATACATGTTGGAGATGGAATGAATAGGATTGGAATAATGTAATGACTCCAATCTAACATAAATAAGCCTCATTTTAACCAGAGCTTATATATTAGAATAAAAACATTGATTTTAATATTTTCTCAAATCCTTCCTAGTGAACTGCTTTCCTTCCCACTGCTCCCTTCCACAGCAACTTCTATTCCATTACATGTACTGAATTCCTTATCAGGAGAGGTAAACTGAGCTACCCTGCCCAAGCTTCCCAAGTCCTCAGTTTGGAACTGTTTTGTATTAAAGGGTTTTATACATTATACATTACATTTTATACATTATACATTACATGTACAGTAATCATTTTTCTTTTCCTTTCTCTTCTTTTCTTTTCTTTCCGTTTTTTTCTTTCGAAAACCTATTGGAATTTTGTAACCCATAAGATCTGAGAAAAACCCACATTTACTACATCAACGATTTCAAAGTCTTGATTTCATAGTGTGATTCAGATTACCCTACATAGACAGAAATAAGGTCATTTGAATACCAAAAATTATTTTGATCTTTTATAACCATAAGAAAAAAGGGGAAGGCAATATGTTTTAAGATTTAAAGTAACAAAAGTTAGCCCCAGCTGGTCCTGAATAATGGAATTTCAGAATCACAGAAATTTGTAACTGAGTCTATTTCTGAAGAACAAAGGGGAAACAATGGGACTCCAAGCCCTGCCTTCACGTCCTTGCTGCTTAATTGGAACTTCAGTGTAGCTTTCGCGGTTCTGGTTCTTAGTGCTGTCTTTGATTCCCCCTTAACAGCACAAGCATTTCTGAAAAGGTATATACAGGGAGAGAGGAGAGGGGTTGGGGGAGAGTGAGAGAGAAGAAGAGGAGGAGGAGAAAGAAGAGGGGGGAGAAGGGGGAGGGAAGGTGAGGGGGGGCGGAGGAGAGGGAGGACGATGAAGAGCGAGAAGATAGGGAAAAGGAGAAGAAAAAAACCAACAAGGGTACAAATATGCACAGGTTAGGAAACAGTAAATAAAATTTGAGGTGAAAAGGGTCTGATGTTTTTGTTTGTTTGTTTCTTGCGGTACGCGGGCCTCTCACCGTTGTGGCCTCTCCCGTCGCGGAGCACAGGCTCCGGACGCGCAGGCTCAGCGGCCATGGCTCACGGGCCCAGCCGCTCCGCGGCACGTGGGATCTTCCCGGACCGGGGCACGAACCCGTGTCCCCTGCATCGGCAGGCAGACTCTCAACCACTGCGCCACCAGGGAAGCCCGGGGCTAATGTTTTTAATATGACTTTATATTAATTAAAATTTAATATTACTTTGATAAACACTTGACTTGTATTTAGTTGATGATGGATTGGTTGGTATTATGTGTGTATGACTATAAGTACAAGGAAGCACGTGAGTGGCTGTGTTTGAGGTTCAGTCCTACCTCCCAAACTAAGGAATAACCACACCCCCTTATTTGTGCCTTGATCTTGAAGCATGCTAAATGGCTTGTTAATAACCTTTAAGGATGTGGTTTGTTCTGGTTTTTTGTTGATGTGTTGTTTGTTGCTAGGAAGAAGAGTTTGCATTTCATAATCATGGGTTGAATTTATGGACTTTCAGTGAGTGTGGAGAGCATTAAACTTTAACTGGAGAATAGTTTAAGTGACTCATCTGAGCTCCTGATTTTTAGAGCCTGCTTCACGTTCTGATCCACTCCAAGAGGCTTTTCTCTAACTCTTAGAACCTGACTATAAGTATGGTGATTCACATTCAATGTTTTTTGCATTGTATAAAGAAGTCGGAAGCAAGAAGAATCGGTCAATACAGAAATTATGTGGCATCCTTTTGTATTTCAAAATAATATTAATGCACAAATTCTAACCAGGGCCTATAATAATTTCATTTCAAAGTTACAAACTGGCAATATAACAAACTAATAAAATGTATCCAAACTGAAATATAGATTAGAGAAATCAATGACAGAGACATGCATTCTCTTAGGTTCTCTTTATAACATACTGGTTTCCACTTTTATAACAGTTTGGTGATGAAGCATCCCTCCCTTGCCTTGGATTACATTTCCGTTTTTGACATTTATGAACTTAAATTTTGTTATACTCTATCCACGTAATTCTTCTATTGCTACTTACAACAGAACTAAAAGTTCTGTTTACCGGTTGACTATATCTCGCCACATTGATGATTTTTCTGCATCAATACAACAGCTTGATTTAACAGATAGGTTGTGTTTAGAAAATACTATTATTTTAAAAGGAACATTCAGTTCTTTAGGCTCTGATGGGATACTTCAGTATACGCTAATCACATTTGTTAAAATTTCTTTGATACCATTTTTTATTATAAATTTGTACCTACTTTGTTTTTATTTCTATCAGCCACAAGTTTCTTTGTAAGGTAGTCATGCAGAAAATATTTTCCAGCTATTAGAAATCAGTGTTTGGATGTTTCTCCATATATATATATATCCAAAATAGCATTAAGAAGTGTGAACATTATTTGGTTACTCCATTGTGGATCTCTTTTTAATGTCTGTTTGTGTTCTCTGGGTGTTCATATCATCACCCAATTTAGTATCATTTGTGATTTGAATTAATGTGCTGTGTACCTCTATGTGCAGACCAAAAATAAAAGAGTTAACATTCTTCTGAGATACTTTAAACTGAATTCAATTTAATACCAATAAAGCAGTGCCGTGATGTTTTTCAGAAACGGATTGACAGAATATTTCTACCTAAGGGAAGTGCAGCAGCATACCGATCATGAAAAGAGATTTCGAACTTCCTTGAAAAGAATCCCTTAAAGCCTTCACTTAATCTACTGTATAGCTGCAGTAAAGAAAGATAACAGTATGGTCAGTGAAATTATTTTTTTTTAAAGCACTTAGATTGCAAAGGAAATGACTATAAAAGTTAATCTTGCATGTTATCACCATGAAACTTTAGAGACAGTAATGAGCATAGCAAGTGTGAAAAATCCTTACACATTAACATGAGAAGAACAGCAGAGTGAAAATTCCTGTTCAGGATTTCCACAATTTAAAAGATAAGTTGTATGCCCACTATAACTGTATTCCTTAGGATGCCTGATTTTATTACTCTACACACGGGTAGATAGAGAGACTTCAAGTATGCCCTATATGTATTTCTTCATTGAGAGAAGTTTATGATACCTCAGAAATGCCCCTAAAAGGGTATGGAACAAAAATCCAAAAGTAACAACACCCATCCATATGGCTGGAAATCCCGTGCCAGACAATGCTGCTTGCAATTGTGACATACTTTATATTCTTCCAGCAAAATCTCATTGCATTCACAGTTTTTATAGGTATTGTGGTAATATAATTTCTTACCATGTCATTCTTACTTTGGAGTCAATGAAGGGGGAAGAAGTTTGGACTATATGGAACTAAGGAAGCATGACCTTGATTCATTGTCCTTCTGAAACAAATTTATCAGCTTTATATGGTCAATCATAGCATATTGAGCTTTCAACATTGAAGCACTTTGAAGACACTGGTGTATTACTTAGGATTGTCTTTGCAAAACAAAATTTCTTATATTTTTCTTGATATATGAGTAATATACTTTGCTATATGAAAGAATTCATAGTTCCTTGTATGTTTATAGTCTTATTTGCTGTGTCCTTTCCATGATGAGATTTCTAAAACCCTTTTCTACTGTAAAGCTCTGCCTATTATCACTTATACTTTCCCTATTCCACTAGTTTAATCATTGATGCAAATGATAGACTGTAATGTATTGTGTGTGTACTTTTTCTGAATACGAAAAAATTCAGGTAAAATGTATTTCCAAAATTCTGTCTTCTCTCTTAGGTGCTTTATAACAAATGATTCTAAAATGCATTGTGTAGCCAGCAAATGGTAGAAGACCAGCTTAACTTTTTCTAAGATCAGAGGTACTCTTTCATCTAAAAATAGGCAAGCATATAGAATTTGCCAAACCAGTAACTAAAGCACCCAAAATTTGAAGGTAGTGGACACTTTCTTAGCCCTTTTGAAGGGCAATCAGGGCGATTTGGAAGCTGCTCATTTTACTTACCAAGAGTTAAAGCATTAGGCTGTCCTTAAGGAAAAAAAATATTGAATTATAAAGTATAATTTTATGCATAATTTAACTCCCCTTCTAGAAATATCTGTCTTTATCTGAAGAGATTAATTGCCTGAAGAATCTGCATGCCCCAGTACATCTAGAAAACCTTTATGCAATAAGCATTGTTGGATGAAAACAATATTAAAATAATATTTTGGACTATTAGGACAAACGTTGTCTGTTAAATGTAATTAAGGTAATTTCAAGACTCGAATAAAGTGTCATGGAATCATGAAAAATGACATGTATGGAAATAGAGGCTATTCCCTCATTATACAAGTTCAAGACAGTTTTGGAGCTTGCATATAATTGATAGTTTGATAATGAGAAAAAAAGTTGTAAGCCTCAAAAAAAAATTATGGGTAGGAAATAAAAATCAAATAGTGCTTCTATAGTTCCTCTTGATATAAGAAGCTATTTGAATATGAAATTAGAGCAGAGTATGTATGACAAAGAGCAGGACAAGAAGCTCATTTCCTATCTACACTAAATAGTGAAGTTCAATTTCGTGTATGCTTGAAGGGAATAACGAATTTGTATTAGATTTGTTAAAGTTACAAAAAACACTATATCCTGATTTTGAAACATTCCAACTATTTTGAATGCTGTTTAGAAAACATACTTATTGTAATTTTATGCAGCACGTAAATACTCCATAATCCCCGCACTCAATGCCCTATTGTTGTTCTCACACGTCCTTGTACACACACATATACACAGCACACACAGAAAAAATATAGAGATACATATTCCAAAGCACACACATAAATTGAAATAGACTCAAGCCTCTGACATGTATACATATTCTACATTTATTTGAAGCTACTGATATAGCCATTGCCAGCAAGATACAGATTTTAAAGTTTGAAATTGTTTTGAAATCTCTCACAACAATTTTCTTGAATTTATGCAATTGTTATTATTTGACATAGCAAAAATCTGTTTTTCCTTAGGCCAATTTGAACATGAAAATGTTGATATGTTGTTAATTCCATGGGAACCATCTCTCTGTCCTTTAAACTATTTGTCTACAGTTGTGATGACACAATAAATAGCTTTACCTTAAACGTGATTGGCTTTCCTGATTCAGCCTTGGTATCCCATAATTTAGGTAAATAGATGGAACATTTGTAGGTCAAAATAAGTTAGGAGAGTGTAGAAAATAAAAATTTTAACACATTATATCTGAAGTCCATGAAAACATAATAACTGAAAAAAGATTATTAAAAAAACACAAATGAAGATGCAAGAAAATGAGTATTTCAGATTGTTTCTAAATGATTCAACAAGTGTATTCCTAAGTTGTAAAAATTTGACCATTGCTGGCAAGTAAACCCTACTTTTTTTTTTTTTTTTTTTTTTGCGGTACGCGGGCCTCTCACTGATGTGGCCTCTTCTATCGTGGAGCACAGGCTCCGGAGCGCAGGCTCAGCGGCTATGGCTCACGGGCCCAGCCGCTCTGCGGCATGTGGGATCTTCCCGGACTGGGGCACGAACCCATGTCCCCTGCATCGGCAGGCGGACTCTCAACCACCACGCCACCAGGGAAGCCCATCCCCTACTTTTTCTAATCAGAAAAAACATGAGTTTATGTAAACACTAGGGAGCAAGCTGAGTATAACAATAGATCTTCAAAATGACTTTTCCATTTAGAACTCAAAGGAAAGAACTCTTGATTTCCTTTCAGAATGGAAGTGTCCCAGGGAACAACAATCAGGGACAGTGTAATGAGATAGATAGAGAACTCACAACTTTGATTCAGAATGGAAAAGGTTAATTCATAATGAGCATCATTGTGTCAAATATATGTACTTTGAAGTGAATTACAGGGAATATCCTCTTCATAACATGATAAATAAAATCACAAAGTTCTACCAAAATCCATGGTCACATTACTGCAAGTTCAGGGAGCTGATCCCAGCTGCAATTTGGGGCCTCCTCAAGATAATTGTTCATTATGGCTTATATGTCAAAGGAAAATAATATTCTGGTTTCAGAGGATTTCTAGAACATGGTAGGAATTCAAGGAGTTTCCATTTCATTGGCATTTGTTTCCGTATGTATAATTTCTAATTGTGGTAATAAAAATTTGCTCTCTAAATTTACTAGCTAAACTTCTATTAATTGTACTGTTCACTAGTGTTAAGTACATTCACATTCACATTATTGTTCAGCCAATTTTCAGAACTCTTTTTGCCTTACAAACTGAAACTCTATACTCAAGTAAAACTCCACATTTCACTCTTCCCCCAGCCCCTGTAAACCACCATTCTACTTTTTGTTGCTATGGATTTGACTACTCCAGGCACCTTATATATATATGGAATCATGGAGTATTTGTCTTTTTGTGACAGGCTTATTTCATTTAGCATAATGCCTTCAAGTTTCATTCATGTTGTAGCATGTGTCATAATTCCCTTCCTTTTTAAGGCCTAATAATATTCCATTGAATGGAGATACCACATTTGTTTATCCATTCATCTGTCAACAGACATTTGGGTTGCTTCCACCTTTTCACTACTGTGAATAATGCTGCTATGAACATGGGTCTACAAATGTCACTTCAGAAACCCTGCTTTCAATTGTTTTGGGTATATACCAAGAAATGGAATTGCTAGATCACATATGGTAATTATATTTCTAATTTTTTGAGAAATAGAAGGATATTGGGCTAAGATAATTCTGGAGGTGAGTGAATTCTCTGCTTTCTGTTACATTTTTCTGTTCTTTCTCCACCTGACTTTGCCCTCTTCTCCACATCCAGTAGCTGAAGTGAACAGAATGGGGAGAATAGGAAGACAGAAATGAATCACATGTCACCTAAATCCGCATTTATAGCTATACCATGAGTTTTAATATACTATGAAATTCAGTGTCATTCTTGATATATAATGTGACACTGATAACTCCTCCTCATTAAGGCAGGCAATCGGGGCTCTTCAATAGTGCCTGGACTTACATTAATTTGTATATGCTCTATCACCCAGGCTTTCTTACAACATTAGCATAAATTAGAAATCTATGATTGCTGCCCACAAAGTCATAAATGTCAACTTAAATCTGTACTTTCTGCAAAAAATGTCGGTTATGAAGTAAATATGACATGATACAAAGTACTCTTGATTTTTTTTTACCTTTCCATTTAGCCAATATAATGGACATTTGTTGATTTTTGACCACAGAGACTCCATAAACTTTCATCACATTTCAATTACCTTTTGGGAAATTACCCATTTTCTATTAGATGTAGTCTGATGGGATTGTTAATTATGTTCCCTGACCTAGGGGAAGGTAAGAGACCTAGGTTAGACCAATCAGACTCACACTCTCAAACTGAGGAGGAAGGAATAAACAATAGTTGGAATTTATTCATCCCATCAACAATATGGGGACCAAAATATTACTAGTATGAGGAGTTTCCCTGATGTTCGTGATGATAACTCCCTCCACAAACTCTTCTCCAGTTGAAAAGGGGGAAAGACCTCTATGTAGCTGTCCCCATTTATGTATATGGGAAAAATGTAATGATGTAAGCAATTCTATTCCAGATTACACTTTATGTAAAGATTATTGGGAACAAATTCTGCTTCCATTTAATTTTGCCTAAGTACATTGCAATTTCTCTATCATAATGCTTATGGAATCTTCATAATAAAAGGTTTTATTGTTCTGATTTGGTTTGTTGGTTTCCATATTATAACACAAAATCTTCTCGGTTTATGAGTTTTCATAAAGAACAGTTACCTATAATATCCACAGTGGAGAAATGGTTTCTTTCTTTAATTTTGACTAGATAGGATTTTATAGAACAATATGTATCATACAGATTTATATTATTATTAATTTATTTAAATTAAAAAAAAAAGAAAACCACAAAGGCAATTTACCCATTTCTCTCATCCCCCATCCCCTGCCTCTACCAACCACCAATCAGCCCTCTGCATCTATGAGATTGCTAAAAAAATATACAGTAGTAGTTCCCCCCTTATTTAGAGGGAATATGTTCCAAGAACCCCAGTAGATGCTTGAAACCGTGGATAGCACTGGACTCTATATGTACTAAGCATTTCAGTATACATACAGACCTATGATAAAGTTTAATTTATAATTTAGGCACAGTAAAAGATTAACAACAGTAAAAAATAACAAAATAGAACAATTATAACAATATACTGTAATAAAAGTTACGTGAATATGACCTCTCTCAAAATATCTATCATACTGTACTCACCTCCTTCTTCCTGCGACAATGTCAAATGATAAAAATGCCTATGTGGGGCTTCCCTAGTGGCGCAGTGGTTGAGAGTCCGCCCGCCGATGCAGGGGACACGGGTTCGTGCCGCGATCCGGGAGGATCCCTCAAAAAAAAAAAAAAAAAAAAATGCCTATGTGATGAGATGAAACAAGGTGAATTACAGAGACATTGTTATCTGACCATACCTCAGAAGGAGGATCATCTGCTTGGGGTGATCCTGGATCATCCAGCCATGACTTGTTGATGGCTGGGTATCAAGAGCGGATGATGTTGATGATGAGGGGATCTCAGGTAGGATGGAGCGGGATAGCATGAGATTTCATCATGCTTCTTAGAATGACAGCATGAAATTTAAAACTTCTGAATTGTTATTTATTTAAATTTAATAGAAAATATTTTTGGAATTTTCCATTTAATATTTTTGGATGAATGTTGCCTGTGGGTAACAGAAACCATGGAAAGTGAAACTGCAGATCAGGGGGAACTACTGCATATAATTTTTAGATTCCACATATAAGACAGATCATATGGTATTTATCTTTCTCTGTCTGACTTATTTCACTTAGCATAATGCCCTCAAGGTCCATCCATGTCACAAATGGCAAGAGCTCATTCTATTTTTATGACAGAATAATATTCCATTGTATAAACACACCACAATTTCTTTATCCATTCATCTATTGATGGACACTTACGTTGTTATTATTATATAATATCATTATGTATAATGTAGCAATATATAACAATGTATTACATGTAACATACATAATATACATAATGTAACAATAAATAATTCAATAATATAATTATATAAATCTATAATACAGAAGGATCATATATACATAATATAGAACGATTATATATCATATATTTATAAATATATAATAGAAATTTCTTTCTTCATTCCCTCTTCATACAATGGTATATACCTTATACCCTTCAAATAAACAAGACTGTGTAGATGTGACTATATAAGACACAAATAATTCTGGTCCACTTAGCCAATATATTCATACATTGATCCATGTATTTACTCCTTAAAGCAACAATTACTAAGTACTGACTGTCTCCCAGCATCATGTTATGTACTAGGGGTAGGAAAATGAATAGGTAAGAGGGCCTGACATGACTCAATCATACAATTTTTTTAAATTAAATTTCTTGAAATTTTTGTGCTGCTTATGGACAAATGTAGGATGATGTGAATTGAGAGTATACATTAATTTACATGTTTAAAATTGCTATCTGAAATAATTCCAGTGATAATTCTGGTATATTTGAGAATGATGGCTGTTTGTTTCTTTCTACATTACAATGAACTGATAATCCAGGCTAGAATGAAAAGGAAAGTGTGACTTTTGCAAATTCTGCTGGTGAAACAAGATAAGCATCCAACAGGATAAGAATATTGACAAGATTTCTAAAGATTTAAGAAATAATGCACTTTGAAAATTGATTTATAATGGTAATAAATAATCTACATTTTAAATCAAGTACATTGCTAATAAATGGTATAAGCACTTAATAACATTATTAAAATGAATGAATGGATAGGTAAATGTAAAAAGAGATTATTGCTTTTTTGAATAGAGATGGATAAATAAAATAAGTAAATAACTGATTGCTTAATGAGTGCAATGAGGAGAAAAGTGTAAAGTATAATCCCACTTTATGGACACGTTCATCCCTAAGTATCATATGAGAAAAAAAGGCATACCAGGATTGTTGATTGATGAGAAGAGAAAGTGGTCAGGACACACTTAGAGCATAGAAACACGTAGAGAGTAAGATTTAGGCAAAGGAACTTGCATGAGTCAATAAAGCAATATGAGAATAATTGGGTAGAGTGTGATGGAACACCTATAGTACTCAGAGTTAAGACAGGGTATAAAATCCACTGCTTATATCCATTTGTATTTTTCAGTAAACACATGTATATTATTCAGTAAACACCTATTTAGTGTCTGTTATGTGTCAGGCACTGTGCAGGAGAAAAAAAGTGTGCAAAATACCTTCCCCCATTGATATGTGGAAAGGCTTATTCTTACATTTTGCAAATATTTATTGTGTACTTGCTACTATTAGGTGGCACCCACAGGGAACACTGCAATGAGAAAGCTAGACAAAACTACCTGCCTCATAGGTTCTACATTCTAATGGTGGTATAGTTGAGGGAGATGGTCTTTTAGAATAAAAGATTGAGACAAAGAAGGAAGGAAGAGAATGGGCAGGAGAAACAGAAGTAAGAGTGTAATTAAATTACCATAAATCTGAGTATGAGTTTTATTAGGCTTCTGTTAGGTGTCATTAAATAGTACCGAGGAGTACTTAAGGACCAATTTCATTTTCTAGAGATAACACAGAGTCATGAAAAATCTGAAACCCATCCTAGGAGTAAGATTGAGTTAGACATTCATAAAGAGAGAGATTATTGTGAGTTGAGTAGCACCTATAAACTTGTTTGCACTGTACAAGCATAATATAAATACTAAAAGTAGTTTAATGGTTGAGGCCTGTAAAAACAGCCAGACCTTGTTAGTCCATCATCTACTAAAACAGGCATTGTCAGAAGGCTTAGGATCTTAACCTAGACTTGGATCTGTAGCTTTTTATACCTTTCCCTATCTCAGGAAAAAACAAAAACAAAAAAGGAAGAACGTTGGCTCAGAACAGTCCCAGTAAATGCCATGTGGGTTTACTATGGATATAACCTTATTTTTATTTTATTGAGTCAATTTAAATTGAAGCCAAGTATGGTTTTCTGTTTTGTGTTCACACTACACACACTGACTCCACAGAAACAAAGAGCCTGCTCTCTTCCAGGAAAAATCAAACAAAATTTTTTGTTTTAAAATTTGAATCCAATTGATTTCAGAATTGAGATTCATTGAAAAACCATAAAGAAAGGTAATGTAGAATGTCCCAACATTCAAATCTCTAGGCATCTAAATGTCACTTTATATACTTTATATTAACCATGGTGTTTCTCAATTATTGCTGTAATATTTCAGTAATGGGATAGAAGCTGTCAAGGTCAGAACAGCCTCATAAGGGAGATGTGCAAAGGGAAAGCATTAGATCTAAAGAGCACAATTGTAGCTGTTCTAAGGAACCTTTTTATGAAAGTAATGGACCAAGTGATATTATGTAGAACTGTGAGATTCCAGAAAACACCATGTGGCAAATTTGCTCAGAGATGAAAAGCGGTTTTTCCTTTCTGTAATCTTTATATTTTAGTACATAAAACACCTTGACTCCTTTCATTCCAAGTAAAACGTATATTTAATATCGGTAAAGCTTAATGAAAGTGGCTTTTCTAAAGAAAGACGGATTTAAACGACTTTAAATTGCATTTTTAGTCCACAGACCAGCAACATTATTTGCAATACTCCTGGTAGCCTGCAGGAAGAGCACTGGGCTGCACAAATGGTGGGTGCAGCCTCCACCGGTGTGTGCCTCAGACATCTCCTGTCTTGCTCTTGAGAGGTCCTGAAAGCTGCATACAACCACTAGGAACATAGCTTGGTCATTACTCTTCCTTCCTAACTAAGATACAGAATGTTTTTTCATATTCAGTTGTTCAATCAGTGGCCAAATTTCAGATCGTGGGCTAAGTCTTCTACCTTTCTTTCTCATCACGGTACTCTGTTATAAAAGAAGCAAACAGACAAACAGAAGAGAAAGCAAAACTCTTAGCAATGGATATTGGATTGTAACCCCACAAACCATCAGCATGTATACAGCATTCACAGTTCATTAAAAGTCTCTGTTGTCTGTGTCTTTTGATCCTCCCACTACCCCTGTGAAGCATAGTTTATTAGCATCCTTATTTGGCATCTGACAACTCTGAAGTGCAAAGATATCACATAGCTGATGATATGACGTCAATAGGTGTTTGATACAGGACCCAATCAAGACCCCCTTATATTATATATTATATAATATGTGTAATTATTTTCTCTGCACTTATACATCCTACAAAAATATTTTAAACACTTTTTTATATTACCATCGTCGCAGAGAGATCCAGGTGAGTTTGAACCTTCAGGAGCTGTGTAATCCTAGAAAAGACTGAAACACTCCACCACTTTTTTTTCTCTTTCAGAATAACAAGTATAAGTTTAGAAATTGATTTTTTCATTAAAATTTAATATCATCCCTGGCAAAGTATTCTATATAGATATTTACATTTTAGTTCTGTGTAGGTAATAGTTATATTAATAGTGCCAAAGGAATGAACTTTTGAATAATGTTGCTTACTTTTTTTCTTGTTTGTACTAGACCTGAGATAAAGGCTCTTGAACTCACACTTTCTTTAAAAACCTTTATGAAATCCCCAAATAAGGTCATATTAATATTATTTATTGTAGTCTCTTGCTGTATTTTATTAAGTCAACACATATACCTTGATGCATCAAAATGCTTTTTCAATGAAATCACTGGACTGCAAAATAATTGTTCTGTTTTTCTACATCATTTAACCAGCAATGATTTTTGCAATGTTTTTCTATGTAATTAAATGTGTCTGTGAATCATTAATGCCATCTAAGAGTAAAACATCCATAAAATTGTTGATTTGACAGTAATATAAACATGAGGCATGAATGTTCTCAGGTTTTATGAGAGGCAAAACCTGTTTTGGGAAACAATATTTTACCACTATGGGACATTTAATTCTTAACCAAATACAAAGCTAATTACTCTAGCTTAAATACATTCAGAGACTTCTATTTTGGCATAGTATTTCAAATATTCTTGACTGTAAGATTATTCTAGATGATCAATAGTTTTTAAGAGCAAGCCCATCTTCAATTTAGAATAATCATGAACTTATTCCAAGAGGAATTTCAAATGATAACCATTATTATTTTGAACAATAATTAAATATCTCAAGTAAGATTAGCACAAGGCCAAACAAAAGACTGGTACTAGCACAGGAACAAGAATCAGTCAATATTTCCTATCTTTCAAAAATGTATCTTTTAAAAAATTTTGTATTTGTTTTGTTTCCTTTGTTTTTGTTGGATTTTTGGAAAACCAATATTCTCTATATGGGGGAGGGAGATACCAGTATTCTTTCACATACATCCATCTTATTAGGCCAATTATTTTTCCCCCCAAAATTTTGGTTACAACTGAGCAGAATACGTAGAACATTTAAGTAGTTTTTATTAATATAGTGTATGAGGAAAGGTATGATATTTCCATCACATTGTCTTGACTTGAGATACCATTTCTGCCATACTTAGCTGTTTAATTGCAAGAAAACCATTTGAACTCTCTCAAGCTTACTTATTCTTTAAAATAGAAAAACATACCTCACATATTTCATAGATTTCTTAGGATGTGTTCAAAACTTTTAACAGTCCATAGAATATAATAAATGCACACGAAGTAGTAGCTATTTCCATATTCTTCTTACATGGAAGTATCTGGATCACTTGTTTACAGTGTCCAAATGTATTAAACAATTAGATGATTATTCTCTTTGACAGACTCTATTTTTTAATCATTGACTCATTTAATAAACATTTATTGAACACTTACTATGTGTCACTACAGAACTAGGGATATAGATATAAGTAAAGCAAAACTTTTGCCTCAAGAAATTTACAGTATTATTAGAACCATAATAGTTCTTATTTATTGAAAAAATGTCATATAAAAATAATTGCAT
The DNA here is from genome assembly GCF_003031525.2 of Neophocaena asiaeorientalis asiaeorientalis. Lineage (NCBI taxonomy): Eukaryota > Metazoa > Chordata > Mammalia > Artiodactyla > Phocoenidae > Neophocaena > Neophocaena asiaeorientalis. The sequence continues at coordinate 2,365,035 of NW_020172633.1, read as the reverse complement.
TAAACACTTTTGAAACATTTTAATGAAGTATATGTTTCATGAAGCATATATTAAACATATATTAAAATATATGTTTAATGAAAACTGTTCTCAAAGTCAGGATTTGAACCTCTATTATATTCTGACCTTTAAACCCAAGTTCTCGATTGGTACAACATACTACTATGGAAATAGGAAGCACGTTTTGATACAGGAAGACAAGAGCAATAATTAATTTGCTTAATGACAAATATCTACTTTTTTGCCATTTATTTTTCAAATGCATATTGATTTTGGAACAGGAAAACAAATGGGTTTTATTTCTTTAAATTTTTCTTTAAACAATATGTTTATTCTCTCACACTTCTGGATGTTAGAAGTCTGAAATCAAGGTGTCAGCTCTACAGAGGAATCTTTATTTGCTTCTTCTAGCTTCTGGTGGCCTCAAGCATTCCTTGGCTCATGGTAACTTAACTCCAGTTCGTGACTCTTCTTTGCCTCTGTGTGCTCTCCTTTTCTTATTAAAACACTAGTCATTAGATTTATTGTCTACTCTAAATTAAGCATATCATCTCGATGTTCTTACTAACACATCTGCAAAGACTCTATTTCCAAATAAGGTCACATTCTGAGGATCTAGGTGGATGTGAGTTTTGAGGGACACTGTGCTACCCACATAATTTATAATCTGTAAATTATTATAGCAGAAATTTTGTATCAAAAATGCAGCAATATATATTCTTTTATTAAATTAATGCAATTTATTAATTTTCTAGGGCATATATAATACAAAATTTGTCTTTAAGTAAAATATGCCTTGACATTTATTCTGCATGTCTATTACTATATGTGATAGGTATGCATGGAGTCCCAAATTTATGGATTGCCTTATAGTCTCACAATCTAGTAAAGAATCCAAGCATATAACAACTAATTACAAAAAAATCATTTAGTTATATATGGGATGTGTAGAATAAGGCAAATGAACAAGTATTCTGAATACTTATATCAGATAGATTTGACCAAATCTTGGAAATTGGATTCCTTGAGGAAGTAATGTCTAAATTGAGATTATAAGAAGACTAAGAATTAACTAATTAAAGAGAATTTATCTATGCTTCCACTATCTATGCTTTCATTGATTCTGAACAATCTCAAGTATAAAATCAGTTATTCCAATTTTCTGAGGAATGTGTTAGTTAACACTCCTTTTGTTTATTCACTCTTATAGTATGACCTGATGTCCCCCAAAGAGAAACCAATGAATTGCCCTTTCCCCGAGTCGGCAGGCGGACTCTCAACCACCGCGCCACCAGGGAAGCCCCATAACCTCACTTTTACATTTACTTTTCGCATTTAGATGCAGCTGGACAGAAACAGTAGGAAACTTCAAGAGTAAAAAAACCCTAATTTGACCTCTAAACTCTTCTGAAAAATCTTGTTTTATAACAGTATAATTATAGGTAGAACTCATCCAATTTAACGCAAAACTATAGTCCTTGGTAGATGT
>NW_020172633.1:2289625-2363489 GCF_003031525.2 Neophocaena asiaeorientalis asiaeorientalis | reverse complement strand
CAGAGAACTCTCATTTGTAGGGAAAAGCTTGTAAATACTGTATTTATCCTAACATCATTGCTTTCAGCTATTATGCATAAATGGACCTGCTGATGAAGATATATATGTGTATATATACATATGTATATGTATGTTTTAATATATACATATGTACAATTAATATATATATATGTACATATATATATTAATCCATCCAGGCTTTTACTATCTATCATGTACAGTAGGACTCCTAGGAGATTGCTGCTTCTGTATATTTTTCCATTTCCTTGGTAATTCTGGGAAAATGGGGATTTTTTTTTTACTTGTTCATATCACTTTATTTTTTTTATTTAATTGGAGTATAATTACTTTACAATGTTGTGTTAGTTTCTGCTCTACAATGAAGTGAATCAGCTATATGTATACATATATCCCCTCCCTCTTGGACCTCCCTCCCACTCCCCTCATCCTACCCATGTAGGTGGTCACAGAGCACCGAGCTGAGCTCCACGTGCTATACAGCAGGTTCCCACTAGCTATCTATTTTACACATGGTAGTGTATTTATGTCAAACCTAATCTCCCAATTCGTTCCACCCTCCCCGTCCCTACTGTGTCCACATGTCCGTTCTCTACGTCTACATCTCTATTCCTGCTCTGCAAATAGGTTCATCTGTACCATTTTTCTAGATTCTACAAATATGTGTTAATATACGATATTTGTTTTTCTCTTTCTGGCTTACTTCACTCTGCATGACAGACTCTAGGTCCATCCACATCTCTACAAATGACCCAATTTCATTCCTTTTTATGGTTGAGTAATATTCCATTGTATATATGTACCACATCTTCTTTATCCATTCATCTGTTGTTGGACATTTAGGTTGTTTCCATGTCCTGGCTATTGTAAATAGTACTGCAATGAACACTGGGGTACATGAGTCCTTTTGAATTATGGTTTTCTCAGGGTGTATGCCCAGTATTGGGATTGCTGAGTCATATGGTAGTTCTATTTTTAGTTTTTAAAGGAACCTCCATACTGTTCTCCATAGTGGCTGTATCAGTTTACATTTCCACCAACAGTACAGGAGGGTTCCCTCTTCTCCGCACCCTCTCCAGCATTTATTGTTTCTAGATTTTTTGATGATGACCATTATGACTGGTGTGAGGTGATACCTCATTGTAGTTTTAATTTGCATTTCTCTAATAATTAATGGTGTTGAGCATCTTTTCATGTGCCTCTTGGCCATCTATATGTCTTCTTTGGTGAATTGTCTATTTCGGTGTTCTGCCTATTATTAAATTGGGTTGTTTGTTTTCTTGATATTGAGCTCCATGAGCTGTTTGTATAGTTTGGAGATTAATCCTTTGCAAATATTTTCTCCCGTTCTGAGGGTTGTCTTTTCATTTTGTTTAGACAAGAGTCTCTACAAGCTTGTTCCTTAAACAACAGACGACTGAAGTGAAAAATCTCAGTGACCATAACATTAAGGTTAATTGATGCTATTAAAAATAAGTCAAAATATCTGAGTAAGATTGTCCCATGTGGAAACATGTCTACTTTCTGATAATATGGTTGACTGCTTTCTATGAATAGCTTCCATGGAATATCCTAGGAGCCCAGAGAGGAAAGAAGGAATTTAATAAATAATCCTCTGTCACAAGCAAGCAAGTCCATATGAGACAATCTTAGAAAAACAAGGTGACAATTTAATCTAATTTAATCAAACATAATCATATCTCTATTGTACCAGTAAGACCTTCCCTTAGATGGAGACTGTTTGCAACTTTTGTGGTCTCTTATCAATTAGTCAGCTGAAGCCCTGTTTCCAATATGATTCAATCCTAACAGTGATTAAAATGACTACAGAAAACCTCCTCTTTGTTGGGTTAGCAGTTTTGCATACATCAGTTGGGAACAAATGCACATAATTCTGTTGAATACATGATGATACTCTTATCCTTCTATTTTCAGTATTGAAAACCAATTTTAAAAAAGATGTTTGATTATATCCTCCACGGCTCTTAATTGGGCAAATTTTCCTCCTTTATTTTAAAGTATAATAACCCACTGCCTAGAAATGGTTGTACATTTGTCATATACGTCCCTTCACTAGTGTCTGAAAAACAAACTTCTTACCTGCCAATTGCAAAATTCATTTAAATTCCGATCACCAGACATAAATCAAGGACACTCTTCCAAGCACTGAGTTCATCTCCACAGGTACATGAGTAAATTTGTCTTTTCTCCTAGAGCCATCTGTACCCTAGACAGAACGATTATGCAGAACATTTCCATACAATGTAAAAAGTGCTATAAAAACAACAGATATTTATTGGTTTCTCACCTTGTGCCTGGGACTGTTCCGAGCATTCTTCATGCACTAACTCATTTAATCCTATATACCATCACCATGGAAAAAAGTTACAAGGCAAATTTAAGTAATTGGCCAAATGTCACAAAACTAAAAGGTGGGGAAAATACCACCTTTTTACACTTCAGACAAATTACTATGTTTATACATTGGCAGAAATAATACTTATTGGTCCTCTGTGCTTTTTATCCTAGCTCCTTCCACCTTCTGAAGGACTTTGTTAATCATTTTTTGTTTCTTCCACATAAAACTTCTCTCTTAACTCCATTCTTCACATTAACATTTAAATATACTCAAGTCTCCTGTCTTACAACAAACAATAATAAGTATAGGACTACATTAATGTCTTACACCAGGATTTGTTGTTATTGTTGTTTCAATACAATCTTTTTCTAGGAAATATTACCCTTTCCCAGGGCTTCCGTTATCATTAATGTGGCAATAACTCCAAATTTATGACTTCAGTTCTTAACTCTTGGTACCATGCAATAAGTGATCTTCAGCGTCCCCTGCTTCAGTAAATGGCATCTTTATACACCCATTTTGCATGTCAGAAACCTAGAAGTCACCCTACCTTCCAAGCCTCTCTTTCACTCCATTACAATATGCTACAAGTTTTTACTTTCTAATTCTCAAATGTATCCACTTATCTCCATCTCATATCACATGACCCTAGATCAAGCTTTTTTCCTATCTGGAAAGAAATAGCCTCAAAATGGATTTCCCTTCTTTCACTTTTTCCATGCTGCAATTTAGTATCCACTCTATAATGATGATGATTATTTCAAAACATAAATGTGACAAAGACATTTCTCCCATTAAACCCCATCAGTAGTTTCAAATATCTTCTTTGACAGAAATCTTTAACATAGCCATCAAAGTCTTATACGGTCTGGTGCCTTACTACTGACCTGACAACACTGTCTAGTGTTTAAAATGTTTTTTTCAGGAAGAATATCTGTTTCTTTAGCTAAAATTTTAAGTTGGGGGTCTTAGAAAGAACTGTTTCAAAGTATGAAATATATAACTCAGAAAAATGCAAGAGAATTTTTCAAGGAATTTAGTCTATTGTGCCTGCACTTTCTTCAATTTTCTAAGAAAATTATTCTTACCTGAAATTTGCTAGCACTAAGATTTAATGGGCATAATGCATGTGACAGTCTTTCTCAGAAAATGAACACGAAGAAAATGAAAAAGAGTGATTGACAGAAATGTAAATTCAAGAGAGCAGAGAATAAACTGCGAAAGTATATGTCCGGATAACTATATGACACTAAAAGCTATTAAAGGTGACAGTGGCTTCATTCTTTGTCCGTGCTGTGTTTTATGCAAAATACACTCAGACTAGACCTGGAGTGACCTCTCCTCAAATGGCACAGCTTGGGGTTTTTGAATGCATCTCGGATTGGCATTATATTTTATTCATTTTTGTGCTGACAGTGGCAACTCTATCTAATAATATAAAGACTGTAGATTCTGCCTGTATGATATTCGGGTCACTTCTACACCACAGTTGTCTAGGTCTCTCTCTCTCTTAGACAATTGCAGTGTTAGCCTGTCTGAGTGTACAAATTGGAGCAAAGGGTGAAGTGCTGGAGGAGGAGCTTCAACACTTTTCGAGAAGCAACTTTAGGGGTCCCTGGTAAGTGCAAACAGAATCAGTAATAATCACTCAAGAAGTGAAGGTGACTATGGTAGAACTTTCCAGATCATACGTCATTCAGTCTGAGAAATCCTACGGCGGGAAAAAAGAAAATGCAATTGAAATGCTTTCCACAGTGCCTTCTCCCACCTCCACCTATTATATATTTTTCTTCAAAGTGTTTGCCTATAAATCCTGACCTTCCTGCTTGTAGTGTGAAGTCAAGTTACCCCAGAAATGGAGCTGTGCTAGATATGGGATTTTCAGTCCTCCTGGTCTTGCAATTGTGTTTTCTTTCACTGCTGGCACTGCTAGGTCTTGTCCATTTTAATGAAGAGGTAAATGCAAACTCTTATTCACAGGGCCTTCTATAATGTCTCATGTATTTGAGACCCCAGCTGTCAGAATTGTATAAAACTTTGACATAAACATAATCTCAGTGCTGAAAATTGACCCAAACTATTGCAGACTTTTAGAGCTGCATACTTCCCAGCTATGAGAAGGGAAGAATTCAACTGACTATAAAAAAGGGTTGTTCCACAGTTACCGATGTCTGAAGATGGAAAATAAACGCTATATTATGGCTTCCCTGGTGGCGCAGTGGTTGAGAGTTCGCCTGCCGATGCAGGGGACACGGGTTCATGCCCCGGTCTGGGAAGATCCCACATGCCACGGAGCGGCTGGGCCCGTGTGCCATGGCCACTGAGCCTATGCGTCCGGAGCCTGTGCTCCGCAATGGGAGAGACCACAACACTGATAGGCCTGCGTACTGGAAAAAAAAAAAAAGCTATATTAGGAGTTTTCTGTCCCCTTATCATGACAGTTTTTTAATCATAAATTGGAAAACTACATGATTAAGTTGATATAAAAAGACATCTTTAGGAACCTTATGAATGAAGTCTCTTTTGAGTCCCTATGTTATTAAAACAGTTTTCCTATCTATTTAATAAAAATGTAAAATGAGAATTATTAAATTTATCTAAATAAGTAAGCTAAAAACAATGAAAACACTCTTAGTAAAAGTTCTCTACATAAGCAGAAGCACCTGGAATGGAAACATAGTTGGTACCATATGGGTTTGACACTGAGGCAAGTAAGGAAGATAGGGTTTCTGGTTGTTTGGGATAAACATTAAAAGCTGCTGAATTTATAAAGTGCAAAAATATTCTAGTGACCAAAAGAAAGAATAACTTAACAAGAGATTGACCTAATCTCTATTGTGAATACATCACCCATGTGGTTTGTAGAAGGCTAGAGAAACAAAAGGAGATACAAGTGGGAACAGTGCCCATAGAATCAGCAAGAAAAAAAATCAATAACAAATTTGGTGTGTGTACTAAGGGAGAAAACATCTCTGTGTTGTGTTAGTAAAATGAGATTCGGTTAAATGGTGGGACCCAGGACTTTTGTTTAAGTGTGATAAATGGCACGCTATCAGTGAGCGTATTTTATAGTTTCCAAGATTAAACTTATCTGCGGTTCTTGGGAAGAGACAATGGAGCAGCTGAGTTTTTGCAGTGTTCTTCAGCCTTCCTTCTCTTTTTATGGTAATTTTCTCTAAAATACTTAATAAAATGTAATCAAATATGAAATCTTATAAACAAACACTCACATAAATTTGATTTATGGCATAAAAACTGACATAGAACAGCTCATGTGCATTAACATTTGGAAAAGTAAATCTGTAACCGCCACAAAAGCAAGTGGGTACATGATATTTGTTATGTCACAGGGACGGAGTGATAGATTCTCAAATAATTCAAATTAAGTCAATATAATTAATTGGATGCTATAGTGAAATAGAAATTTTAAGCAAGCAGCATCTTAAACCATAGTAAATCTTCTAGGATACAGATCCAGAGCCATTGAGAGGAAATATGTCATGATTCCTGGTCATCCATAAATCAGCAGACAAAAGAGGATGGGAAGCATAGGAAACACTTTCTATTTCTGCTATATCCTCTTTTTCACTTAATGAAAAGATTTTTTTGTGTAACCACCTTTAATCTTACTGTGAGCAGGCAATATCATATAAACTGGTAAATTCCCACTTCCTTCAGAAAACTCACTACCACCTAATTATACATTGTAAGTTGAGCATAGGGTCAGCTGGCACCCTATGAATAATTCAGTTTTATTAATTCGTCTATATCAAAGACAATAAATTATGTAATATGTGCAAGTTAATACAGTGGAACTCACTTATGGTATTGAACATTCAGTTTACCTTTTGGTGTAACTAAATGCATGCCCAAAATAAAACATGGTCCTATAGAAAGATATTCCACTGTGATATGAGGGTTTCAATAGAGGTAGCAACATGTTACCAAAAAAACAAAGACTGGAGGGGGCTCTTGTTAATAAGACTAGAGTAAAATCTTGTATCTTGGGTTTGTTCATTTAATTTTTCATTAAATTCATTTATTCAATAAATTTGTATTGTTGGAATACTGTGTTCTAATCACAGTGAAAAATGTTCGAAAAAATAGTTTAAAAAATAGTGTTAAAAGTTTTACAATTTGATGGAAAAACATGCAAATAAATAGATGATTATAATAAAGTGTGCTATGAGAGATAAAAACGCAAGGTCTAGACATATGACTCTACATGTGCAGAATCCCCCAGTCACACAAAGAGCATATAATTCCCAGGGCATGACTGGCAAAGTGAAAGTAGGCAGTGTGGTAAGAGATGAGAAAGAGATCCTTTGGGGAGCAAATTATTTAGGAAAGATGAATAAAATGGTATTTAGAACCAGGTTGGGGAATTAACCTTTAGAGTCAAAGGAAACATCTCTTCCACTCATAAAGGGTTAAAAATGACTATAGATATACACTGAAACCATTAGATTTATTGGGGACAGGATGTGAGGCGCCCAAGTGTTTTCACACCTCGTAGCCTAAAAGTTCTCTGTAGAAAAGGAGGCAAGATATTTTGATAACTGAGAAATGGCAAGGGATTAGCTAAGATGTTTGAGTATGAAAATGACTATTTGGAAGAGGTATTATGAGAAACGACAACAAGGTGAACAAGTAAAACGATTGCTAATAGAACTGAGTGTCCAGTGAGTATGAAAAAAAATGTGTAGAAGCATCAATCTATATCGATGTATGACTTCCTCTAGCAAGTCTCAGCATCCTGAGGAGAGGAGGTAAATGGCTTTATTGAGCAACTTACAAAGATTTTTATGGCGCTTATGTCAAAAAATCATATAAGCCAGAAAAGCAATCCAAACAACCAATTCAAACACTTTGCAAACTTCAAGTAAAGTGTTGATATGACTCAGCACTGAGCCTGGGATTTATAGGAAATAAACTGAAGCAATAGGAATGGGAGAAAAATGAGGGAGGAGTTGAAAATCCAAAGACTTGATGAAGATAAATACTGTATAGTGGGCTTCCCTGGTGGCACAGTGGTTGGGAGTCCACCTGCCAATGCAGGGCACACGGGTTCGTGCCCTGGTCCAGGAGGATCCCACGTACCACGGAGCAGCTGGGCCTGTGAGCCGTGGCCGCTGAGCCTGCGCCTCCGGAGCCTGTGCTCCGCAACGGGAGAGGCCACAACAGTGACAGGCCCGCATACTGCTAAAAAAAATATATATATATATAGTGAAAGTAATGAAGTGAGAGGCTGAAATAAATGGAGGCTCCGATCAGAGATTAGTATTTTGAAATTTATTATATTGGAGGTAATAAAAATATAAGTGACGATTAACTGAGGCCAGGGGAATGGTTGTCTAAGGGAAGGTGCAAGTTGAGAGAACTGGGATCCAGGATGTCAAACATCCATAAGAATAAGGTGTCTAGTGGTCTAGCCACATACACTTTGAAGTTATTATAGAGGCTGTGATGGTTTGAAATAGAAAAGAAATACTGTGAGCCGTGTGCCCAAGGGCCTCAACGGATGACAATATCAAAGGATGATAAATAGAGGTGAAGCTTCAAAGATAGGAAAGTTTTTGCATGAGCCAAACAGCATTGCTTGGGAAGTAGCAATGAGAGTTAAGGAAGTGCAGATTCCGTCTATGACTAAATGGAGTGGGAATGAATGAAGCATGTCCCTGCAGGAGAAACTGGCAGGCACAGGACGAGTCAGACTGTGGTGGAGTCCAAATGTTAAAAATTATTTGGATGAGAATTTATGCATGTTTAAAGGGTTGGTCAGACATTGAAAAGTAATCAGGGGGAGGGAAATGCAGAGTAAATTAGGGATGATATTAGAGAAGAGGAAAGTTGATCAAGAAACTTGAATTCTACACGTAGCTGTGAATGGAAAATTATGAAGTATGAAGAGCATTATTCAAAGTGTGGCAATGACGGGGCTGGAAAAAGTAGCAAAGTCCAAATAATGAAATTTAATAGACTGTGTTTATAAGTTTTTACTTTAACCTAAGAACGTCAGGGAGAAATTGAACATTTGCGGCAACAAAATGTCATAGTCCGATTCTTGATTTGAAATATTGTTCTGACTTCAGAGAGACTAGATTGGGGGCAAATAATGCTTGAAGTAGGGAGAACAATTAAGAGGCTCATGTAGCAAACCAAAAGAAAGATGGTGATGGACAGATTTAGAATCACTGAGTGGGATGGAGAAAAGTGGGTCACTATAAGAGATACTTCAGGATTATTTGACAGGATTGTCATGTCAAACTCATGGAAAAGTTGTCAGATGATATGTGAAAAATACTGATGTAAGTGACAGTGATGCAAAGTTTTGTTAAGAATACTAGTTTTGTAGGTTTTATATATGCATTGATGTTCTGAGCCACCAAACTATCCCTCTTGTCACAGAGTATGGAAACCTAAAAACTGTATTCCCCAGACTCCTTTGCCAGCAGGGTCTTATTTTATACTGCAACAGGAAAGTAAAGTTTTGAGATTCAAAAATCAGAAGGGAATATATTTTCCTTCCTTTAGAGGCTTCAAGGAAGTGGGTGAACAGACTATATATATGAAGCTCTCATTGGTTTCCTGGAAAATTCCTTTGATTCTGGATCTTCAGTGCTCCAGGAGTCTGAAATCATTAACAGCGATTTCCTGCAACACTTGCACTTCCTACTTGCATTAAATACAGCAATGTTTCTCCCTGGTCCAAGTTCTGCTAGCTCTTCAGATGTAAGCATCTAATTCCCTCTGTGCCCTCTGAGTTAGAGTCATTTCTGTTTTTTCCCTAATCAAACCCTTAACTGATTAAGAATTTTGTAAAATAAATGGCTCAGTGATGGGAAACTTGAATTGGTTAACTGACTCAGTCTTATTTGAAAACAATAATGAAATAATTACTAAAATAAATGAAATATTAGTAGGCCCCAGCATGCCTGTAGTTGCCTGAAAGGAAATGTTTCTTCAGTGTATGGCTTTGAGAGACCACAGTGATTATTGCAGTAGAACCTAATAGAGGAAATAAAGCCTCTAAGTACTTTGAGATGGCTACTTCTGACTGTGTGGTTAGCTTACAAAACAATTTACAAATTCAGGGCTTTAAATTTTTGGCTTAAGTCAAGACCAAAAACAAACAAAATTAAAAACAAGATTCTATCAATATTACTGCTTTTAAAAACTAATCTAGTGAGGTGGATGGACCTAGAGACTGTCATACAGAGTGAAGTAATTCAGAAAGAGAAAAATAAATACCATATGCTAACACATATATATGGAATCTAAAAAAAAAAAAATGGTTCTGAAGAACGTAGGGACAGGAAAGGAATAAAGATGCAGAGGTAGACATATAGAATGACTTGAGGACACGGGGAGGGGGAAGGGTAAGCTGGGATGAAGTGAGAGAGCGGCATGGACTTATATATACTACCAAATGTAAAATAGCTAGTGGGAAGCAGCCGCATAGCACAGGAAGATCAGCTCTGTGCTTTGTGACCACCTAGAGGGGTGAGATAGGGAGGGTGTGAGGGATACTCAAGAGGGAGGAGATATGGGGATATATGTATAGCTGATTCACTTTGTTATAAAGCAGAAACTAACACACCATTGTAAAGCAAGTATACTCCAATACAGATGTTAAAAAAAAAAAAAAAAAGCTCTCTAATCCCCTAGAACCTCAGGGTCAATGTTAAAAATAAGACCAAAGTAAACCTTTCAGGGTCCAAAATTACAGTTCATGGATATTCACAGAGTCATTCATAAACTCTGTAGGTCCCTTATATGAAACTCAAAGCACTGAATGAAAGAAAAAATGTGACACAATAATTTAGAATGATGATATTTAGTAAATTCTGGTGACTGTGAATAGTCTGAACCTCAGAACTTCACTGTGTCTTCCTTGGCAACAGAACCATTTCCTTCTCATCTGCCTGAGATCAGTCTCCTCATATTGGAAGACCCTATAATGAGGCAATTTGCTTATTTCAAAGGGTTGCTAATTCTCTTCAAGACCTATCCCCACCAAATTTCAGTGCCTACATACTGACAACAAAGGTTAAATCCCAGTTCATTCTAAAGAAATGGTTTCCTTCCAGCTTACCCTGGAAGGAGGGAACATATAAACCAAAATAATTCTAGTTGTTTTGTCAATTTATATCAAAAGAAAATTGGAGAGTACTTGTAGGAATGGATTTTGAGGGTGCATACCAGGGAAGAAGAAACATAATAAAATGCAGGGATGTTGATAAACAGAACGTGTCTCTGGTCCACCATATCAGAGTGGGAAGGAGAAGTAGCAAATACCATAACAGACTTGATAAAAATCAAGCTTGGCCTCACAAAAATTCTGAATGCAGAGCCATGCCACTTTGACAAAGTTTTTAAATTTCAAAGCCTTGCCAAAGTGCCCTCCAAAATCAAAGAAAAATTGCTCTGCTTTACTCCCCATACCACTAAAAAGAGACAAGATTTTTTTGTTCTCTTGGGATTCTGCAAACAGATACCACATTTGAGCATGCTGCCCCCAACCATTTACCAGGTAGCCCAAAGCCACAGGATTTGAGTGAGGATGAGAGGAAGCAAATGCTCTGCAGGCAGCAGAGACTTGAGAACAAGATGCTCAGCCAATTAGACCTTGTGAAGCAGAAGATGCAAAGATACTCAAAGTGTCTATTGCCAATCGGGATGCAATATGCAGTCACTAGTCATTTGAATCAAAACAATGGCCTCTTCCACAAACGTTTTCACTCTGAGCACCAGCTGCTGGATTGCTATTATATTTGTACATAGTAACTAATTTTACCTTTTATTCTTCTTGTCTTCCCACATTACTTTATATGTGGTATGTGTATAGTGTTTTTATTTATATTTCTATTTTTTCTTTTAAGTTATAGAATGTAAAGATAGTTTGTACCTGAATAGGAAGTACAACAATCATTACACAGAGATAGATACAATAACTCATGGGAATTTGTGTCTCTCCTCTCCCTCCCCCCACCCACCCCAGGGTGAGGTGTAGGGACAAACAACCTCATTTGTATAAGACTGTTAGACCAGGGAAGAAAGAATATAGCAAAACATCCATCATCATGTTAGAGGGATACATGCTGTTGCTTTTATATTATTATTTTTTTGCTTTTATATTATTTTTAAGAGTTTAAATGTCAATAGAAGTATTTCTTAGATACCAGGAATCCAAGGGGGAGGACTGAATCACATATGGTTGTTGATATTTAACACTACTTCCATTATTCTAAAGGCTTTAGAATCCACAAACTACACTTTCCAGGTTCTTGTCAGCAGAATTCCAGCTTAGATTTTAATAATAAGCGTTTGTGTGAAATTGGGTAGGTAGAAAGCAGAAGTCACTTTTCTCTTCCAGTAGAGGCTAATATGTATGTACCTAGGCAGTAAGTGTAACCTTCAGAGGGATCCTGACCATCTTCAAATCGTTTTCCTCAGTTCAGCAGACAGAAGAGTTCATAGACAGTTCGCACTTTCTGGTTTCCCCAAAGCCAGCAGTGGTTCCTTCTGACCTTTAGTCACCCAGCCCTTTCAATAGTTTTGTTAAGAATCGAATTCCCTATATTAAGTCCTGTCTACCAAAATATCTACATTCCTGACTAAACTCTGACTTACGTAATATAGCAAAATGGAAATAAAAAGTGAACTTTAATCAATTTTAATGAAGAAAGAAAAAAAAGAGTAAAGTTTAACCTAATAATTGTGATATTTGGTTCTGACCTCATCCCTCCAAGTGTATCATGTATACACATTTTTGTTATTCTTTATGATCATTCCCTCAAGGAAGATGTCTCCAAATAACTTTTTTCTTTTATATATATATATAATTTGCTATATATATATAATTAGCTCAGTCCACATTTGGGATTTTCTGGGATTAAATAAAATGTTACTAAGGCAAGTACTGTAATCAAGTAAGAAACAAACTATTTTTGAGCAACTGCTGTAAACGCTAAAATTTTAATGGTCAGGCAGCTATTAAGAGATATGAAGAGATTGTCCCAAATCATTCAAAATAATTTTCTGAAACTCAGTTTTCTGATAAGTAACATGAAGATAATAACACCTCATAAAATGTATAAGAAATAAATGAAATAAAATATGAGCAAATCTCATTGTTAACAGTAATTTGCAGTACAATTGATAGTTACTGTTTTTGTTACTACTATAATGTGGATTTATAATATCTTTCTAACATTTTAATCATTATTTAAACAGATGTGCCTTATGTGGTGATTTCTTCACGATAAATCTGCCATAATTAAAAGAAAAATAAAGAAGATTTATTTAGCATTCTTTCTGGGAAAATAAAGAAGATTTATTTAACATTCTTTCTGCTAAATTTATTTAGCATTAAAGGAATTCTACTAATACCACTGCTGGCAAATAGGAGGTTTCTGAAAATGTATTCTAAATTGGTTTCCCAGCTGTTCACATCACCACAGCCACTACAAGATGCAAATGACTGCCACTTTGGTCTCTTTTTCCCTCCACCTGGCCCTCATGTAAAGGCCAACTGAATAAACCAACTGATTATGGCTGGTGAGAAAACTAATAATTATGCTAAATGTCCTCACGATACATTGATGACCACTAATCTCAAATGGGCCCCTGACGTTGCTGAACTTTCACTTTACATTTCTCTAAGCTATTTACTCTCTTTGTTGGCTTTTCACACCTTTCCCTCTCTCTTGAAATTTTGACACCATCTCATTCATTCTAGAAAGCTCAGATCCTATTTAGTGTAAAAAGTTTTTCTAAATCTAAAAATAATTTCCATCAACTTGCACCATATCTACACTCATATGCTTTGAATACCTGCTTTCTGCTGTCCCTTTTCCATTTATGAAATTGATTGTCCATATCCCTAAGGGAAGCCTCCCCAATTTCTGTACTAGATACTATCTCTTTTGGCCCTTTTAATGGCTGGAGCCCAGTAACTCCCTAAAATTGCAATGTATCTTTCTCTGTTGGATCATTCATAAGACTGTACAAACATGCTCTTTTTTTCTTCCATGTTCAGAAAACATTTCCAATCCCGATTCAGTCTGAAGTTACTGTACCATTTCTCTGCTCCTCTGTAAACTCCTCATGAGAACTGGCAATGCTAGCTATCTTCTGGTCCTCTCTTTTTATTCTATCTTAAATGTCCTTTAAGGAGTCCTTGCCTGCAGCCATGCCATCAAAACGTATGTTGTCATGACCCTGATGCCTTAAATTTGTTAAATCCAAGGATTAATTCTCAATCCCCCTACAATTTCAATACACTTGACTAAGTCCTCACTTCCACAACTCATCACTTGGATTCTAAGGCTTCATCTTCTGTAGGTTTTCATTCAATCACACTCACCTCCTTTTTTGGTTCCTTCTCATTTTTTCAACCTCTTAATATTGGGTCTTGGCCTTGGACGGTGTATGAGTTTAGTAGGGCAGCTGTAACGAAGCACCAGGAACTGGGTGGCTTAAACAAGAAATATATTTCCTAACAGTTTTGGAGGTTTGAGATCAGGTTGCCAGTGCGTTGGTTCCTTCCAAGGACTATGAAGGAGAATCTGTCCTATGTCTCTGTCGTAGCTTCTGATGGTTTGCTGGCAATCTGGCGTTCCTTGGTTTGTGGACCTATCGCCTCATCTCTGCTTTCATCTTCGTATGGCATTCTTCCTGTGTCATGTTTATGTCCAAATGTCTCCTTTTTATAGGGACACAGGTCATATTGGATTGGGGCCCACCCTACTCTAGTATGACCCCACCTTAATTAATTACATCTGCACTGACCATATTTCCAAATAACATCACAATCTTAGGTATTTCAACATATAAATGTTTTGAGGGGA
Source organism: Neophocaena asiaeorientalis asiaeorientalis (assembly GCF_003031525.2). Classification (NCBI taxonomy): domain Eukaryota; kingdom Metazoa; phylum Chordata; class Mammalia; order Artiodactyla; family Phocoenidae; genus Neophocaena; species Neophocaena asiaeorientalis. The sequence continues at coordinate 2,349,260 of NW_020172633.1, read as the reverse complement.
CATAATTCAACCCAAGAGAAATGATTTCTTGAACACATATTTTAGACAGCTCATCTAGATTTATAATTTACATTGTGTCTATGCACTAAAGACTCTCTAATTTATACCCTAGGCTAGACTTCTCTGAATTCCATACTCATATATCCAAATATACTTTCAATATTTCTGCTTTGATATATAACAGGCATCTCAAACATAGCAGTCTTGTAAAATGAACTCTCATATAACCTCAAACCAGGACAATAACATAGACCATGATGAGCACTCCAAAAGCCTCCCACGTGTCTGACAAGTATTCCCAATCGTTAATCTCTCCCTTCTCCAGGAGTAAATAATACTCTGACTTTAATGGCATTCATACCTTTGTTTTTTAAATTATGATTATCTAAACAATATAATCTAATATTACTATTTTTGAACTCACATATGGCTGTGTCTTGCTTCTTTCATTCAAAATTATATCTTTAAGATTTTTTTCAAGTTATTGCCTTTCACTGTGTTTTATTCATTGTGAAATAGTATTTCATAGCAAGATTATCTCATGATTTGTTTGTCTTCATATTTCAGCCTTTATAAACATCAAAGTTGTTCTATCCAAATTTGGTCAGGAAAATGGAAGTCACTTTCTATATTCTATATTTGAGGGGTTTATATTTCAAAACCTGCTTTTCATTGTATCAAAAGTAGCAGAAATTAAGAAATTGAAAAAGCCACCCAAACAACCACCCCCCTAGGATCCTTATGTTAATAGCTGGTTAGAAGAAACTCAGGATATTTAAATATGAACTTGAGTAATAAAACCACAGGCTTGTGAACACAATTATATAAGGAAAACAGCCTAGAAATGAGAAATGAAACATTTGGCAGACAAAATAACTTCAGAAAAATATTACCTCAAAGCAGAAGAAATATAACAAAACAGTGTTATTCAGTGTGGTGTATATACATTGCATTAATGGCCCCAAATAATGTCCCCTCCTATTCTGGCTCTAAGCCTTGTCATGTGACTTGCTTTAACCAATGAGATATTAAAAATATGGTGTCAGGGCTTCCCTGGTGGCGCAGTGGTTGGGAGTCCGCCTGCCGATGCAGGGGACGCGGGTTCGTGCCCCGGTCCGGGAGGATCCCACGTGCCGCGGAGCGGCTGGGCCCGTGGGCCGTGGCCGCTGGGCCTGTGCGCCCGGAGCCTGTGCTCCGCAACGGGAGAGGCCACGGCAGTGAGAGGCCCGCGTACCACAAAAAAAAAAAAAAAAAAAAAAAAAAAATATGGTGTCAGCAGAGGCTTGACAAAACTCTTGTGCCCTTCTGATTGCTCGTTATCCTTTTGCCCTTGCTATGAGAACAAGCTCGTGATAGCCTACTGAATAATGAGAAACCACATAAGCAGATATTAAGACATCTTAGCTGAGCCATAACAGACCTGCTAACCCCAGTCTACCTGCCAGCATGACAAAGACAAAAATGTGAACCTAGTTAAGATGATCTCAACCTGGCCCAAAAAGTAGAACTGAACTATTGGCCCATAGATTTGTTTTAAACTGCTAAGCTTTGGAATGGTTTGCTATACTGTATAATTGTTGCAATAAATAACTGCTATTAGCACCATGAAAAAGAAGTGCAGAAACTGAGAAAAGAGGATATGAAACAAGAAGATGTGAAATGGAAAGGCAGAAAATAAATTGGAAAAAATGACAACAATCTTTTCATAAATGAACACATAATTATGAGATGTATAGAAGAGATTGTATATGATCAAAAGTGCATTAAGGGCTTCCCTGGTGGTGCAGTGGTTGAAAGTCCGCCTGCTGATGCAGGGGACGCAGGTTCGTGCCCTGGTCCGGGAGGATCCCACGTGCCATGGAGTGGCTGGGCTCTTGAGCCATGGCTGCTGAGCCTGCATGTCTGGAGCCTGTGCTCCGCAACGGGAGAGGCCGCAGCAGGGAGAGGCCCGTGTAATGCAAAAAAAAAAAAAAAAAGTGCATTATGAGAAATAGACAACAGATAAGAGAAAAATACGGGGGAAATCAACAGAAATTGAGAAGAGATCTAAAAAATGGATGAGAGAAAACATGAAAGACAGGCAATGGATCTCTAATATACATATATGTAATGCTCTGAAATTTAAAAAATATTAGTTAATTTAAAATATTTTCTAATCATCTTTTATATTAGTAGGTTTCCCTGTTTTTCAGGCATGAATTTATTTATGATAATTGGGTTTCCCAATTATGAAGCTTTATATCTCTTATAAGTTCTGGAAAAAACACCAGCCATTGCATCTATAAATATTGCCCTCATCTTACAACTTCTCTGTTTCTTTCTGAAACTTAGTTTGCATATATGATAGATGTTCTCATTCCATCCCCCATGAATCTTACCCTTCTTTTGTATTTTCCATCTCTTTGTTCCCCTGTACTGAAATTTCTTCATATCTGCTTTTCATTTTATTAAGTTTTCCCCTCAGCTATTTCCAAACTTCTTTTTAAAATACCCATAGAATTCTTGGAAATGGCAGAGTAGGGAACTCTAAGGGTCTATTCCTCCACAGAAACAAGGAAAACCTGGCAAAAATGGTCACAATCAGTTTTATTAGAACTCAAAGGTTGACAGCAACCAAGTGAACTCTCAATCAACAAAAAGGCAACTGAAACACATAGGAGAGATGTGTGGCATTTTAACTTACCCTTGTCTTATCTACCCTCCCCGGTTCATTGGTGGTCTGCGGGTTCCTGGTTGTAGAAGTAACAGAGCTGACTTTGTCCTCAAGAAGTTCTGGTTGTCTTTTTTTGGCTTGCCCAGAGGACTAACTCAAAACTATTGCCTTTATTTTCACTAACTCTGAATCAATCAGGGTGGAAAATCAGCAATTCTGAGGACATTCCATGAAAACATTGAAAGGCAAAGGAATAAGGCATTGCCACCTTGGGCAAAAGATAATGGTTGAGTCACACAATAAACATACTGAAAGTCTGGGAAGAAAAGCTGGGGAGTGTGATACTTTAGAGAATAAGAGTTTTGAAAAGCTCCCATGCATGCTGAGGAGTATAGGTTTACATTCAGGCCAAATGCAGGACACATGCTCAGAAAATGCTAATCATTAATCTCTGGCTGACTTTTTTTAAACTGTCTTTACCATTTTTAAGAGTGTACTTCAATATAGTTAAGCGCATTCAGTGTTGTGCCACCAGTCTTCAGAACACTATTCTTGGAAAACTGAAACTCCATGCCCATTAAACAACAACTCACCATTTCTTCTACCTCCAAGCCACTGGTAACCACCATTCTGCATTGTTTCTATGAAACGGAATACTTTAATACCTCATATAAGTGTAATCATACAGCATTTGTATTTTGGGACTGGCTTATTTCACTTACCAAACTGTCCTAAAGATTATGTTGTAGCATATGTCAGAACTTCCTTCTTTTTTTAAGGTTGAATAATATTCCATTGTATGTATATATCACATTTTCTTTATCTGTGTGTTGATATTTGGTTGCTTCTACCTTTTGTATATTGTGAATAATACTGCTATGAACATGAGTATGCAAATATCTCTCTGAAATCCTGCTTTCAATTCTTTCATAAATATACCCAGAAGTGGAATTGCTGAATCCTGAATCATTTGTTAACCCTAGTTTTAATTATTTGAAGAATGATTATACTGTTTTCCATGGCAGCTACACCATTTTACAGTGCACAGGAGTGAAAATTTTTCCAGTGCTTACTTATTATTTATTTATTTTTTATAATAGCCATCTTGATGGGTGTGAAGTGATAGTTCACTGTGGCTTTGGTTTGCATGTCTCAAATGACTAGTGATATGACCATATTTTTATATGCTGTGAGCCATTTATGTATCACCTTTGGAGAAATCATTATTCAAGTCCTTTGTCCATTTTTAAATTGCATTATTTATTTTGTAGTTGAGTTTTAGAAGTTCTTTGTATATTCTGGATATTAATCTCCTATCCAATATGTGATTTTCAAATATTTTCTCCCATTCCATAGATTGCCTTTTTAGTCTGTTGATTTTGGCGCTTTGATGCACAGAAGTTTAAAATTGTGTAGTCCCATTTGTCTATTTTTGCTTTTGTTGCCTGTGCTTTTGGTGTTATAACCAAAAACTCATAGTCAACTCCTTATGTTTTCTTCTAGGAGTTTTATAATTTTAGGTCTAATATTTGTCTCTAATTAATTTTGATTTAAATTTTGATTTGGGTGGAAGATAACATTCTAACTTTATTCCTTTAAAAAATATTACAGTTTTCCCAGCATCATTTGTTAAAGAGATAGTCCTTTCTCCATTGAGTGTTGTTGGTATGTTTTTGAAAATTATTTGACCATAGAGAAGGTTTATTTCTGGGCTCTCCATTCCGTTCCATTGGTCTATATGTCTGTCTTTATGACAGTACCACACTGTTTTGATTACTGTAGCTTTGGAGTATGTTATGAAATCAGGACAAGTGAGTTCTCCAACTTATTCTTCTTTTTCATGATTGTTCTGGCTATTCAGGGTCTCTTGAAATTCTATATAATTTTAGGATAGGTTTTCCTATTTATGGAAAAATGCCATTAGGATTTTTATAGGGATTGCATTGAATCTGTAGATTGCTTTGAGTAGTACTGACACCTTAAAAATATAGTCTTCCAATTCAAGAACATGAGTTATCTTTCCATTTTTTTGTGTGTCTTTTAAAGTTTCTTTTAGCAATGTTTTGTAGTTTTCAGTGTGCAAGTCTTTTCCCCCCTGGTTAATTTCATTGCTAAGTATTTTATTCTTTTTAATGCATTATTATGGAATTGTTTTTGTAATTTGCTTTTCAGATTGTTCATTGTTAGTTTATAAAATGCAATTGATTTTTGCATGTTGATTTTGTGTCCTGCTACTTTACTGAATTTGTTTATTAGTTCTAACAGTTTTGTTTTTCCACCTATAAGATCATGTCATCCAAACGTCCAACAGGTACATAAAAGAATGTTCAACATCACTAATCATCAGGGAAATGCAAATCAAAACTATAATGAGATATCACTTCACATTTGCTAGAACAGCTGTCATCAAGAAGACAAGAGATAACAAGTATTAGCAAAAATGTGTAGAAAAGGGAACCCTTGTACATTGTTGGTGGGACTGTAGATTGGTTCTGCCACTATGTGAAACAGTATGTAGGTTCCTCAAAAAATAAAAAAATAGAACTATTATATGATCCAGCAATGCCATTTCTGGTTATATACCCAAAGGAAATGAAAACAAGATATTGAAAAATTATATGCACTCCCATGTTTAGTGCAGCATTATTCACAGTAACCAAGATATGGAAACAACCTATGTACCAGTCAATCAGTGAATGAATGAATAAAGAAAATATGGTATGTGTGTGTATGTGTATATATATCCTGCCATTTGGAGCAACATGGATGGGACTTGAGGACATTATGTTAAGTGAGACATCAGACAGAGAAAGACAAATACTTGATGGCATCACTTATATGTGGAATCTAAAAAAGCTGAATTCATAAAAACAGAGTAATATGGGGGTTACCAGGGACTAGAGGGTGGGGGGAGTAAGGAAGACGATGGTTAAGTGTACAAGCATGCAAGTAATAAGTAAATAATAAATAAGCCCTGGAGATCTAATGCACAGTATAGTGATTGTAGACAACAATACTGTATTATAAACATCTAACTTGCTAAGAGATTAAATCTTAATTAGTCCCAGCACAAACACAAACAAAATAATGATAATTATGTAACATAATAGAGGTGTTAGTAACACTACAATGGCAATCATATTGCAGTATATAAATGTATCAGATCAACATGTTGTACACCTCAAAGCTGATTTGTCATCAGAAACCATGGAGACTAGAAGGAAGGGAATGACATATTTAAAGTGCTGAAAGAAACAAAAGATGTCAACTGAGAATTCTATATTTGGAAGAACCATTCATAAGAATGAGGAGAAATTAAGATATTCCCAGATAAACAAAAGCTGAGGGATACTGTCAATAGTAGATCTGTGCTACAACAAATGTTAGTCTTTCACACTGAAATAAAATGATACTAGAGAGTAACTTGAAGCTATATAATGAAACAAATAATTCTAGTCAAGGTGACTACATAGATAAATATAAAATACAGTATTTTTATATTTTTGTTTTGTATCCTCTTTTTTCCCTATATGTTTTAAATGACAAATGCATAAAAGTATAATTATACATTTACATTAATGGGTACATGATGTATAACAAAAATAACAACTTAAAGTAGGAGGGAAAGACCAGTATAGGAGCAGTTTTTGTATACCATTGAAATTAAGTTGTTATTAATTCAAAATATTGTTATGAACTTAAGATGTTAAATGTAATCTCCAGGATAGCTACTAATAAAATAAATAAAATATACCCATAAAAGGAAATGAGAAGGGAATTAAAATGGCACATATTACAAAAAATAAATGAAATAATAAATCTGTAATGGGAGATTTGAGAACAAAAGAGATATCAGACAGAGAAAACATATAGCAAGATGACAGAAGTAATTTATTCTAAATCAGTAATTGTTTGGGGGGTAAATTGGTTAAACTCTCCAATTTAAGAGCAGATATTAGGAAAATGTATTTTAAAAAATGCTTCAACCATATGCTGTTTACAAGACACTCACTTTAGATCCGAAGGCACATAAATCGAAAGTGAAAAGATGGCAAAAGATTTTCCATGAAAATAGCAACTGAAAGAAAGCAGAGGTGGTCATACTTAATAACAGAAAAAAATAGATTTTAAGATAAAAATCATCACAAGAGACAAAGAAAACATTATATAATGATGACAGGGTCAATTCAACAGAAATATATATACATATATATCATCAGACCTACCTAATATATAGAGCAAATATTTATAGAATAGAGAAAGAAGTAGACAGCAGCACAATAATAATGAGACAATTCCCCACTTTCAGTAATAGAACAAGCAGACCAAAAATCACTAAGGAACAACACTGTATGACAACACTAATGGACATATACAGAACATTCCACCTGACAACAGCAGAATACACATTTTTCCTAAGTGCACATGGAACATTCTCCAGGATAGGCCACATGTTAGGCCACAAAGTAAGTCTCAGTAAAGAAGACAAACTATGCAAAATATCTTTTCTTATTGCAGTGGAATGAAACTAGAAATTAATAGCTGAGGAAAATTGGACAGTCCCCAAATATGTGGAAATTAAACAAAATCTCTTAAACAACCAAGAGGTAAAAATAAACTTCAAGGGAAATTAGAAAATAACATGAAGCAAATAAAAAAGAAGTTCAAGCTAAATGCAAAGCTTTCGAAGGAAGAAAATAATGAAATTAGTGTGAAGATAAATGAATTAAGAGAATAGAAAAATTATGGAGTAAAATCAATGAAAGCAAAAATGGGTTCTTTGAAAAGATTACCAAAATTGAAAATTATTTTCCAGATTAAGAAAAAGAGAAAGCAGACTAAAATTACTTAATCAGGGCTTCCCTGGTGGCGCAATGGTTGAGAGTCCGCCTACCGATGCGGGGCACACGGGTTCATGCCCTGGTCCCGGAGGATCCCGCGTGCCGCGGAGCGGCTGGGCCCGTGAGCCATGGCGGCTGAGCCTGCGCGTCCGGAGCCTGTGCTCCACAATGGGAGAGGCCACAACAGTGAGAGGCCTGCGTACCGCAAAAAAAAAAAAAAAAAAAAAATTATAAAATTACTTAATTAGAAATGAAAGTTGAGACATTGCTACAAACCTTACAAAATATTAAGTATTATAAGAGAATACTATGAACACCGGGATGCCAATACATAGGATAACCTCGATAAAGTGCCAAATTTTTAGAAGTACACAAACTCATAAAGCTGGCTCAAGAAGGAATAAAAAATCTGAATAGAACTCTTAACAAGTAAAGACACTGAACCAGTAATCAAACACCTTTTAACAAAAGAAAATCCACGACCAGATGACCTGTGATAGCCAATTCTACTGAACATCTAAAGAAGAATAAACACTTCTCAAATTCTTTTAAAAAGTTAAATAAAAGAGGAAGGAACACTTCCCTGCTTAATGGATACAGGGTTTCCTTTGGGGATGACAAACAAGATATCTGGAACAACCTATTGGTGATGGTGGTACAACATTGTAAATGTACCTAATGTCACCAGGTGGTACTTTAAATTGGTTGAAATGGTAAAGTTTATGTTAAGTGCATTTTATTACACACACATATACAAACATAAAAGCCTTAGAGCTTTACATTTTAATTATTATATTATTTTCATTTCTGAGGTTAATATTTGGACATTTTAAACTGTGAATAATCGATTTTTATGCTCTTTTTCCTTTCCATATTTTAGATTCCCTCTTTTATTTTTAATGCATTAAATACCCATATTTTCCATTCTATAGATGATAATTCCAATATCTAAGGCACTTTTATTTGATCTGGCTGCATATTATATTAACTATCATTTATATTGCTTTATTGCCTCATTTGCTTTGTGATTACTTTTATTGGGAATTCACTGTATTTGTGGGAAATCCTTGTGACCAAGACTGAAGTTTAGTTTCTTCAGAGGGCATTTGCATTTGTCCCTGCAACAGTGGCAACACATGATCGCCTCATGGGATACTTTAAACCTTATTCTCCTGGGGTTGTCAGCCCACATAGGTAATATGAATTTGAACCACAAAACCACATGAGCACCAACTTGTGGTTAAGAATTCTGAAATCCAAAGCTGAGATAGATAAGCTTCAATCATTCTATCTTCGCAAATGACTACTTTTCTGCTTTACTTATTTTTCCAGGTTCACTCCCAGCTTTATGTGTGATCCCTGATTTGATCTTTCACTTTGTGCGGGCTCTGGGCAAACAAGTGTTATTAAAATCAAAGCTCTATATTAAGGGATGTACACCTTTTCCCAGGGAAGCCATGGACTTGACTTCACTTATTACTGTGGATTTATGCTTTCTATTTGCTTTCTGCCTCTAAGGATTACTCTGATTTTATTGCTAGCTCAGACATGCATTTTAAACTCTTCTTTAAAAAATATATTCAACATTTTCTGGCATTTTTGGAGTAGGATGTTTTGGGTATCTCTTCTGACATATTGCTAGATATGATATAGTCTCATCTTGTTTTTGTCAGGGCCTAGCCCTGTATCACTGTCCAAATTATCCTAATGATAAATGAATCCACCAATTCTCCTTGTCAGTCTATCTGTGTGATCGTTAGTGCTTTCACCAAGTATTTCCAGTTCTTTAACTTTCATGTACAGGGTTGGATTGCCTGCCGTCAGTTTGAAGTTAGAGTTTGCCACGTAGCTTTATTTGGCCATTGAAATGTGAGTGAAAGTGAAATGTGTAACTTCTGCCCAGAAAATTTCAAAGACAGTGAGTGATTCTGCACATCCCACTCCTGCTCCTCAGGTCGAGTACAGGTCAAGATAAAGCCTTTTTCTGGATGGGTCCCTGAGGGATTATGATGACCAGGGACAGTCCCTCCCCATGTGGACCTGCATTAGAAGTGCAGGCTGTATAAGTTATTGTTTCATTGTCTTTTTGTGTGTGTGTGTGCAGTATGTGGGCCTCTCACTGTTGCGGCCTCTCCCGCTGCGGAGCACAGGGTCCGGACGCGCAGGCTCAGCGGCCATGGCTCACGGGCCCAGCCGCTCCGTGGCATGTGGGATCTTCCCGGACCAGGGCACGAACCCGTGTTCCCTGCATCGGCAGGCAGACTCTCAACCACTGCGCCACCAGGGAAGCCCTGTTTCATTGTCTTGAGCCACTGAGGTTTGGGGAAGTTTTTGGTACCATAGCATATTTTAGCCATACTGTTGGCTCTACAGTCAAATACCATTACCTTTTTAGCTCAATCCAGTACCTACTGCTTCATGGTGACTTCCCTGATGTTTCTCAAAAAATAGTCACTCCTAGCTCTGTACTATACTGATAAAAATAACAATAAAAATGACTAATTGTTTACTATTAGCAAGTTGCTGTGTTAAGACTTTCACATTAACTCACGTAATATCACCACAGAATTGTGAAGATGTATATTATCCCTATTTTACAAGTGAGAAATATAAGGCTTTACGAAATTGAGGAACACGCATATTGCTCATGTGATCTCTGTCATAATTTTTACCGAGATTACAGTTATTGGTTTATTCATGTCTTATCCCAGTTAAAATTAGAACATCTATTAACTTCATAACCACCAGTCCCAGCCCCGTGGGATGCATACAGGAGGTGCTCAATTCTTAATTTTTTTTTTTTTCTAATTAAAAAAATACACTGAAGGGCTTCCCTGGTGCCGCAGTGGTTGAGAGTCCGCCTGCCGATGCAGGGGACACGGGTTCGTGCCACGGTCTGGGAGGATCCCACATGCTGCGGGGCCTCTGGGCCCGTGAGCCATGGCCGCTGGGCCTGCGCGTCCGGAGCCTGTGCTCTGCAACGGGAGAGGCCGCGGCAGTGAGAGGCCCGTGTACCGCAAAGAAAAAAAAAAAAAAACACTGAAAATTTAAAGATGAAAGAAAATATAATTGATAATATAACAAATATGGTTACGTTTACCCCTCTGAGAAGGTCTTAAAAGGGATTTGGTTTATTTCTTTATACTTTTTCTATGCATGTAAAATTTGTAGATTGTTGTCAGAATATTCTGTGTGCACATTTGTAGATTGAATTTCATGTTTAAATACAAATATTAAGCATTCCATGCTCTTGAAATCTATATTAATGACTAAATAAAATGCAATCATATGGGTAAATCCACAATTTACTTCACATTTCCTGTGATATTATTAATTTCATCCATTCTTTAATTAAAAAATATTTATTGAGCTTCTCTTATATTCCATGTACTTTTCCAGACATTGGACACAGGGCAAAAACAAAAAAATCCCTGCTATCCCTGCTCTCATGGTACTTGTTTTCTAGTGGCAGGAAATAGATAAAAGATCAATAAATATATAACCTAATATAATCACTGAGAAGAAATAAAGTGGGGTAAAATGAAAGAGAATGATGGATAATTCTATATTTTAGTAAGTTTGGTCAGGGATGCTTTTTGATGAGGTGATAATGTTTCGGGCAAGGGTGGAATGAAGCGAGGGGTAAAACCATCTGGTTATTTGAGGGAAGAGAGTTCCAGGCAGATGGAACAGCAAATGCAAAGTAAAGTCCTGATGCAAGTGCTGGGCACCTCAAGAGGCACCGAGGAGACAGGACGGCTTGAGGAATCCAGTGAATAAGGAAACGATCATTAGGGATCAGATCAAGGAGGAGGCATCAGGGGCCCAGATCTTATTAGCCACGGTGGTTTCTGAATTTTACTTTGTGTTTATAGGGGAGTAATTGAATTATTTTGATCATAAAAATGTTATGATTATATATATATATATATATATTTTTTTTTTTTTTTTTTTGCGGTACGCAGGCCTCTCACTATTGTGGCCTCTCCCGTTGTGGAGCACAGGCTCCGGACACGCAGGCTCAGCGGCCGTGGCTCACGGGCCCAGCTGCTCCACGGCATTGTGGGATCTTCCTGGACCGGGGCACGAACCCGTGTCCCCTGCATCGGCAGGCAGACTCTCAACCACTGCGCCACCAGGGAAGCCCTAGGTATATATTTTAACAGGATTTCTCTGGTTGCTTTATAGACACTCTCTGAGGTGGAGGAATCAAAAGTGTAAGCAGGGAGAACAGTTAGAGGCTATTGCAGGGTTCAGGCAAGAGAGGAGTGTGGCTCAAAGCAGAGTGGTAGTGGTTTAGGTGGTAAGATGTAGATGGTTTGATCATTTGGGATGTACTTTGAAGGTAAAATCAGTATGATTTCCTGGTAGATTATATGTCAGGTATGAGAGAAAGAGTTAAGGCTGATCCCTAGCCCTTATGTGGCTTGTAATACACAATAAGATTTCCAAATTATCTATAATAAATTACACCTCAGTGGATGCCTTGTGCATAATTGTCTATATCCCTTGGAGATATCCCTTATCCTTAAAATATTCCCCTAGGAGGGGATAGGTATATCATGGGGGAATTTTAAAGAAATCACTTGTAAAATCATTGGCACACAATGGCTTTTGTGGAGGCATCTTTTTGTTCACATTTACTTTTGGTTCCATATTTATTTGTTTGTGTGTACTTTTTGATTTGGATGTTTTTCTCATTCATTCATTGTCATATGTGTGTGTCCATGTGGATATGGATGTGCAAACACAAGTATACGTCTGTAAAGCTATGGACTTGCAATTATTATATTTTCAGACAAGTTTAAAATATGTTCTCATACAGTTTTCAGGCCATCTCTTCTTTCTAAGGCATGTGTATTTTTATTTTGATTTCCTCATTGGTCCATTTATCAGGAATAATGTTTTAAAATCTCTAGTAGTTATGTTGTTTTATAATTTTCTTATTAACTGGTTGTACTGAAAATTCAGAGATGTGGTCTGTATAGTTTCATAGGTATATCCTTTCTGTCTGTCTTGTCTATTTTATTTTCCAAACACTCTGTTAGCCATAGTGATCTAAGTTCAGTGTTAAAATATATGAACTCTAATTTTCCATCAAATATTAATTGCTGCTTTAGGCTTATAAGGTAACAGCTAGAAGGGTCATTCCAGGCAAATGAGTCCTGCTTATTTTGAACTCAAATCTGTCATCTCCCAGCTGGAAAAATTCCCTATTACTCATGTTATCTGTGATAAGTCCTTTCTTACTTACTAGAAAAAAACCCTTAAGATCTCTCTTCCATGCTCATTATTTCCTGGGTCTCCATCCTGGATTTATTTTGGCTTTAACATGTGGAGAAAGGCCTTGGAGGAATGGGAAACAATTCTTCCAAACAAATAGAAACCTCTTTCCAATTAGAAAAAGAAAGAATCTCCTTCCTGTTACGACACAACAGAATAAGATCCAAGAGAAAATAAGGCAAAATTAACTAAAGAGCTGGAGCAAAACAGAAACAACCACAGATTATGACATGTGTTCTCCATGTGAGAAAAAAGTCACCATTTTGCTTTTTCCCGTGAAGATTACATCATCCAGGGCCATGACCCAGAAGTCTGCCCTTGATCTGAATCCCCATTCACAAGAGTGGAATGATGGCCTTAATGGTGATCATGGAGGACAGAAACCTTTGAACCCCTTCCATATGTTTTACTGTGATAGAAAAATTATTTAATTCTTTCACCTTCCTCTTTCTTGCTAAATGTCTATTTCACAGAGTGGCATTTCTCCATATTATTCTGAGAGGGCACTATCTACTCACTCACAAAACCACTGCAAAGAATGCCAGGTGGCTTCATCTGTTAACGCATTTTGGAAGGTACTTGCTTGTTGAACATTTCCACTCAGGGAAGAGCAGCTACTATACGAGCTTATCCTATTACAGTGTTACTCTTGGGATCATCAGCCCAAGAGTGGTGGGTTTCTGCTTTTTGTTCCTACCAACGCTGGGAGGAGTCTCTGTTTGGCTTTTTCCATGTGGAAGACATCACACCTAGACAAAGCCCTGCTGCTATGTTGGATTTCTGCTTCATGTGTCCACTAACCCCCGGGTTATAACATGATCTTCTCCACTTACAGTGAAAAATATAACTAATTATGCCTGCAAGACTAGTGAAAGGATTTCCAGAACAGATGGTATTTGAACTGGCTTTTTGCAGAATGAATTGCAATCTGCTATATGGAGAAGGGCAAGGGAAGTATTTTCAGGTTATAGGGAAAACATCTGCAAAAGCTGGATTCGGAACTAGATATTTCCATATTCAAAGCATATGCAATGGTACCTCTGGGATGCTGAATTTCTATGACTTTCCAAAGAAGAATTTACATGCCTTTTCAAAAACGTTTTATATTATAGTATGGCAGTGTCAAAATAAGTTTACATGATTGGATTTTGGGGGGTGGTAATTGTGGTATACTAGTCATGGGATTAATCAGCAAGCTTTCTGTCAACTACTCTATATCTCCCCACGATCGACAGAATCCACTCAGACTGATCAAAACACTAGGAGTGGGCTTCCCTGGTGGCGCAGTGGTTGGGAGTCTGCCTGCCGATGCAGGGGACACGGGTTTGTGCCCCAGTCCGGGAAGATCCCACGTGCCGTGGAGCGGCTGGGCCCGTGAGGCATACAAACTCAGGCAGTCCAGCTCCAGAATCAACATTCTTAACCACTACACTCTTCTGAGAGGTGCTGCAGAACAAGAGAGAAAATTCTCTGAGTGGGAATGATCAGTGCTCAGCAACCAATTAGATGCAGTGAGAGAAGCAGAAGAAATACTGAGGATAAATTGCAAATCCGTTTAATTGGGAGATTAAAGAATACAGGAGAATATTGTTTGACTATGTTAATTTTTCAATTATTTTTTTGTTGGCAGTCTGTATATCTTCTTTGGAGAAATGTCTGTTTAGTTTCAATTATTTTATAAACAGTTTTGTATGGATTTCAAAGTAGGTTTCTCATAGAGAGAAGTAATTACTTAGGCCTTGTTAGAGAGTTCCTAGCCAGAAATACTATCTTAAGATCATTTTAGTCTATCAGTGCTTCTCAAAACCCATATACAAGTGAATCATCTCGGGATCTTATTGATTATCAGATTATCATTCAGTAGGTCAGGGGTAGGGGCTGAGGTTTGTGCCCCCTGCATCGGCCGGCAGGCGGACTCTCAACCACTGCGCCACCAGGCGGACTCTCAACCACTGTTCTGCATTTTTAACCAGCTCCTGGGCTGGGCTGGATTCTCAGATTTGTGACCTGTGCAGTTACACAAAGGCTTCACACTTAATTTAATGCTCTGCTGTCAGCATTTTAAGTTTCTTAGTAATTTATTAGCAAAGGGCCCCACACTTTTATTTTGCTTTGGGCCTTACCATCATGTAGCTTGCTCCCACGGAATGCTGCTGCTGGTGGGCTGTGAACCACACTTGGAGTTGAAAATTTCTAGTGCAGGAGTTTGCAAACTATGGTTCACTGGGCAGATTTAGCCAGCTGCCTGTTTTTTGTAAAGTTTTATTGAAACATAGCCACACTCATTTACTTATATGTTGCATATGGCTGTTTTTGAGCTACAACATGAGTTGAGTAGCTGTGACTTACAGAAGAGAGGACTGTCAAAATCTAAAATATTTACTATCTGGTCCTTTACAGAAAGTTTTCTGACCTCTGGCCTAGTAGTTGTTAATAGAGGCTATAGGATCAGGAATAGCATATTAAACAAATAGTTTTCTAATACTTTAGAATAATTGGCTTAAATTTTTTTTTAAACACAGCATTTTTAACATATTTAACTCAATTTCTCTCATAACACCCCTTGAGGTAGATGTTATATTCTTAACTGTGTATGTTAAAAACTGGGGTCCAGAGAGCTTCACACACTTGTCCAGGATCATATAAGAGCCTGCTAAAGAGACCAGGCTCTTGCCACTTTCGCACACCTTATCCGCCTGCTCTGTTTCTCTCTGATAGTCTCAGAGCATCTTTTTGCTAAGCAAAAGCTATAACTACTTCTAGTCTTTTGACGCAAGAACATCATTTTTATACTGTAATTTAGTGGTTATCAAAGTGCATTCCACATAGCACTAGGGACTCTTAGAGAGAGTTCAGAGGCAGTCGAAAATGGATAAGTTTCGGAGGGTAGACAAGCAGGTCCAGGATACTTTACTGATATTCCACAGAGGACCTCTATGTTACATTTAGTTTGAAGAAGTATTTCATTTGAAATTGTTTTTGAACACTGCTTTAATAATTACTACCTCTTATTGTTTTGTTGCTTAAACCACTCTAAATTCCCTGGAAACATCTGCTTTCCTTCCCTCCCTCCCCTTCCCTCAAACAATATAACAGCACTCTATTATAAATTTGGTACAGCATTATCTTTAACAAAGTTGATTATCTGTGAATCATGTTTCTCAGCATGACTACATTAAAGCATTATGCAAATTGGGTCAATTATTTCTTCCCTTTTGTATATGAATGGAGGATTGTTTAGGTAGAAGTAAAGGTGGAGATTGATTAGACATTATATCCTATTATACCACAACAATAATTAAGATAGTGGTTGGAATCCTCACAGATATATGACAGAAAAGCATATTTAAGAAATAATGTTGAAACTCTCAAAAAAAAAGGAACATTACATGGCTTTTAGGGCTTTTATCCAGGAGTAACGAGACTAAATATGACTGTGGAAAGTACTGTATCTGGTTTTAATAAAGCGAATAGAGTCACATTTCACTTTTTTTCGTATGAAACACATAGCCAAGGAGAAAATGAACTTCCCTATTAGCACTTCAAGACCTCATTGATAGTAGAGATGGAAATGTATCTTTTTAACCTCATATGTAGGTTTATCAGAGATTATTTTAATAATTTCCTTAATTAATTTTTCAACTATTCTATCGCCTACTGAAATTGTCATCCAGTCCAGTACTGTCACCTAAGTTTTGTACTCCTGTTTCTTAGGACTGAATCCTACTTTTATTTCTTCTCATGAGTTTCAATCCATAGAACATTTTCAGCATAGAATCATTATTAACTTCTCAGATTGAAAAATTCCCTACAGCTACCCAGTCTGTTTTCAGTAAACTGAAATGTAATTGTTTAAAATAGGTAAATTTCAAAGACTTTTACTAGACGGTAAGTAGGTCAATGTCAAATTACTTTGAACAAATGAGAATTAAAGCTAAATCCAAAATACAGATTCTGATTTCTGCTGCTCCTTAGTTTGTACATGTGTACATGTATATGAACAGGGCATCTCTCTTTCTATTTGACTTCTCTTTTGGGAATTTTTGATTTATAAAATATAAAAATGCCTATATGATTTCTTAAATAGAATATATTCAAAAAGTAATCATCTTAAAGGAAAATATCAATAAATTGGATTATATTAAAATCAGGTTTTATTGATTAAATAAGAGTTCAAAGAGCAATCCACAGATTGGCTTACATGGCTAACATTGTTGGCAATGATGTAGGGTGACAGGAACTCTCAAACCCCGTTGGTCAGAGTTTAAATTGGATAATCACTCTAGAGAAGTCTTTGGAATTATCTATCAAATTTATAGATCTGGACCGATAATATCATCACTACTTATAAATGCTGTTCTGTTTTGTACCCAAGGATATGCACAGGAATGTTCACAGCAGCTTTGTCTGTAATTGCCAATATTGGAAACAATCAAAATGACCATCAACCACAGACAAGGTAAATACATTATGCTGTATTTATATAATAAAGTTCTACAAGGCAATTACAATAAATTGCTGGTACATGACAATAAATGCTGCTATAGGATCTATGAAACAGCCCTGAGGAAAAAAAGTAAGATGTATAAGGGCACTTAGAAAGTTGTTACATTTATATAAAGAACAAAGACAAGCAAAAACTGTACCATATTGTTTTCAGCCAGGATAGTAGTCACCTTAAGAAAAGAAGTGGATAGTGATTGTGAGAAGAATGAGCATGGCTTTTGATATGCTGGTAATGTTCTCTTTCTGGACCTGGTGGTGTTTACTTGGGTTTCTATTTTGTAATAAATCATTGAGTTCTATATTTATGTTTCA
Organism: Neophocaena asiaeorientalis asiaeorientalis; assembly: GCF_003031525.2. Classification (NCBI taxonomy): domain Eukaryota; kingdom Metazoa; phylum Chordata; class Mammalia; order Artiodactyla; family Phocoenidae; genus Neophocaena; species Neophocaena asiaeorientalis. The sequence continues at coordinate 2,331,665 of NW_020172633.1, read as the reverse complement.
TGCACTTTTGTGTGTATGTGTTATATTTCTTTTTGGAAAAGGGGGAAGGTTTCAATGATAAGATATAATCTATATAGTAGAAAAAATACTTCTTCCATTAATTCACTGGAAAATAATGCATACTAGTGACAGCTGCAATTTTATCACAGTTCAGCAGAGGTATTATTTTACTTCCCACTCTTGAAAATATATAAACATCTAACATTTATTTGATTGACCTAATATAGTAATTCTATAAATAACTTGCAACAAAGTATTAATATAATTATAGCAATGATAGAATGGCTTTTACTATCTATAGAATAGATATTCATACTGATAAAGTTACCAGTTGAATCACTTTAACTTAAAAAGTAGTGAGATTTCACTTGAATTAACATTTGTTCTGTACATTTGAAATGGTTAAGAGATAAACTCAACTTTGTATCTGTTAAAGAAGGAGGAAAGATCTTCCTTTTATAAAATCTTGAATGAATTATTGATAACTAAGTAGATACATTAAAAGCGAAGCAAAGATGAGGATTACTTCTGCCTAAAGAAAATATTCCTAAATACAAAAAAAAGTAGGAAAAAAGCATAACTGTGACACAACTGCACTGGTAATGAAATACTTTAGAGTTGATATCAAACAGTGGCTTCTAGAACATGTTTGCCTTAGCAACCAAGCACATGTCCTTCAAGAAGGAAGATGGGAGCCATCTGCAAAACAAGATTAATAAATTTCAAGCAATGTATTTGGCAGAATCATTAACAGTTCAGGTTTCAAGAACTCCAACGTAATTAAACAAACAAACAACAATGTGGGAAAGGCATGGTCAAACCAAGTCATTATTCATAAATTGAGGAAATGGATATATTTAGCAAGAGGCAGGCTCTAGAAAACATGTTAATTATTTAATTGCTACTTTGAAGAAATAGAGCTATATTTTCAGGACAGTCAAATACCAAAGGGTCCTATAGGAGCTAATAAAAGGGAAGCAAAGCAGTTTCTACAAGGAGATCCACAGGAAATGTCATGAGAGATGGATAGTTAAAACATGTAGGACAAAGTGGGGAATACCAGGCACCGTTGAGAGATATTTCTATCAAAATAGCAATATAATGGGATATAACTTACACTATAATTTTCAGAAAAGAAAATTCTAGTCTGTTGCCTGATCACCTTGTGTGAATATTATTTTTAGAGTCCCTTATTTTTCCTGAGAGAAAAATAAGTACAAACAGGGTGAATTTTCACTATAACCCTCAATCTATGGTCAAAATGAACAAACACAGAGATCTTAAGTGACAGCTGGGAGACAAAAAAATGAAGCTTCTCAACAAATGTGAGGTTATTTTTCTTATGATCCTTTAAAGATCCCAAGTAAAGATATTGTTTATTTGATATTATGAAATCAAATAAGCATGATATGAATTTTAAGAATATTAGTTTTCCACTACTCCCTAGAATTACAATGTTATAAGTCCAAAAATAAGCACACAATAGGAAAATTAGAGTGAGGGAATGGAAATGACTTTCCGAGTGTGTAATATGTACAAAGAACAGTGCTTATGTAAGGTTGAATTAGAAAAATGCAGTTTTCTTTCCTTCTGTGTAGGGAAAAACCCAGTTCTTCCATCCCATGAGTTTCTTCCTTCTGAATCTCCTTTATTATTCACACAGAATGCTTTATTTCTGACACTTCTAGTCACCAAATGTGTGTAGGTTTTTCCCCACAACAGGCAATTCTCAATGACACTAGCCCAGTGTCCTGCAATTTAACTCAATTCTGACACTTATCTACCTGGAGATACCTTCACATCCCACAGGCGAAGGGCTTAGTCCACAAAACTGCCCTTTCCCACTTCAGATGCCCGTCACAAGCCCAGGTTGTCACCTGTGCTTCTGACCAACACCCTGTAGACTGGTGGTCCCCATGACCCCCCTCCTTGGGCTCAATTAACTTGCTAGAGCAGCTCATAGAGCTCAGGAAAACACTTATTTATCTCTGACAGTTTTTTAAAGGCTATGCTAAAGGATACCAGTGAACAGCCAGATGAAGAGATATGTAGGGCAAGGTCAGGGGGAGGTTCCTGAGTGTAGAAGCTTCTGTCCCCATCACCCTCCCAGGATGGGTATGTTTGTCAACCTGGAAGCTCCCTAAACCCCTACTACTGGGAATTTATAGAGGCTTCCTCATGTAGGCATGATCAGTTATTAAATCCATTTTCAGCTTACCTCCCCTCTCTAGAGGATGAGTGGGGCTGAAACTTCCAAGCTTCTAATCAGGCTTGGTCTTTCTGGTGACTAGCCCCCATCCAGAAGCCATCCAGAAGCCCACCCAGAGTTGCCCCAGTAGAACAAAACATGGCTCACGATGCCCTTAGCACTTAGGAATTTAGCCCTGTGTCAGGAATGGGGTCAAAGACAAATATTAAAACAAGAGATGCCCGTAGTGTTCTTATAACTTAGGAAATTACAAGGGTTTTAGGAGCTTTGTGCCAAGAACCCAGGGCAGAGACCCATATATACATTTTCTATTATTTCACATAGGTATATGATTTATTTCCCACAAGGTTACATGCATTCCGATTCAGGCCCACAAAGATAAAGTAAATTGCTAGAGGTTAGTTAATGTTAAGTGCTGAGTAAAAAGTTGAAAACATACCTGTTTGAGAGATACCTTTCCCCTTCTACTACTTGGTACTCAATCCCTAGAACCCAAGGAACGAGCAAACGTAGTGGGCTTTGCATGGTTGACCTTATTGTAAGGGTCAGGAAGGCAGTCACTTCTGAAACACAAAATATTCCTTTGATGGCTCTAACATGTTCTTGACATTCCTACTGTTCGTGTCTGTATTTAGAGTTGAGGGCCTCAGTGTAAATATTTTCAAATGAAATAGCCATCACAATAATCAATCCCTCAAGAACTGAGTGCCTTAGAGACCCAGGTAGCTTGAGGGAATAGCTGAGAAAGAGACCTAGAGAGCTGTTCCATCTATTTCCATTGATTCCTGGAGATAGTTGTTCATTTGCTACAGCTACAGCTTTTATAAAGTTTAAACATTATCAAGTGCATGTACTTCTTATTAGCGGCTCTGAAAAAAGAATTTGGCAAAATATTTTTGAGAGACTCTATGATTTGATATATTAAATCATAAACCCAAGCCACTATCATTTAGGGGGTAGATTTCCATTTGTTATTATGTATATTAGTCTATTTCACAAATATTCATTAAGATCTTACTCTGTATCAGGCATTCTGGCATGTTCTGGGGCCACATAAATGAAAATAATTTTACCTCTGGAGTCTGAACTTAAAAAGCTTAAGTCTGCTGAGCATACAGACTGTTGTTTACACTCCACTCCTGCCCTTGCTTCAATTCCTTAAGCAGCCATCTCCCTAAAGCCACACTCCCTGATGTGCTAGTCACCCCACTCCCACTTCCTCTCACCCAAGTAATATCTACTTATCCTTGAAAACCTAAAATACCACTTTCTAAGAGAAGCCTTTCTTTATTTTCTGTTCTAGGTCATAGGAAGGAATAAATATTTGTTGATGACGAGTGATTCATTGAAATAATAAATGAAGGTGATTTGAGGAGAATTTAGAAATGTTTTGATAACGACTTTAGAATGGGGACTCTCATTACATTCACTGGGATCAGCATATGCGCTGCATGGATGTGAAACTCTTTGTTGTACTGGAAGTTTATCTAAATAGCAGGGAATAATGTTAATGATTTCTAACCATATACATCACAGTCATCTGTGAATCTTTTATCAAAATACAAATACTTCAGCCTCACCATCAGAAATAGTGATTTTAAAACTTACCCCAGTGTCATCTCCTCATGAAGCCTTCCTTGACCTCTCCATTCCCTGTCATTGAAAATACAATTCACGAGATCAGAAGTCTTTTTGTCCAGTTCAGTTCTCTATCCTCAGTGTACAATACCCAAAAGAGTTCCTCGATAAATAGTTGGTTGAGAGAATGAAAACTCCTTTTAACTCCCCATGGTACTTATATCAGCTTGTGATTTTCCAGAAATTATTTAAAACTTTGTCTCTTCCGTAAGTGTGAGTTTCTTGAGGACACAAACAGCATGTTCCAATTACTAATATTTGTTAAGTGCACAGTCCTACATGCTTTTTAGGAAAGCATGCATACAACGCCTGGCATACAGAGGATGGATTTGAGAAATTGAAGATTGGAGTCTCTTAGAGCAATAAAAACATAATTACAACCGTACGTAGAAAACATTGTGTGTGTACAATATATTAGCCATAAAAAGGGGAAAAGGAGACGGAAGGAAATAGTTTGCGATGATTTTGGTGTTTGATTAAAGGTAAATAAATAAAGGAGAGTGCATTAATAAATATTTAAGACAATTTATAATTTTGAACATAGGCAACATGGGTACCATTAACCAAAGTAGGAAATACAAAAATGAAATTCCAGTTTGCAGCAAAAAATATGGCATTAAATTGAATTTGAAGCAAGAATGGGATATGCAGACCATTACACATGTAGGCAGTTGGAAAAATGAGGCCTAAATGCATTTCTGAGGAAAGAAGAGTGAGTTAGATATATGGTTTGGGGACATGATAGTTGTTGACACAGCAAAACATAAAGAGTGAGAAAAAGGTTAAAGTGACCATATGATTTTTATCTTTTATTTTGTTAATGTGGTATATCACATTGCTTGATTTGAGGATGTTGAACCATCCTTGCATTTCTGGAATAAATCTCCTTTGATCATGGTGTATAATCTTTTTAATATATTGTTGAATTCAGTTTGGTAATATTTTCATTGTGGATTTTTGCATCTATGTTCATCAGGGAAATTTTCTTTTCTTGTAGTATCTTTGTCTGGGTTTGGTATTAGGGTGATGTTGACCCGGTAAAGTGAGTTTGGAAGTGTACCCTCCTTTTCTATTTATACAACAAGTTATACAATATATTTTTGAACATTATTGAGAGTAAATTACTGTGTATGCAAAGAACAAAGCTGAAAAAATATTTCGCAGGGTTTTCTGAAATGAGAAAGTTCATTTCTAAACAGTATAATATGAATTTTACAAAATGGTTCCTTTGACTTCATATATGCAAATGAAAATGTGATTTCTAATTTTACTTCCACAGGCATGGTAAGTCCTGATACAGTTAAAAATAAATCATTTATGAGTATAATATTTTCCTAATACTAACCAGAATTTTTACTGGTAAGTATATAACATTAAAACTACAGAAAAACAAACAAACAAAAAACCCGCATATGGATGTTAACTGTATATTAGCTAATAGATTTTTTTTTCCATTTCAAGAGAAAATGTATTCTAAAAATTCTAGTTAGGGCTTCCCTGGTGGCGCAGTGGTTGAGAGTCTGCCTGCCGATGCAGGGGACACGGGTTCGTGCCCCGGTCTGGGAAGATCCCACATGCCGCGGAGCGGCTGGGCCTGTGAGCCATGGCCGCTGAGCCTGCGTGTTCAGCGCCTGTGCTCCACAACGGGAGAGGCCACAACAGTGAGAGGCCCACGTACCGCAAAAAAAAAATCTACTTAGAGATTAAGAAATACATATATATATAATATCTTCTAATATAACCCACCAGTTGATGTTTCTAAGACCAAAATCTCCTTTGCTTTCTGTTTTTTGTAAAGTAGCTCAATCCAGAAGATGTTGTATGGTTGTATCTATTACAACCTAACATCAGCACACCTTATGATCCAGAATTTCCACTCCTGGGTTTATACTTGGCAGATATATGTTCCTATGTTCACCAAAAGACATGTACTGTGATGTTCAGACCAGCACTATTCATAAGAGCCAAAACCTGAGAACAATCTCCATAGCCATCAATAGAAGAATGGAATAAAATTTGTAGTATAATTATACAATGGAATACCATAAGTCAATGAAAATAAACAAACTACAACAACACACACGAATGAATCTAAAAAACATTTACTGAATCAAAGAAGCTAAGCAAAACACAGAACATCTTGAATGATTTGTTTATATAAAGTTTATATATTGGTAAAAGTAATCTACAGTGGTCAAGTCAGCATATTAAATACTATTAGGGAGGGTGATGACTGGAAGAAAATACAAGAAGGGTTTCCAGGCTACTGGTAATATTTATCTTGATCTGAGTGCTATTTACAGTGTGTCACTTTGTTAATATTTATCAAGCTATACACTTCCAGTGTATTCATTTTTATATATGTAATACTTTAAAAGTTTCCATTAAAATGATATGTTTTGGAAACTATGAAAAAGATAATTATATTGGCAAGTCCCTCAGGAAGGATTCCAGTTCTAACTTAAATATTTTCTGCCTGTTTAGCTACACTGTGACTAAATCTTCACCTTCAGCTTGGGGTAGGGGAAGTACACTCTACAACTATCGACATACCATTTGTATGCCTAATTTCAGGGAATTTTCCAAATTTCAGGGAATTCTAACTGTGTATGCGTATAACCACAGTCAATGTCTGTTAATAGGGATACTTGGAAAGAAGATAAATTTAGGTGTTTTGATGAACAGATTGTGAATCCAGATGAGGCTCGTTGGATATTTATTCACAGCTCCCCAGAAACATATGAAAACAAAGTTTTTTTGACCTTCTCAGGATAAGAGCATCTTAATTTTATTCACTCTCTCCCATTTTCCTCAGCAAAGCATTGCTGAGGAGCATCAAGTGTAAATTTACTGAGTTAAATTTTGTATGAGTTTTCTTCTGCTAGATGACTAGAATAACATTTTGCTTAGGAAAAAAGGACCATAAAATTATGTCTGTTGTAAATAAAACAATTTCATGTTTTAAAAAAATATGACAGCAAACCATAAACTGAAAAACCAACAGGCTTGCCTGGTAGGAGGTGCCATATGGAAAGAATGAGTCAGCCAATCTGTCAACAAATATTTGTTGAGCATCTACTTTGGGCCATTCTAGCCCTGAGAATCTAGTGGCAAACAAAACAAACATGACACCTGCCCTCTTGAGGCCTGCAGTAGAAGGACCACGGCCAGTTAATCGAAAATAGTCGTTGAAACGAAGGCTGATTAAAGAGATGCAGACAAAAATCTAAGTATTTTTTTAATTTTATGCTTTATACATAGTAAAACATAGTTTAACAATTAGTGAATACAATATTAAGATGTTTTCTCTTAATATATATCCTTATATTGGAGTTCTGCATTTTATTTTTTTCATTAACTACAACCATAAGATCATTCTATGAGATCCAGGTTCATTTTCTTTAAGTACAGCAGGAACTTACCAACACTTGCAATGTAGCCTGCATACAAAACCCCTCTAGCTTTTGATAATTTTTCCTCAGTCTTTCAGTTGTTTCGACTACAACTGATTCAAAAAAATACTTCTGGTGTCTCTCCTTTATGAATCCTTTTCAAAGTATTTAACCTAATTTTCATAGAAACAACTCTATTTCTTTTCACATTAATGTTTTATTGGTTTATAAACAAATAAATAATTATTATAATGAAAAAATTTACTGATATGAACTGGTCTGGGAAAAATACAATTAATTCTTCATAAACATTTAATTCAGTTGGTGGAAGCAGATGTTCACGAAGGTCTAAGAACATTGCCTGCATGTGCCGGGCATTCAGCATCCTATAAGCACATTTTAGTTAACAGAAAAGAATAGAGAATGGTAGTTCATCAAGTAAGTTGTTTAAATAAGTGTAGGTTAGAGAACACCTAGTGCTGTGCTGTGCAATAAGGGAGCCACCACCAATGTCTGGCCCTTGAGCTTTTCAAATGTGGCTTGTCCAAATTGAGACGTGCAGTAAATGTAAAATATACACTATACTTTTTGGTATATTTTGTACATAAAAATATAAAATACCTCATTATTTTTATACTGAAAACATGTTGAAATACTATTTTTAATATATTGGGTTAAGTAATCATATCTTTAATTTTACCTGTTCCTTTTGTTCTTTTTAAAGGGATTACTAACAGTAGTAAAGTACACATGGCTCACATTTATGGTCCTCAGTGTATTATATTTCTATTGTTCAGTGCTGTTCTAAAGCATCTGTATGTGTATATACGTACATACATACACACATATACACATAAGTATGTATATTTCACTTATGAATAAAAAAATAAACCTGAAGAACAAACGTATTTTAAAAATGTGCTCAATGTCGCACACAGCAGGAAGTGGAGAGCCAAGCTAGAAATGAGGCTGCTGGTCCCAGAGGCTGTCCTTTTCAGCACCACTCATGCTGCCTGCTATTAACACATTCTTGACATTAGTAAAACAGTTTTTTTACATGTTCCTCCAATAAAATGACAATTTAAAAAAGACATGTTAGGGCTTCCCTGGTGGTGCAGTGGTTGAGAGTCCGCCTGCCAATGCAGGGGACGCGGGTTCGTGTCCCGGTCCGGGAGGATCCCACATGCAGCCTGCGTGTCCGGAGCCTGTGCTTCGCAACGGGAGAGGCCACAACAGTGAGAGGCCCGTGTACCTCAAAAAAAAAAAAAAAAAAAAAAAAGACATATTAAAATGGATCCGTTGAAAAGACTTAAACAAAGGACAGAGTTTAGGAAAATGAGTAAGGAAAACTGTAATACCCTTAGATTAGCAGCATCAGGGAGCCGAACTCCACCTAGCGCTCAAAGGGCAGAGTAGTTTCCAGAACCTAGAGAAGTTACACGGAGGGTTGAGGCTCATTCATAGTTCCTCAGTAAAAAGTGTTCCGGGAGAATATAAATTCAGACTTCCTTCTTCTCCTTTTCTCTGATCTGCTGGTGTCTCCCATGGATGAGAGACAACAGGAAGCCAGAGGACAAGGGCACCATTAAGCAAACCCTGTGGATCAGCTTCACAGACCACAGATGAGAGTCGGAACAGGGTGATCCATAAGTGGATTATGAGCTTATTTCTATATAAGCTCCTAGAAGAGATAGATGAACTTTCAATGCAGCAGAAGACAACCAGAAATGTTACTGAATCTAAACTGTGTGTACACTCAAATGGAACTAATATTTTTTAAGGAAGAGGCAAGAAATACAATGTGACAATAGTTTAAAGCACTAGACTGAAAAAATAATATATACATTTTGGATTCAGATCCACAGTTCAATAAAATCTTTTTTTTTGCCAGTGTTAAAGATTAATTTTATAAGGCAGCAAAAATACTGCCTCAACTATATAACGGGATTGTTGTCAGGGTCAACGTTTCACTACTTCAAAGGGGTAAAACTAAAAAGTACTATACAGTGTAAGACAGCTATTAGTTTGGGGTATTGGTCCTTAAGATTAGAAAGGAAATAGTCTAATGCTTGATCTAAACCCTGAAAATTCCAAAACTTTCCCCCAGGTTGCTGAAAATATACAGAGGGCTATGTTCTCATATCCACATCCCCCCTTGACCCAAGCTTATTGATCAACATTCACTTTCTCTGTGTTATAATATGAATGAAAATATATTTCTGAATTTTCATTAAAAAAATAAAATCCCACTTGGAAAAAGATTTGTGAGTGAAATAGTCCTGACTTTCAATTTGAAGGATAAATTTACGCTAGCAACACAAATATGGAGCATTTTTATTATAAAATACGGTGTAACTTTGGGCATGTCATTAAAATATTTACCTCTGAATGACTTCATCTATAAAAATGAGCTGGCTAAAAGGTCATTATAATTTTGAGGATAGTCCCTAAAAATAATAGTGTAATAATATAAAAATAACAAGATGATAATAATATAAATATTAGTTTGGTCAAATACATTCATTTTCTAGTTTGGTTATGTTAGTGTTATGTAGCCACAGTTATAAATTTGCTCAATAATAAAATTATTTTATGATTATTGAAGAGGTAAGCTGAGCGTACCTCCAAACCATTCTCCATACTAACACCAGATTTTTCTTCTAGATCCCAAATAGGAACATGTTAGTAGTTTCCAACTACAAAAGGCCTCAACAGCTCTTTCACGTTCAAAATAAAATTCAAACTCTCTAACATGATACTTTTTGCTTATGTTTCCAGCTCTCTCTCTAATACCTTCTGCCAACATCCTCATTGTTCACATTCTTGTCATATGAAACCTATTTGAGACATGTTTTCTCCCACAAACCCACATGCATCCACTCCTTCTCTCATTATCAATATCAAGTCTGGATTGGAATTATTTGTCCATCGCATGCTTCTCTATAGTCAGTATAAAACAACTCTATTAAACCTACTATAATGCATTATTATTGTCTGTTTACTTACCTCTCTCCGCACTAGACTTTTTGACATTTCAAGACGGAAATTGTGTCTTTAACACCCTTATATCTTTAATATTTGGCAAATAAATGAAAGATATTAACATATGAAAAACTAGGCATTGACAAGAAAAGTAAAATCATTGGTAGTAAATATGAAAATTGGCCAGATTAAGTAAACAAACCAAAGAAGAATTTCCAAGATAAAAGCGAAAGGGAAATTTATATAGAAGCCAAGCTAAGAGCTATTTCTTAGGCACAAAGATGTGTTAGTACAACTCAACAAATTGTTTAAATTTAGGATGACAATTGAGTAGCAAATTATAATAAATTCTCGAGAAATGAAGTTATGAATGAAAGATAGAGTCCTACTAAGTATAACTTAATATTTCTGTCAAGCTCTTCTCTTTTATTAGAGAAAATAAAAGAATATTTATGTCCAAATAGTCAGTGACTGTTGTGTTTATGGGTATGGACACCAAATCAGTTATTACATATCAATTTAAAATGGATACTTTCTTCATGCCCACATATTTAAGCTACCCCATGGGCTATTCATAGATGCCTTATTGTTCTCAGAGGAGATTATATACCTCATCCAAGAATCAATAGAGTTAAATAGTAAATTGCATTGTAAGATTATTTTTAAAGATCTCTGTCAAAGAAAAATTGTGCTAGACAGAATTAAATAGAGAAGAAAGGCTTTATTCAGTACTATTACAATGGTTGGGGGGAGAGATTAAACCCAACTCCTTGGAAACAAAAGGCAGGAGAGTTTCTAAACCAAGGTAAACTGTTGGAAAATTAATGGAAGTCATTAGGGGTGGGGTTGGTCAATGTTATTAGGCCCTCTGTGTTTGCTAATAGGCACTCATCAAAGTTAGGTTTCTATCTTCCCACAAAGACTGGTAGATAGGGGTGCTATCTTTCTTGATGATTACATTTCAAAAGGATGGCTCCCTGGTCCTTGAGAAAGACACTCTTGTGTATTAAAACTGGTAGGAGGTTGAGATATTTACATCTCAAAAGGGCAGAGAAAAAAATTTACAATTGCAAGTTGCCTAAAGTAATTGCTCTAAGCAAAGAGATGTCAAGGGTCTACAGTCAAAAAGAAATCTGTCTGAAATGTAGTGAAGCTGAGGGGAATTTTAGGGCTGTCTTGGTCACCTCAAGATTATGGTTTTTACGTGAGGAAATCTCTCCCAAGAGAAGAGGTATATGAGCTACCTCACTCTATGTCAGCTTTTTTGTCTTTGCTGCATTCTCTCTCCCATAAGGAAGAGGTGCCAGGAGAAAAAAACACCAGATATGCATCTTCCAATATCTCTACAGATAACCCCTTTTCTAAAGAAGGTATGGTTTTGCCTGATGCGTAGGTAAAATAGGTATTTGTTGGAAAGCAATTTTCTCTCTCCTATCAAACATACACACCTGAATAATCAGAATCACAGACATTTACCTAAGTGCCTCCCACAGTTTAGTCCTTTGCTTCCTCTGATTGTTGTGGCCTCTCCCGCTGCGGAGCACAGGCTCCGGACGCGCAGGCTCAGCGGCCATGGCTCACGGGTCCAGCCGCTCCGCGGCATGTGGGATCTTCCCGGACCGGGGGACGAACCCGCGTCGCCTGCATTGGCAGGCGGACTCTCAGCCACTGCGCCACCAGGGAAGCCCTAACTCTAACTCTTAAAATGTCCTGGAAATATATTGTTTTGTCCACTTTACATCTGAGGACAATGAGTTTTAGAAAGTGCTCAGTCCCATTATAGATGTAGATGGTATCAATCATGCTCTATATTACCAGACATCTAATGCATTATGATTTTTGAGGAAACTTATTTTCTAAGCAGTAGAACTATTCCTTTATTTTTTCCATGCTGAGCCTAGTGTCATACCAATATTGTTCTATTTACAAAAAGACCTAATTGGGGTAAAAAAAAAAAAAAGAATATAGCTAATTTCTTTATGTCCCACTGGTAGTTAGATAACCATCATTTGTTCAATTAAAAGATTTATTTGAAATAGCAACAAAAAAGGTAACTCCTCCAGAATAAGCTTAACAAAAATGAATTTTTATAAAGAAAACTTTAAAACACTCCTGAAAGATGTAAAAGTAGATTTAAGTAAATAGAAAGACATCCTTTGTGTTTTGGTTGGGACATTTCAATATCGTTAAGATCGTAGCTCTCCCTAAGTTAATGTATAAATGTGAAACTATTCCAATTAATATAGCATGGAGCTTTTTTTTATGGAGGTGGAACAGCTGCCGTTACAATAATAGCCAAGAAAACAGTGGAAAAGAAAAGCTATAGGGAGAGATGGGAATGAGTTCTACAAAAAACAAAAAGAAATTATAAACCTGTTATAATTAAAAGAGGGTGTACAGGCAGATGAAAAGAGAGAGCAACTAATGAAACAGATTGGAAACCCCGGAAGAGACAAAACTATTCAAGAAATCTGGTAGATGAGAAAGGTGGAATTAAGAATCAACGGAGTAAAGCTTTTGGTTTGTGTGTTTGTTTTTAATAAATAATGTTAGCTCAACAGCTTGACTATTTTGAAAAAGATAACAATCCCTTACACTAAACTCCAAGCAGATCAGATATCTAAATATATAAGATATCAAGTATATCAGATATATTTTAGATCAGATATCTAAAAAATGTTATCTTTTTTTACCATAAAAATAAAATAACATAAGTAAAGTCATATATCATAGGTAAACAGCTAGTATCCCTACGATACAAAGAACTTTTAACAATCCAGGGGAAGATCCCAACGTTATAGAAAAAAATCAATAAAATACATAAACAATTCACACACACACAGATTACTTAACATAAAGTTTAAGCATAAAAGATTAACATAGAAAGATGTTCACCTTCACTCATAGTGAGAAAAATGCAGAATAAATCACACAGAATTACAATTTCTCACCTATCTGGAAAAATTCAAAAGCTTAACAATACACATTTTGGCAAGTCTGTGGAGGAACAGCCACTCTTATACATGCAATGCTAGTGAGAATTTAGAAAATGCAAAATGATTCAACTCCAATAGAAAGAAATTTGACAATATCTAAGAAAGTTACATGTGCATTTACCCTTCAACCCAGCACCCCTGCTTCTAGGAACTGACCCTGAAAATACACCTCCAACAACATTAAAATTCATATGTGTTAAGGTTATTCATTGTAACACTTTTTGTTTTCATAACTGCAAAATATTGGAAACTACCTGAATGTCTAAGTGTAAGAAATTGGTTAAGTAAACCATCGTACCTACACACAATGTCACACTATGCTACTGCTAAAAAAAAATGGAAGAAAAATAAAGAAGGGGAAAATCTCTATGCATTGATATGAAGTGATTTCTAGGCGATATTAACTGCCAAAAGCAAAGTACAAAGGAAACAATTCATGTTTTGCCTCTTATATAGGGAGAACAATATGTATCTACTTATCTTTTCAAAACGAAATGCAAAAAATATATCAGTAAATAATAAAATGGGTTACTTCAATAGATGGAGTGAGGGCGATGAGGTAGAAAGGAAGTGGGAGGAAGGGATGTGTCTTTGAGTAGGATTTTTTGTGTTCTGTTGATTTTTGAAACATGTTAACATTGTACTTACTCAAAAAATAGAATTATGGCCTCTTGAAGACTCTTTATAGTACTGGCAACGCCTTTCAGCAACACCTACTGGCTAGGTGGCAACACCTCTTGGTAACACATTTTTCTACTTGAGAGGTCAGTTCTGTGCCTTACTGTGTCCTCCGGGAATCTCTAAATCAGTGACCAAAATGTTGTGCTGTTTTTTCCATAACTAAGGTTTAAGGTCTGAAAAATCAAAGGGTGGAAATTGGTGTGTCTTTTCTCACTCTTTATCCACTGTTGCAAGTTTGGCTTCCCATTGGGTAACTGTTAGTCTTGAAGTTTTGGTTCCCAAGGAAAAACGCTTTGTCAGGGGACCCAACAATTGTGCCGTTAGACTGGAATCTGAGACTGCCACAGGGCTACTTTGGGGTCCATATGCTAGTTAAAGAACAGGCAAAGAAGGGGGTTGCTCATTCTGGCTAGAGGAGTTGAGCCTGAATATTAAATGGAAGCTGGATTGATTTTACCCCACGGGGATAAGAAGGTATATATCTGGAATGCACATGACCCTGCAGTCATTTACTATTTCTGTATCCTGTGATTAAAGTTAGTGGAAAAATAGAACAACCCAATACCAATAGGACTGCTAACACTCCAGATTTTTTAGGAAAGAAGATTTGGCTAACGCCAGCTGTCAAAAACCGTGACCCACAAAATAGCTTGCTGAGCACAGAGAGAACATGCAATGGGTTCTGGGAAAAGATAGATATAAATACCAGCTACCACCACCTGACCAGCAGCAGAAAAGGACTGTAATAATTATGAGTATTTATTCCATACTTTGATATAATGTGTTTGGGCATACATTAATTTCTTTTCTTTCGTTTCCCCTACCATCTAACATTCTACGCATTAAAAGCAGTTCACCTTATATCTCAGTATTAAAGTCCCAGGATATCAAAGGAGAATGTCTCATCTGAAAAAGAAATGGAAATAACTCAAACATGGAGAAACCCTATTCTGTAGAGAGGACTAAAATAATTTTGCTGTACAAGAGATAATAGCATTAACGTAGGCAGAAGCACTTTTTTTTTTTTGGAAGGTAAGTATGGTTCAAAGAGGTAAATGTGGATTCTAACTTGACAAGGGATGGATTATGGTGATTTATATTGTGTCAGTGTAGCTAAGCTGGAACTATATTTCTTAGAATTCCCTTACACAATTAAATCTGAAATCACATGGATTGTAAGAGATTTTCCCCACCAGATTGGGAAGGCAGAAGTAAAGGAGTAGCCATATTCTTTTTATGTTTCGGACCTCCTGTTGCACATCGTGCATGTTGTCGCTTATCTGCTGCTCCAGATTGACTTGGGAGCAATAACTAGCCCAACAAACTCCTCCACTTCCTGAAGATCTTCTGCTGTAACATCTCCACCTTCTGGCCCAGTCAGAGCTCAGCTCTGTTCTGAAGGGCACTAACTCAGAACATCCCCATCATTGAAGCTGGAGACTTGGAGGCAGTGGGAGACTCACGCAGGTTCTATTCCACCCATGTGGATTCCACCTCAGCCTCACAGATTTTACCTTTTCCTTGCTTCTCCCACTTTATATCCATTTTGCCTTTCTTACAGCCCACCCTGTGGATGTCAACCTGGAGCATCATTCAGAAATAGGCTGTTATGGACTGCTTAACCAGCTCTTACAATCACACAAGCTCCAATCCCTAAAAATACAATGGTTCTGCTTCTCTGATCTGATATACAGTTACCTGGATGAGATTTAGGTGAATGGGATGGAAGGGATTTAGGAAGGAGTGACACTTCTCGGAGTACATCATTTTGTACAGCTTTCATAATGGAAGCATGTAGATACTCCACGTAGTTGAAAAGTTAAATCAACGAGAATGTGAAAAGGGGAAGTGAAACTAAAATGGAAAGCAACCTGAAGCAAATATAGCTAATTGTATTTCAAATTAAAGTTATAATTAAACTGACAGGGAAGAAAAATAAAGCAATAATCCAAGTGACTTATGAACACAGAATTTGTACATTCTCAGTCTTTGGCTAGGAGAGAACTCTTTTAGTAGATTTGTTTTTTGAAGAGGAAATATGGACAAATCAATTATGAATATATTTTAGATGTTTTATAGCATTGACAAGTGCTAGGGCTTGAAATTTTCACATGGAAGGAGAGACATAAAAATATGGAAAAGAGGAAGGCAAGAAAAAACTCTGTTGAGATATAACGCAATTGGAGATATTGGTATAAACTTGCGATTTCTAAAACATGTACTTGTGTGTATGTATATATATGCTCATATATATGAATGCTGAGGTATGTGTATATGCATGTGTCTACTGTGTATGCTTGAAAGAGCCTGGGGAAAAAATCTAAATGAACACAACTAGAACCCAGACCTTAGTCTCCAGCACCATTGCCCACTAAATGGAACCAATACTGTTAAGATAAATAACTAGTTGATTCCAGTGCTGGGAAAGAGTAGGTACGAAAAGATCCTGTAATATGTTGCTATGCCAGAAAGTAAGAAAGTGCCCCCCAAACTAATAAGCATGTCACAAGGATTCAAGAGCCAGCTTGTAGAGCAATTCGAATACTAAAATAATTAAGTATTATGATGAATTATTAACCATTGGGGAAAAAATTCCATATGTCCATACTGATAATAAATAGGTAAATAAATGAGGGAGAACAAAGGGTTCTTGCTTACAATAGAGTGGCAAGTGGTGAATGTGGTGAGAGTTTTGGAGGGGGAAAAAACCCAGCATTTTACAACCATCACAGTGGACTGATTCAAGCAAGAATCAATTGTTTGTGCGTTTCAATGAGGAGCAGGATATTTGTATTGCCTTAAAGTGTCAATACCAGACTATTTAGTAATTGCAAGGAAAAAAATAAATTAACTATTAGTGGATAAACTAACAACAATTTGACAGTATGATTCAAATTAAAATCACCAGTGAGGGGCAGGCATGTGGATACCTTCTAAGATGGACACAATATCACATAGTATTGTGTCTGGAAATGCATAACCTGAACCAAATATGAATACACTTCAAACAAATCCAAAATGAATGTTTTCATATTTTAAAAAGTATTCCTCAAAATGTCAATATCAAAAGACAAGGAAAGACCTACTGGAAATGTTCCAGATAAATGGGAACTAAAGAGACTACCTCTGACATCTAAACATAGTATTCGAGCCTAGACTAGATCTTATACCGGAAGGTGGGGAGGAGCGGGGAGGGATTGCCATTCAGGGCATTATTGAGTCAATTGGCAAAATGGGAGTATGAGTAGTAGATTAGCTAAAAGTGCTATTTCAATTTTAAATTTAGAGTATTTTATAATTTTAATTATGATTATAAATATGTACGGGGATATTCCTATTTGTTAAAATAGGAATTTATTTATTTAATAAATAGTGGAAAGGGGCATATCCTCTCTAATGAGTCTCAAAAATATACGTGTGTTTGTGTATGTGGATACATATACAGAGAGAAAGGGAGAGGTAGAACAAATGAGGAAGCAAATGGGGGAAATGTTAATAATAGTTGAACCTGGTACTATTTGTTATTCTTATTCCTGTAACTTTTCATAACTTTAACGTTACCTCTAAATAAAAAGGTTTTCTTAAATGTACTTGAAATCATGCAATGGTAGCTGTCTAAAAAATTGTCTAAACAAAATCTGAAATGTCCTTAATCCAATGACATAAATCTTATCCCACTAGTTGAATATAGAAGAAGCATACCTAACTTATCTACATAAGAAAAGGAGGACTATAAGGTTTATACAGAATAAAGGCTGGATAAATGGTTTCCTGTATGTAACCATTGATGCTTTTATTGTAATGGTTTTCTTTTTTCATCTTTCTTTGCTTTCTTTCTTTTATACTTTCTTTCTTCCTTTCTTTTTCTTTCTTTCTTCCTTTCTTTTTCTTTCTTTCTTCCTTTCTTTCTTCCTTTCTTTTTTCCTTTCTCTTTCTTTCTTTCTTTCTTTCCTTTCTTTTTCTTGAGAGATTTTAGTTTGAACTATATAAGAGGAAATGAATAGTTTTTATAGAAATGTTGATTTATTTTTCACTTTTTTACTAGACGTCAGGCAAGTGTCAAGAATAGATTCCCAGCCAAATTCCTTGCAAAGAAGGTCTTCAAGGAGTTAGTGCTGAGCCAAGGGTCTGTGATGATCTCAGAATTCTTTTCACTGTGTGCCTGAGGCTAATACATTAAATCCTGCTTGGAGTCTTTTCCTAGTGTTAGTTGCTTTTGAAACAAACCGAGTTGTCTCCAGATAAACGGATGCTCAGGCAAGGCAACGACTTAGTGCTTAAAATGGCTTGCCAACTCTTGATTCATATTGACCAAAACTAATTAAGAGTAAGGCATGGGCAACATACGCTGCACGTTTGATGGAAAACAGCTCCATTTTTCACTTTGCTATGTCAGTAGCTATCTGAATGTGGGTTAAACAATGAGAAATTTTCCTGAATGTCCACAAAAGTAAAAAAGAACTCCTGCGTATTTTTAGAGAAAGCCAATTTTGGCCAAAGTTGCTCTATTTCACTTAAGCTGTAGATTCTACAAGGTCAGACCTATGCTCACATGCTGCTCTTGTTCTTTGGCTGGACCTGGGAGTCCTGATAAGAAATGGGGGAAGCTTTACTCTCCCCTTCTCTGTGACTCAGGGAATAGGCAGGCTCCATGACAAGGTCATCATTAACCACTGGTACATCCCTCCTCCACAATAGATAAGTGGATCTCTCTGGATCCCCTAGAAGAACAATACTGTCTGGATAATAAAAATAGTGGGGCTCTATGGAGGGGTAATATTACAGTAATATTTCGTCCAAGAAACTTGTGAAAATCCAATCTTTATCTACAGCCTGTCATTCTCTTCTGCAGCGTTCCCAAAGGATATGTACATATAAGCAAAACATAACAAAAAAGCATTTTATACTTTGCTTTGGCCATAAACTCTGAAGTGAAATTTCAAGAAACTAAGCTAAAGCATATGAAAGACTATTTTATTTTAAAGAGAGACAAGTTTGATTGCGATATTTACAATCAAAGAAGTATGAGATCTGCTTTCTGATCCCTAGAGCCAAATTCTGGTCTGTGGGTTTACCCTTTAATGGGACAAATATTTGAGGGACCACAACTCCCAAGTCCAAAAAGATGCTGCCATATGTTTAGATTTCTAGAGACTTATTAACACCATCTATAAAGCACAATCCAAAAAGTGGCCTTGAATCTGACCAATCTAGGTAAATTTTACTAGTCTTTGGGCATGGAATAAAACGTGATTGGAAAGGACTTCCTTCTTCTGGTGACTAAGCAGGTGGCATAGGAAAAATAATTTTTTTGTGTCTCTGCATGACTTTAGAGACATAGGAGGCTTCAGACTGGTACAACAAACCTGTGTTCTAGAGGCATTGTGGTCTGTTAGAACTCTAATAGCTTTGGGGAGAGGTCTAGATAAATATTTTGGCTCCATTGCTTACTGCGTGAGTAAATCTCAGCAATTGTTCTAAACCTAATTCCCGTGAGTAATAATAATATCTATTTCAAAGGCTCAAATTCCATGTAGCAGACATGTATTGTATGCCAGGCACTATTCAGAACACTGCAGATTCAAAGATAAATACGATATAAGCCCTTTCATCGAGACATTGCTTGTGGGGTAAACATTCATGTGAAATATAAATAATTTATACACGGTGTGATAAGCATTATCATACTGATATTCCTAGGACAAGGGGGGCATAGAAAAGAGACATTTAGCCTAGTTGCGAGGCTGGAGAAACACTAATTAAAGAAGAGGATGGTTATCCTTAGCTTTGCCAGACTTGTAGGAACTCTCCAGAAGAAGAAAGTGAAATATGTTTTCAGGGTATTAAGTAGGAAGACAACACAATGTATTCAGATAACAATAGGAATTTTATATTCACTAGAACAAAAACTGATGGGCAAAAATTGGAAGATAAAAACTTAGGAAGTAAAAAAGGGTCAAATCATGAAAAATTATTACGTTGGTTTAAGAGACTTATAGACAATGGTAGCTTTTCAAAAACATACATATGCATGCACACACAAACACAAATCAAACGAATACAAGAAAACTTTGAAAGCCTGAAAATATCTCATTATTCCAGTGCTTGCCTATTCCAGAAAGCTTTTGGAGAGAGAAAAATTTAATCACTCTGATCGGGAAGCAATGAGGTTCACGGTAGATTTAGCCGAAGAGAGAACTGGAATAATTATTTTATGCATCGAACCATCCCCAACTTTACTCCTTTAGGGCTCTCCCTATGGAGTCTCACTTCTGGTGGCCAGCTACTGACTTGTGCTGGATCCTAAGTAATATGCAGGGAGTGCCAGAGAGGTAGAGAGAGGCAGAATATTCACAATTTAATACATTGTAACAAATGCAAATAAAAATGCAGGGTTTCTGACCTGCATGATTCTTTTTTATCTTAAGAGTCAGTGCCAAGTTATTTCTGTTCTCACAATATTATGTAAAGTATGTCAAGTGCCTGCTAAAGGCAGACTGAGGTCGCGATCCGCACCAGGTGAAGAAGCTATATGCTAAACTGTAGCTGTCATAGTATCATCTTAGGCAATCATTACCAAGAGCTGAAACCATGCTGAAAAGCTAGAACAAAGAGGGGTGACACTCCAGTCACAGGTAGTTTCAGCAGTGGGAAGAATAATGCTTGCAAGGGTAAAATCTCATAGTAAAAATAAATGGCTGGAAATGGGTCTGTGCTAGACAGCTTTAATGTAGAAGCAGTTACACATTTAAACTCTGAAAAAGAGCATAGAGCAGTAACCAGGGTTAAAAAGCTAAAGGGGTCCAGATGAAGGAAAGACAAAGAGTGGCATAAACACTACTATTGGGTAGGCTTGATGGGGTCAGGTCAGAGGAAGATGGGGATTAGAGAGATGGAGGTGTCCTCTTCCAGAAAGCAAATGGGATAATATCAGTCAAGGTGGGCTCGTGTGCCTGCCTTTATGCACGTGTGCTCCCCTTGCTGTATGCTTTGCTTTGTTTCCAGAGAAAATCCTTGTGGCCTCTGGCAGTATACATGATATTTAAATCTTTGTGAACCCAATGTAACTACTCTGTTCTCATGACCCCCAGATGATGAAGGGGACTGTGTTTTCCAGCATACAGGGATTAGATCTGTCCCTTCACCAAATCAGTCAGCAAATGTGTGTTGAGGATTTTGTAACACATATCACCTGCCACAGTAGAAGCTAAAGGAGTTAATACAGGCTTATATCAATGAGCCCAGTCTAAGTTTAGGATCTAGTGCAGAAGAGAAATAGCAACAGCGCAGGAAAAACATTTTAAATAAAAGCTACAAATTACTTTATAAACAATATAGTATTACTATTTATAATATCCTTTGTTGAAGGAATAATCTAAAACCATTTTCCTTTTCTGACTATCTAATCAAATTAATTTTCTTATATTTTGTGAAATTTAGTACAAAGCCATTTAAATGTACAACTAAGTTAAATATCAAAGTCTTCATGCTTGGTTTATTCATAAGGAATAGGTTAAATTTTTACACTGGCCTCTAATATTGAAATATGGAAGAGGAGTTCAGAAAGACACCAATATTTACATTATGAAGTAGCAATACAATTAGGTGTTAAAAAACTTTTTTCTAGAAGCTCAGATTTTGATTGCATAGAAGTGTTTTATTTCCACACTATCCAAACAGACACAAAGTGCTTTTATAACCTGAAGGCAAAGTCATTCCAGCTGGTATATAGGTCATCAGTTGTTTTCTGGTTCTGTTTTTTTCCAAACACATACTTCTCTTCACTCATCATTGGCCATTAAAGCCCTCTACCATTCTTCAAATGTAATTTTTAAATTGTTTTCCATCAAGGAAACCTTAAAAATCTTACAATGCAGAGTCTAGAGTGGGCTCCAGCTGAATAAAGACTTTAACGGCAAGTACAAGGGGTTCAGCAGAAGGGAAGTGGAGTGGGGGTGATGCAGCGTCACACTGTTCTCTGGCCCGGGTGGAAAAGGCAGCTGGACTCAGCAGCCTCTAAGCTCTTTCTGTCATTAACATTTCCCGCCTTAATCTGTTTTGATTCCTTCTTCCCCACTGCCTTGGCCTGAAAATTTTTATTTTTAGATTCTTAGTGCTTAAGAAAATACAGGCAGAATAATATCTTTATGTGACAGCTTGATGCAGCAGTAAGAACATAAATAATTTCTGCAATCAAGCCCCTTTTTGAAGCTTGACTCAACTCCTAAAATTTAACCTATCTGTACCTCATTTTCCCAAAATGAGGAGAGAGAGAGAGAGAGAGAGAGAGAGAGAGAGAGAGAGAGAGAGAGAGAGAGAGAATTATCCTTTACCTGTAGCTTAAAGGGTTGCTTTGAGGATCAAATGATATAATAAATACTACATATTGATATGCTTTACAAACCTAATGACATTTCATGAAAATTAAGCCACTTTAAAAATATATTTTATCCAATAGAAAAGTACAGGGCTCCCTAGCCTTATTTTGCTATACAATTATTTGTTCAAATTTATAAATTGTCACCATCTAAAAGAGGGAAGTGATTCAAGACAGGTAAAATCTGTGACTACAAACCAGGAGAGGAATTTTCGTACCCCACCCCTGGGGCTACCAGTAGCCACTAGACTGGCTGGTGGGAAGGATAAGAGCCCAGTTCCTTTGCTTCCAGGTCAATAAGCTGGGAGTTGAAATTTACATTCCAGAGCTCTTTGTGGGAACCACTGGTGTGTGGACTTCAGCTGAAATCCCATCCTCGCTTGTCTCCTTCCTATCCTGCTCCTCATGGGAACAATGTCCTTAAGAAATTACTGCAACCCAATCCTTAGCATAGCGTCTGCTTCTGAAAGAAGCCAATGTAAGAAACCCAACGAATTAATTTTTCATTAATCCAACAAATATTTATTTAACACCTCCTAACTGCCTAACATTAGGCAGAGGTGAACAAAACAAACTCCCAATCTATGCACCTTATATTTTATTGGGAATAGTAAGAAAATAAATAAATGACTAGGTCTATAACACAATTTGTGTTAAAATCATGATAAAGATGCTGTGACAAAAAAATGAACCAGAGTAATTTAGGGAAGGGATAGTGAAGGACAAAAAGTACTATTTTAGATAAATAGGTGAGATAAAGCTTGTCTCAGAAGAGACCATTGAATAGGAACAAAAACCATCCTTCCCCAAAGTGTTATATGTTCTTATATTTCAATACTGAGAATGAGGTTAGTGTAAGACTTTATAAGAACTTAACATGTATCGGACACTCTGATAGGGCCTGGGAAGATACTTTCTCACAGAAGAATAAGAGGGATACAAGAGGGCATGGGGCTGAGGTTGGGTTTAAGCCCTGTGTAGGGGTGAGTGGGAGGCGATGTATACATTTTCTACCTCAGCATCCTAGCAACACAGGACAGAGACAGGAGAAAATGTGGAAATGCTGAGCTTGTTCTGAAGGCTACAAGAAGGCAATTCAGACTTCGTAGAATCCAAGAAAAGGGTTTATTCCATTGCTTCTTGCTCTTCTTTTAGGGAAAAAAAAAATGTATTCTTATCTCTTTGTATGCTCCATAGTGGTGCTTTTCTGTACACAATTGGTATTCCTTAAATGTCAGTTGATTAGAAATCTGTGTGTGTGTGCGTGTGCGTGTGTGTGTGTGTGTGTGTATGTACATCCTGTAAACCTTTTTTTCCACATTGAGGAGTTAGCTGGATTCCTCCTCCTGAAAGTAATGATTAGATATTTCCAAACTGTCCTTTAAACTGATTATTGTGAACTTAACCATAGAAATATACAATTAAAATATACATACCTATATAGAAAATATCGTATGTTATTACTCCAAGTCCACTTTTGCATATATGGATTTGTCCTTTCTTAAAACTGTTATTCTACCAATTTAATCTTTTTCTCCAAAGCATTTGACTTTGCTTGAGATTACAATAAGAGCATGCTGAAATAGAGCTAATATATAATGTATCCTAGTCTCCTATCTTTTTCAACCCTTGGAGACAAATCAAAACTGAAATATAACCCAAGATTCACTCTGTAAAATTCAAGTTTCCCATACTCAAAATCTCCTCAAACTAAGCATCTGAAAAGGGCTATTCAGTAATCAAGTACGGCTGGCCTTGTTTCCTGGGAGGAAAGGCTAAGTGGAATATTTTAAGCAAAACGTAGATGCAAATGTGAAGCTTTGCTTCAGCATTTCTGTGCCTGATTTCAAGAACATCAGTTCCCTGGGCTTCACCAGGTTCTAGCCTAAGATGAAGGAACCATTTGGACATAAACCGTTTGGATGGCAGCAGTTCACCACAAGTTATTTCCATCCTGTGAGATTGCATTCCTCTTTTTCTTTTCTGTGAAGCAAGAAAAATATAAATAGACTTAGCAATGCAATTCCTTATTATATCGATCAGAATTTTGGCATTAAAAATGTCTGCCCTTTAACCTTTTCCTTTTCGGAAATCTTTCAATGGCTCCCATGTGCATGACATCAATATGCACCCCAGGAGACACTATTAGCAATACTTCTTTTTTTTGATTACTGACAGTGTAAAAAATGGAAGTGTTTTAAACCCTCTACAAACCACTATTTAAAAACACAAGACATGATTGATCACCAGATAGAGCAATAAAAATGAAAACTGAGAGATAAAGATGGAATACAAATATTTAATCATAAACGGAAAAACAGTGGAACTCTGAGGATAACAGTATTCTGTTTGCAGATAATAGCCTTTCATGTGAGAATGAGTCACTTACAGTGTCAGGCACGGCAACATAAATCCAGGTGCATTATAAACACACATTTTTGCCTGCAACACTCTTGCTTATGACCAAAACATTTTGTTTAGCTATTCTAACTTAGAAAAGTCCGATATGTTAGAATTTTTACATGACATCAGTTGAGAAACATTACTTCTCTTACCAAGTAAAAAACGTCGTTTTCTTCTGTTACTTAAAGAAAATAGGACAGCTTTTTAAAGCATATTGAAAGCTTTCTGACAAAAGGTTTTGATCCATAATAGTCGCGGCCTTATGTAATACTTTTGTGAGATAGAGATTTTACTTCAGCTCTGGTATGTCCCAGAATGTTGATAGAATGAAAATTTATTTAAAAATGTTTTGCAGATGGTGTTGCATTATTGCCTTATGTCGTTGAAGTTTTTAAAATCAGTAGACACAGGGATTCCTGGCAGTTCAGTGGTTAAGCCTTTGCGCTTCCACTACAGGGGGCTCCATATGCCATGTGGTGAGGCCAAAAAAAAAAAAATCACTAGACACGAACATGATACATTAGACCATAACTTGAATCATTTTATCAAAAATTAATGACCTACATCATCCTTTGTTTTAAGTTTAATATTAAGACACTAATATTTAAATCCATTATACCAGCAGCCCCCAACCTTTTTGGCACCAGGAACCAGTTTCGTGGAAGACAATTTTTCCACGGACGGGGGTTGGGGGCTTGGGGGGCATGGTTCAGGCGGTAATGTGAGAGATGGGGAGCAGTGGGGAGCGGCAGTAGATGAAGCTTCACTTGCTCACCCGCCGCTCACCTCCTGCTGTGCGGCCTGGTTCCTAACAGGCCATGGACCAGCACTGGTCCGCAGCCCGGGGCTTGGGGATCCCTGCATTATACAAAAATAAATGGGTAAGTGTAGGAATTAAATTTTCTGTCGCCATGTAATTTACAACCAAAAAAAACCACTAACTATGAAAGACAAGTTACATTATAAGTTTTCTGGCACATAACACAAGCACTAAAATGTAGTATTGACTAAAGAAAGCATATGTTACATTTATGACATCACAACATCTTGTGTCAGCTACTTGCTTTCACTAACTTCTCCACCCCACTCATGGTACCCAGTAGAGAGCTCTGCCTACGATAACATCCATTCATCTTCTCAACCCCAGATTGTGAAAGGCCAAGCCTTTGAAAGTTTATGATTTGGCGTCTGTCTAAATATACATAATAAATATACATAATAAGTCAAAATATCTATAAGATATATGGCAGCCTAGGAATATCTTACATATTGTATTGAATATGACTTTTATATTTGTTTCTACAATACTTGATTGCAGGTTTGTCCTCAAAGTTTGACTTATTTTTTAAAGTCTACAATATTATGTATTTAGTCCACACCCCCGCTTCATTGACAGTGAAGAGGCAGGGAAGACACAGCAGTAACTTCTAAGACACCCAGTGCAAGAGGTACACAATTTTATAAGCAATAGTATTTGAGACATGCATGGCTTGAATTTCAAGGATAAACGAAGCTGTTACTGGTCTCACTTCCTACTTTCCCACGGCCTGTCCAAGAACTGGCCAGGCGAACACATTAATGAGAGTTCAACTGGCAAAAGAGAAATAAGGCAAGTTCTCCCATTTTTGCCATCTTAAACAGGGAGCTGAGACAAGTGAAATATTTTGGCCTTAATCAATATATGTTATTCTAGTAAAAACATTTTCCAGGTCAGTGTAAAACGTTTTCTCAGACGTTATCTGTTTGTGATTATGCCCAGTACTTTTATTCTTGTAGCTTCGAATTGTCTCATTGTCTAATTTTGACCAGATTATCCACCTGTACACTGCATTTACTGGTTGAGGTCAAGGTAATAAATAACTTTAAAGGGCCACAGCAATTCTACCTGTAGTGCTTTATTTTTTTTATTACATTCAAGTCAAGGCCAATTCAGCTATGTTGGGGCCTTAACACAAGATGTACAGACCTTTCTTTTCGTTTGTTTTAGTTTCTCATGTTCTAACTAATAATTTCATATGTGTCTGCCAGTATTCCACTGTTTTAGGAACATCTAAATTGTAGCTCAGAGCCTTGGAATTCAGATTATTCAGTAAGGTCCATGGTAATTCACTCAAGAATAAAGTTCATTCACAGAGAATATTTAGCAGTTTATAATCCATAGCAATCTTCCCAAGCATTTTTATCTGTCACTTCAGTGTAATATCAATGTGAGAAAATAATACTTTCCTAGAAGAGACCACTTGCTCTATTCAACTACAGCTTCTTAGGTTCCTAACACTCCATGATTTCTTGCTAGGACTATTGACCTTCTGGGAAAAGATAAACGAGCATCAGCTGTATCAAATCAACCCACTGCCACCTAGATGATGACTCAGTAGGAAATCCAGTGTCTGCCTTGTTCATTACTATTCTCCTGAAATGAGTACAATGTGCTGGGGACATGAGTGGTAGCAGAATTAATTTAAAAAATGCCACTTGATTAGGAAAAAAAAGTGTGGTACATCTTTGATAAATACAATACTCAATAATAAGAGGCTCTGAATAAATTTATTTATCTAGTTTCCTGAGTGGCTGTGTAGCTCTTTAAAGGTTTACACCCTAGGGAAAGAACTTTGCTCTCAGATAAAAATACAGTCTAATTGCAAAATGGTTTAATAATACCTGTTAAAGCTACGAATATTATATGGAATAACGCATGCAAGTGGCTAAGGCATGATGTCTACTACAATTAGGAGTGTTCATCAAATGTTCGTTTTCATTATTATGAACACTCGAGGTGAGTTTGCTCACACCACCACTGAGGATAAAAATCAAAATATTCTGTTCAGTTTGCAAGAGCAGCTCAGTAGTTAGAGTGAGTCCAGAAGAAAATAAAAATAGAAGAGAAATCATATGTCCTAGCTAATTCTAGATAATAAATAGCATAAAGTAGATGTTAGATGTTGCTACCTTTATTTTAGAAAATCGGCCAGCTAAAAGCAAAATTGTAGCTGAAATTTGTGCTCACATCCAGAATCATCATCACTGGCATCCTGGGCACCCAAAACCCTGAACTGTGACCTTCATCTGAATCTGCTTCTCCTGTATCTCAACATACAATGTATATTTTAATTCTTTCATCTCAAGTATCTAATTCCAGGTATTATAGTTTTGATAGGAGTTCTTTGTATCAGCTAGATTATCTGACGTTACCTAAGAGAAAGTGCTGATGAATAAAAAGTGGTTGCTGACTTAGTCTTAAGAAAGAGCATATTTGCATTTTTCTAACGTTTTGTTGTTGGCTTAAGGCGCTGGAAAGAGTGACTGAGGATCCAGGATTCTCCACTCCCACGCCAGCTTCTCTGACTCATTTTTTTCCCAAAGGAAGGCTCACTTATCTGATGGGTGAAATTGTGTTGTAGGTGCCTCTTCTTCTTCTGGGCTTCTTAATCACCCATTTACCCACTCCATCATAAGGTCATCTTACAGGCACACTGTATCCTCCAGGAGTCAACCCTGATGTTCCAGATGCAGAAGGATAATTGGGGATGAGGGATCAGGACAGAGTAGAAGCATGGTTCCAGTTTAAGGCTAAGCTACATTTTCCAATCCAGTTTTTAAAAATGGATTATTTTGGTTCTCTGATCCCTGTGCTTATTTCTCAGTTATGGAGAGGGAAAAGATAAGATCATCACCCAAGTGACTGGTTTACATTTCTCAAACAACCTATTTCTTTGAGTTTATGAGAGAGCGTTCTATGGTTCTCTGGGCACATGATCTAGGAAAGAAAACAAAAACAAAACAAAACCTTAAATGTTGTAAGATGGCTATATCATGATAGAAGAATTGATGACAATTCAGGAATAGAAAAAGTATAACTTCTAGGAAAGATATATCAGAAGTTGGGCATCCACCATCCTTCCAATAATATATGCTGAGTTTCTGACTCCCAGGGTGAAAAGCAGACATAGATGGTAGGGTTTTTTTTGTCAGTCACCAATGATTCCAGCTTTGAAGGTCGCTACTCTTTCTCTTCTATTCACCATTGCTTACACTGTTTCTGAAAGGAATTTAAGCTGAAGATATCTATGTGGGAGGTAAATATCTAAAACACTGAGGATTTTTGCCCTTACCTTCCAACAGTCCCAATTTTTCCATTTATTTTTTTCCAGTGCTGCTGCTTCTTAATGAAAATCAAGTCACTGAGAATGATTGTTTCATGAACATCCCTTCAATTAATTGAAATGTAGTCATATTCTAGTTTTCAAAAAGAAGTCTCACACATATTTAAAATTGAATAGCATTCTTAAGAGTGGGGAAGCCACTTTCTTTCTGGAGCAGAAAGCATTTTATTTGATTCACAATGAATAGGGTTCTTTTTTGTCTGACAGCTACACATGCTGGGCCTAACAACATTACAATCGGTGTTCACAGAGAGAAAGAAAAATGTATGTTGTAATATTACAGGTTGTTAGTTATTATTATTATTATTTTAGTATTTCCTAAAATTACAAAATGGTTAACACATATCAACCTGAAAGTTGTCTTGATTTCCTGAACAATTCTGTATGCCCACTAATGTTTTTCCCTCCCTTTCTTATTTAGAGTTCATGGGAAAATGATGCCATTGAATCTTATTTGATGAATAAATTGGTTAAAATATTTGATAAAGCTCTTCTGTCCTTCCTTTACTTGAAAAGCTTTTTAAAAATTAGGATGCATTTTGAAGTTTGTCATTTATCAATGACAGTAACAGAAAAGTTACTTTTATTTTGCTATTACAAATGCTGCGTGAATTCCCTTTCACATGTAACATTTCAAATGGGAATGTATATCTGTTGGATAAAGCCCCATAAGGAGAATCACTGGATTGAAGAGTATATGCAATTATCATTTTAATATGTTGCTACATACCATCCATAGGGATGGAGTATTCGTACACCCCCACCCACACTTCAGCAAGTTAGGAAACTTGAATTTTTGTCAGATAGGAAGCTAAAAGAACGGTACATCAGTGAAGTTTTAGTTTTTTGTGTTTTTTTTCTAATTATGAGAGAAGTTGAATGTTTTGTGAACGTTTAGCAGCCATTTTATTTTCTATTCTGTTCTATTCTCCCTCTGCTACTCCTTCTCCCCTCTTCCTCCCTTGTTTTGCCCATTTCTATATTTAAGTGTAGGTCTTTTTCTTATCTATTTGTGGGAGCTCTTTATGTATTAGGATATTAGCCATTTGTTTACCATATGAGTAGTAGACATTTTATTAGATTATTGTGACTTTGATGTATAGAATTATTTTTATTTTAATGGAATTTAACAATGTTAAATTTAACAATTTTAATAATATATCTACTGGAATTTGAAATAGGGGAAGAAAAGTCTTCTCCAATCTAAGGTGAAAAAAAATTCCACATTTTCTTCAGATACATTTATGCTTTTATTTTATACATTTGAATGTTGTAGCTAGTTGCAATGTATTCTGATATGTGATGTGATGTATGGATTCTACTTAATATTCTTATCAGACCATTATCTACTTGTTCCCACATCATTTATTGCCTAACTCACCTCATCTCGTCTATAAATTGGGTCTATTCCTGGGTTTTCTATTATGTCGCATTGGACTATCTTTTTCCTTCATGAGCCAGTAACTCACTGTTTTAATTATTGACAGATTTTAGCAACTTGAAGGACAGGATTTTCTTCTGTGCTTTTCTCTGTAAGTTTTCTTGTTGTTCTTCCTTGTTTATTTTTTCATAAAAGTGTAGATTGACCCAGCTTGTCTAGTGCCCTCTCCTCAAAAAGACCTCATTGTATTTGCATTTGATTCATATTTAATAGTCATATAAATTAACTTAGAAAAAACTTGACTTTAGGCAATAGAGTCAGGGTTGAAAACCTGTCCAACTCCAAATCCATAGCATCTCTGGTCTCTCACCCACAGATGTGACCCATTCTTTATGTATTGTATCACATATAGTAAATATATTCAAAAGATTGCTTTGATCATGGCTGTTCCTCTGTTCAACAGTCATCAGTGGACACATTTAGCTTATCCCAGTACTTCTTCACTCACTAAATGGGCAGTTAAATGCTGCACAAAACAAATAAAACTTTCCGTCTTCTTTGCTCCCATTTTCTACCCTGGCCAAAAGTCTACTCCAGTTACTGACTCACACCCCTTTTTAGGATCAAATCATATCTGCTCCATGATACCCTCACAGACCACCTAAAACAGCAGTGTTTATTCATTGCTTTGCAATCTGCTTACACTTCCTGTGTCAATCATTTGCCTCCAGCCTTTGAATTTAAGGCTAATTACCACTTTATGTGTAGTATCTTCTGAATTAGATCATAAATTGGTTAAAAAAAGGAAATAATTCTCAAAAATTTTTTTTATTCCTTAGACAAGAATTGGTGTGTGTGCGCGTGCCTGAACTTCTTTTCCACTGCTTTCTCAGGATTCTTCACTTCCTCTAAGTGTTTGTCCTCAGAAGTTCAACGCAATCAGCTCACTTTTTCCTATTCTAAATAATGAATTAAATGCATGACTCTCTTCCAATAAGCAGACAGTTCTTTCCTGATAGCAGCGAGACATTATTCAGAATCCTGCCTTTTTGTCCTCTATCCAGTTTTTAATCACTGACAGAACTTTCCCTCTCATCCCTCCATTGTGAAGAATTTATAGGTTCTTGGGAATCGACCTGCAACAAGAAATGTATTTGTCTGGGGGTGGGCTTTGGCAAAGCTGGACCTTAGATTGGCCAGATGGCAAGAAGGCTTCTTGTGTGTTCTCTAAATGCAGACAGATTCTCACTGTCAGGTGATACTTAGGATAAAAATATCTCTCTTAAGAGGCATTGAAAATCTAAACTGAGTACATCTGGCAACCCTTCTTTATTTACTCTCTGTTAAGCATCATAAAGTATCCTTTCAAGGCAAAGAGGGAATGATTTACATTTGCAAAGGCCAGGCTGATTTATTCCTAACAAATTTTGCTCACCCAGATGATTTGTGTTCCACCTTCCCAGATCTTTTAAACTAGTTTTCCAGGTGCAGAGGTGAGAGTTGACAGTGTATAATTTTTGGATTACCCTTAACTCCCTTCTGCAAGATGTTCAACACTTTGGCTACACTCCAGTCTCTAGCTGTAGTCTCTGCTTGAAAGGATAAATTACATATTTTTGTAATTATGTAGAAATAAAAACACATTTCACCAGTGAGGATGCCAAATCTGCCAACAATCTTACAACATCTTTATTCTCATGCATTCGAATCTAAAAATAAACGCTATTTCAAATTAGATTTCTTTTGCAGGGTTTTACCAGCTTATAATGAATCATAAAAAACAAGTGCCCTAAATTTAAAACACATAGCATTAGATAGTATAATTAATGATCATTTTAAAACAGACATAGCAAGTAATTGTCTTAGACACCAAACCCAGGCCAAGCCCTAGAAGAAGCCATTATATGCAGGTATTCTATAGGGACCTCTCCATCTTTAAATTTTAGCTTACCATGACACAGAAATAAAGCTTACATCTATGACTGTCAACTTAACCAATTATAAAAATACATGATTCCTATAAGTTGTTATTAGTGCTTACAATATTGATAGAAGGTCGGTATTACACATATAGACAAAGTGTTTAAGAGGTGGGTTGCCAAGGTGTGACTAAGTATCGCTTGCTACATTTGGTGGTCAGAGAAATAATATTTGAAGATCCTGTTTTCAGTTCCCCTATAAAAAGTGCTCCTGCAGAGCTTAATTACTCACAATGCATTAGTACACTTGAGCAATAAAATAGTAGAATATTATCTTAGGAACATTTGGGCAGAGCATGGACCAGCATGTGTGAAATGGTATGCAGGATCAGAGCATTGCATTAAGATCTGAATCTTTCCTTAATTTTATCCAGGAAAATAATGTTATCTTTCTGTGTAAAATCATTGAGAGTAATCAAATGGAAGACAATTATTAGGAGAAGGAAAATTAAAGCCAGAGAGAAATTAAAATCACACAAGAGTTAATCAATGATAGATAATCGATAATAATTAATAGATAGTAGAATAAACAGAGACAGTCCCACAAGAGGAGTAAATGAACATTGAACTTTATTAACTTTCATTGATCAACGTGTAAATGTATACCTAGACACAATGCATCTGAGCAAGTACATTAGCCTCTCCGAACCTAAAAACTCAAATCCATGACCTTGCATTTTAAATGGTTTATTAAAATGGATACAGAGGGAGAGTAGTTGGAATTAACCATCACTCTTTCCATATTGACTTGTATAGATGTCAGTACTCTAGCACTTTTCATATTGCGATTACTTCTCTTAATTTATTTTACCAAAGTATCACATAAAAGTTTGAAAGATCAGACACTACCAAAAAGTGTGCGATAAAGTTAACATTAATATTGCCTCAGTAGCCCTCATACCCAGTTCCCCTACCCGGAAGCAGTCATTTAAAAATATTTCTGGATTTAATTAGCCTGATAAATACCCCCAGAATTGTAAACAGTTTTTTAAAAAAGGGAGTTTAAACTTTTGCTCTTATTTGTCAAAGAGTTATTCCATAATTCTCAGTTCCTTCCTCCACTCATCTCATGTGCAAATTCAAACAATCATGTTCTATCAATCTTAATTATCATATCTTGACACCCACTTTCTGAGATGAAGACACAGGTGCCCCCTTCCCTCCAACTCATCTTTATTCACTCACTTCTCTTAAAGCAAAATGAAGTCTTTTATAATTTGTCTATAGGTTATTTTAAAAAGAACAATGCGAACGTAAATTGGAGTTCAGAGTAGGACCAAATACTGGTTAATTACATTTTCTCCTCTCCTGTTCCCCTGTAATGGTCACTGGGTTATATAAAGAGAATATATGTGAATATTTGGATATTAATATTTCTGATATATATATTCTTACATTATATATATTTCCTTCTCATCTAAACTAGACTTTAGGCTACTACAATGTTAAAATTGAAACTTTCCTACCTTGTTTTCTTATACTTATTATTTCCTGAATCTCACATCTTCCTATCTCTTAGTTTACTATCTTGCTGAAATATATCTTTAATTAATTTCCTAAGATTTTTTTGCCAAGTATACTCTCTGAATCCCTTCAGGTTTTAGAATATTTTATTATTTTATTTATTATTATTTTATTTATTCCTCATTTTTCAGTGAAACTTTGTCATGTATATAAATCTACATTGAAAATCATTTCCCCTCAGAACTATGAAAGCATGTCTCCATTTTCATCTAGGATGCTAGGTTAATGACGGTCTATCTGTCATTTATACCTGATTTTAGGATCTTTGATCTTTGTTTTTCTTATGTTTCACAGTAATGTACCTAGGTATTTTAAGGTACAGTGCTTGGAAAATCTTCTTAAATTAAAATTAGATTTGCTTCTCCCGTTAGCTTTGAAGGACTGTTTGGTACTTTATCTTTGATCGTTTTACCACTGCTCTCTTCATCCTCTTTACCAAAAACTCCTATTAGTCAAATGTTAGGCATCATGAACTGATCATTTCTTTTCTCTTGTATATTCATTCCTTTTGTTTGTATTGTCTATCAAATGAGAAATGACTTCATATTTATCTTCCAACCTTCCTATTGAACATATATTCCAATAATGACTTAATTTCCAAGATTTTTTTCTTCATTCTCATTATTATTTTTTTTAGCATTCTGTTAGTTTGTACCTGCAGAACTTTCTCAAATTCACCCGAGGATGCTCATGAGATTTTTAAAACTCATTTTCGTTCTCTAAATTAATCGTATTTCATCACTTTAGTATTTACTTAGTATATCTTCATTCTTTTTCATGTTGGAGTGTTTTCATAATCTTCTGGTGAGTCATGGTAGCCAATTCACACTTAATAATAAGGGACTAGGAATATTGAATTGAGAGACTTTGAATTCAATAGGAAATGCTTTATAGTGAGAATTCATGTGAGTGACTCCTGTACTGGGGGACTCATATATGACCAGATAAGAAAGATTTCACTCTGGGTCTATATTGGTTTAACTAATTACCTTTATTTTCTGCAGACAGCTTTTTTAAAATTTGTATTTGTGCCCTGGGGTAAAGCATCCCGCATAAGGAATTGTAGGAAGAGGTGTGGGTAGTTTACTTCTGCCATATATGTCCCCCATTAATCATCTTGTTTTTACATCTATTTCTTCCTCCTACCCATCAAAGCATCTGACATCACTTAGTCTGCAGTCCCTTTGGAATTTCTATGAGAAAAGTCTGGTTTTCATCAGTTACAACTCCCTCTACAAGTGTTCTAGATTGTGTCTTTCTGTTCTTTGATTAGTCACTCAACCATCCATCTCTTTTTGTCTACCAGAAGTTTGTTGAAATCTGCCTTTCACTGATGTCTCCCCATTCTCTTAGTTATGAATTTATTTCTTCTTTACCTTCATTTAATTGCATGTTGGGACCTGCAAAGAGAAAAGGTGAGTGCAGATACTCTGTTTACCATCTTGCCCTGGCAGACCTGTTTCCCAGACTAAACAGTGAGTCCCTTAAGTGTAGTGATTGGATCTTTTTGTCTACATATTTCTATTGCCTATCACAGTGCCTGGAATGTATTAGGTATTCAAAAAGTATGTGATAAAAGAAAACAAAACAAATTATATCCTAGGCAAAGTGTGGCATTGAAATGCTGCTGCATTTCTACTATACAATTCTTCCAGAAAGCAAGGCTGTGCTGTGTAAAGCAAAATGTCCCTGGAAAGAGTGCCACCATTTCAAATCCTTCTTATGAAAATTTCTGAGTTAACATGTTATAATAATGAAAAAAATGGTAAATTTCCTTACTGAGGAAAATGGTAAAACCATGAGCCTGTTAAATTAATAAGACTTTTTATAAGTGAAATATATTTGCAATGGGAAGCTCATCCAAGGGAAATACTTAATTTACATGAAATCCTTGCACAGAACAGCAGTGATAAATAAATTTGGATTTAATGGCATGTACTCATCAAATAGTCTGTGTATAATATTAAACATTTATGTACAATTATGTTTGTCACCAATGCAGGCTGTTGATAGCTCAGTAGCTCATTCTACATTTTTGCTTCCGAACAGTGATCTTTAAATATCACCCACGTGGTAGCTCTTGCAAGGTTTTTAATGGATAACATTATTATAACTTCCATAGTATTTATGGAGAACATACAATTTAGTTTAACATCATAATGAAGTGCTATCTTTTTTTTTAAAGACAAAGTACCCCATAAACACTTTGTTTTCTTTTTAAAACTTAGTGAACATTTTCCAAAATGCCATTTCTTATCTTACTTACACAAAAGAGAAAAGGTAAATTCCTACATAAAGGTCAACTGACACTCTGATGATATACAATTATCACCTCATTACATGAGTTTTTCAGATGAGAAAATAGAGTGCTAAGGACTTTGATGTGCATCCAATACTACAAAGTTATTTCCATTGTAAGAGCTAAAAATCAGGGTACCTGGATTCTAGTTCAATATACTATTCCTTACATCACACACTGCATAGGACTTATGCCCATATGTGGGGGAAAAGTGAGGAAGCAGGAAACAATTTGAAAGATATTGGCTTAGGTAGACCTATGCTTTAAAAGAGTGGACTCCAGATCCTAGAAGAACCAGCACATAATTTTCCACAATTTCCATAAAGAATTCCAGGGAACAAAGCACATCAAAACAACCTGGGCCTTGGAAAAGGAAACTAGAGAAGTTTGGTGATTTCACATCTAGAGTTACTGAAAAAACTTGAATGTGGGTCATTGCTGGTCAGGGTGCGTGTCATCTTGCTCAAGGACACATCCATGTTGCTGTCCACCTAACACTCCTACTGACCCATGTCTAGATGAAAAACACTTAAAGGACCATACCTTCTTGTGTCAGAAGACGAAAGACTTGGGAGCACAGATGGTGCTGTCATCACACTGAGATAGGACCTGAGAAAGAAAGAGCCAAGATATGAACAATGGACTGTGCAGATGGTATCAATAAGCAGGATCTTGATTCCTGGACAATGGAATTACATGTCAAAAATATGAGCTCATAGCCAGAGGCAGAGTTCATCTCATGAGAACAGGAAAAATTATTTTTACTAGAGCCTAGAAGACCTGCTCAAGAGGGCTTTGGAATAAATATAGATAAGTGAGGGAGAAAAAGGTAATAAATGTCAGGCGATGACTAGCAAATGAGCAAAGCACAAAGAAAGGGAAGATGTATGGTTTAGATGATGTCACGTATCATCACAAAACATCTGGCTAGGGTTACCTGGTTGCCCCTCTGGCTCCTTGCCAGGAACGTACCTTGACAACCACATATTCATTTTGCTGTGAGGCTTTAGTGGCCTTGTAAAAACATTTGAAACAGTAGTCTGAAAAATGTAACATGATTAATAAAAGATATAGTGCTATTGGTTTCCACATGCAATACTTTTAGGCAGAAGACTGTTATTTGATACAACAGGAGAATTCTGCTCAGACATTATAAAGCATTTTCTGAGACTCAATAAGCAACATATTACACTGTCCTAAAATATGAAAGCTAATATCTTCCTAAATATTTGTTTTAAGGGGCACATCATCAGTAGACATAGTACAGAATGGAAGCCCTAGGATTCACTGGATAACCTCTACAGGTCCTTTCCAGCACAGCATCTCGTTTCAGACAGTGACATACATTAGTGATACAAAGAGCAATCTATCTTATTTTACAGAGGAGCTGTCATTTGGATGACTATAACATGTAACTATTTTGAGCCTTATATCCTGGTTCCTGAGTTTTTACCTCTGCCTACAGTTGTCTTTGGAAGACTAATAGTTACCTCTGTAATGTTTTGATATTCACATATGTAATTATTACTTTACATTCCTAGAGCTCTAAAAATTTTGTCTTCTACTTTAGAAGCATTACATTACATTTCATTTGGAGAGAACACACACACACATACACACACACACACATAAACACACACAGGAATGTACATAAAAATTACCTGAAAGAGGCTGGAAACAGAAGCTTAAGGTGCATGCCACTGAGTAGAAGTGAACTGGTACAACAGATTCAAAATCTCTAAATGGGTCATGGGCTTGTATCTTTTCTCTCTTGTGAAAAGTAATTAAATCAAGAAAATCAGCATGCATTGGTGTGTTGTGAGTGTAAGACCTGAGAAAAATGAAGAAGATGTGAGGGAGAAGGTACTGGAAATAAAAGGAAATTAAATTTTTAAGAGGATTTAGGAAAGTAAATGGAGGGGTGTTCATATTACTCCAAATTTGATAGATAGTGATATGCACTTTGAAGAGATGGGTAAAATGATTCCAATTCTTGAGGATCATAGACTGCTAATGTCACATGTGGTGGTTAATTTCATGTGTCAGTTTGGTTAGGCCACGTTACCCAAATATGTGGTCAAAAAGCAGTCTAGATATTATCGTGACAGTGATTCTTAAATTAGATTAACATTTAAATCAGTAGTCTTTGAGTAAAGCAGATTATTCTTCAGAGTGTGGATGAGCCTCATCCAATCAGTTGAAGGCCTTCAGAGAAAAAGACAGAGGTCTCCCAAGAAAGAGGGAATTGTGCAGCCACACTGCCTTTGGACTTGAGCTGTAACGTCAACTCTTCTTTGGATCTCCAACCTACCAGGTTGTCCTGCAGATTTTGGACTTGCAAGTTCCAACAGTCCTGATCATGGGAGCCAATTTTTTAAAGCCTCTCTCTCTCTCTCTCCATTTCCCTCTCCATATATCTCAAATGTGTGTACATAGTTACCCACACACACTACACATACACACATACCCTATTGATTCTGTTTCTCTAACACACCTCAGCAGCAACTATTTTGAATTCCAGAGTTTTTGTCACTTTTCTTATATCAGTCTTGACATTGGAAAAAACGTTTCATCAACCATTTCAGATACTAAGCTACCAGCCTTTCTTGTGTAAGTGAAAACACAGTCTATATTTTTCTGATTCACTTATTGCTACCCATAAAGTTTATGTCGAAGATAGTTTTAAAAATATATGTACATTTTTTCTTGGAAAAAAATTTTTAAAAAGATAATGTTTCTAACAGTTCCATATGCAGAGCTTAAAATTTGGTTCTTAATTCAGATCCTCATAGGTATCCTTAGATTCCAAAGTTGACAAAACTCCTTAATATTGAAAAAAAACAAACTACCATCAACAGTGTCCTTGCTCTATAAAATACATTACTGATTCTGATTTAGTCAGGGGAGGTGGAGGAATCTATTGTTAAAAAGCTGTATATATATATTTAAAAAATACTTTTACTGTATGTATTTGACATGAATGCATAACTTTAAAAAGTATATATTTCAAAGTATAAATATGTCATGGGTAAATTAAATCTGAGACCAAGCCATACTCTTTTCCACAAATGAACTTACTTTTTAAAAGAACCGCTTTCTATCCTTCCCTAGCCATTCAAGCAATATACTGAATGAAGGCCTCAAAGTGTCAATTAAAAAGTGCCTTTTTGCGGAATGCCCTGTGTGTGGTGTCAAGCAGTAAAAGGTTACCAGCTGAGATTAGGGAAAAAGAATTATCTAAGAGAAAAATGGTGTTGCAATTTAGGCTTATTCTATATTTCATGAGATTATCTCAAATAGAGTGCTATCTGAAGAAGTAATAGCAAGCAAATATCCGAGGAATTATAGATGGTTTAAAACCTTTCTTCTTCTCCTCTAGACTAAAACATCTGGGAAAGAAAAAAAAATGGTGATATTTTTATAGTCTTCCCAATAGCAGATTGGACATTTCTAAGTGAGTCTTACTGTTAAGTGTTTGTTGCTTTATTTACTAACATTGTGTGTCACCAACACATCATATAAAACATGACATGCTGTAAATGGGGGAGAAAATAGTACCAGTACCAAATTTGGGAAAGAGACGTTTCAGTTAGCCAGCCTGGACTTTCATCCTGTTAGTATCACTTGGAAGCTTGACAGATGAGGGCTGGCCTCTTCAGCCCCACACATCAACAAAAAGTCCACTCTTAGGGCTGTTATTAATGTAGTTAACTTTTCAGCTTACTTATTTCAAGGGACTGGTATGCCATATATCATGAAAAGATCGAGGAGTGACTACTCTCCTCTGACCTATTACAATTATTTTTGATCCTGAAGATTGTCAAAGACTTTACATGTCTGTTATTGCTAATGAAAACTACTGCTAGTGTTTGTGTAAACTCCACAATGCTAATGGAAAGAAAAATGAAATGCCTCCATGACCATGTTTGTCAGAAAGAAATTTCCCTTCCAATTTGTATATGGATGCATCTGCCAGGAAATCCCTGGTGATATGCAGAACCCTAGCTGCAAGAGAGCCTGCGATATGTAGTCTTTAGCATTCTGGGTAAGTATTTGAGCTTACCTAGAGTATAGACTACCAACACCCAAAAGATAAATCAAGATGGAATGGCCACCAAATGCTGGAAGGAGATTAGGGAGTTGTTAGAAAAGATACTAGGAGAATTATAGCCATACTTTCTCTGAATGTTTCTAAGGGTTTGATCTCTCAGAGATCACGTAGATGAATTGTGTTACTTTCAGACCAACAATTAGGTATTTTGCAGTGCATTATAATAGCTGTCCTTTTACTCTTTAAAATAATTTTCTTAAGAATGTGATACAGGAAAAACACTGAAAAACATCCATGTTAATATTTTATCTGCTTGTATTGGAGATTTCTTTTACTCAGTTGGTAACACTGCTAAATCCTGAGTCTTCTTACCAAATGACTTTTTAAAATTACTTTTCATGTAAGAAATGACAGCATTTCCATGCTGGACAACAGGAGGTCATTTATAGTCAATTTAGCTCATGCCATTTACTATAATCATACAAACCACTGCACTTTCATACCCAGTGTTATTTATTACAGAAACTGAACAACATATCTACACTCTGATGTGAGGTATAGGTCATAAAATTTAAACTTTATAACATATCAGTATAGATGTGAGAGCAAACCAGTTTGGTTTATAAGCATTTTAAAAATAAAATCAGATGGTGCATGAGTAAGACGTGAACATCACCTTCCT
Source organism: Neophocaena asiaeorientalis asiaeorientalis (assembly GCF_003031525.2). Classification (NCBI taxonomy): domain Eukaryota; kingdom Metazoa; phylum Chordata; class Mammalia; order Artiodactyla; family Phocoenidae; genus Neophocaena; species Neophocaena asiaeorientalis. The sequence continues at coordinate 2,290,908 of NW_020172633.1, read as the reverse complement.
CCCAACAAATACATCAGAAATACATCAACATATGGAACAACTCCTAGAGAACACCTATTGAACGCCGTCAGAAGACCTCAGACTTCCCAAAAGGCAAGAAACTCCCCATGTACCTGGGTAGGGCAAAAGAAAAAAGAAAAAACAGAGACAGAAGAATAGGGATGAGACCTGCACTACTGGGAGGGAGCCGTGAAGGAGGAAAAGTTCCCACACACTAAGAAGCCCCTTCACTGGTGGAGATGGGGGGTGGTGGTGGGGAATCTTCAGAGCCACGGAGGAGAGTGCAGCAACAGGGATGCAGAGGGCAAAGTGCAGAGATTCCTGCACAGAGGATCGGTGCCAACAAGCACTCACATGCCTGAGAGGCTTGTCTGCTCACCCACCAAAGCGGGTGCAGGCTGGGAGCTGAGACTTGGGATTCAGAGTTCAGATCCCAGGGAGAGGACTGGGGTTGGCTGCATGAACACAGCCTGAGGGGACTAGTGCACCACAGCTACCCAGGAGGGAGTCCAGTAAAAAGTCTGGAACTGCCTAAAAGGCAAGGGACCATTGTTTCGGGGTGCACGAGGAGAGGGCATTTAGAGAACCACCTAAACGAGCTCCAGAGATGGGCACGAGCCGCAGCTATCTTGTCGGATCTATGAACACAGCCTGAGGGGACTAGTGCACCACAGCTACCCAGGAGGGAGTCCAGTAAAAAGTCTGGAACTGCCTAAAAGGCAAGGGACCATTGTTTTGGGGTGCACGAGGAGAGGGCATTTAGAGCACCACCTAAACGAGCTCCAGAGACGGGCACGAGCCGCAGCTATCATGTCGGATCCCAGAGATGGGCATGAAATGCTAAGGCTGCTGCTGCAGCCACCAAGAAGCCTCTGTGCAAGCACAGGTCACTCTCCACACCTCCCCTCCTGGGAGCCTGTACAGCCCGCCACTTACAGGGTCCTGTGATCCAGGGACAACTTCCCTGGGAGAACACACGGCATGCCCCAGGCTGTTGCAACGTCACACTGGCCTCTGACACTGCAGGCTGTCCCTGCATTCCATACCCCTCCTTCTCCCCAGCCTGAGAGAGCCAGAGCCCCCTAATCTCTCTGGAATACCTGAATAGACAATAAATCATCCCAAAATTGAGGTGGTGGACTTTGGGAGCAACTGTAGACTTGGGGTTTGCTATCTATATCTAATTTGTTTCTGATTTTAAGTTTATCTTAGTTTAGTATTTGGACTTTATTATCATTAGTAGATTTTTTTTATTGATTTGGTTGCTATGTTCCTTATCTTTA